>NC_041388.1:263390897-263549368 GCF_002162155.2 Triticum dicoccoides
CCCCGCGCCGGAGCACGCCGCCGCCGCCCGCGCCGGAGCCCGCCGCCGTCGGTTTTCTACGGAAAACCGATCAGTTTTTTGTTAGAACTCGCGGTTTATTTTTTTAGATTGGTTTTAATTCACTTTATTTATTTAGAGGACGTTCGTCTGTACGTTCGTTTTAACGAACGGTTTTCGCCGTTTAGACGCAGACAACGAACGTTCGTTCGTTAGCCTATTCGTCGTTTTTTCTTTTTCTCAGATTTTTCGCGATTATTTCTTATCACGATTTCTGATTCGATTTTCGTTTTAGTTTAACTTTTCGCTCGTTTATCGGAATCAGGCGATTCAAGCGCCTAGAGTTTCGTCTCAAAACCCTCTTTCCGTTTAACCAACTCAAATAAGTTTTTGCTTCTATAAAATTTGACTTAGATCCAGATTAGTAAACGAAGCTTGTTTCTTTCGCCATTTGACTTTCGTCTCTTCGTTTGTTTTGTTTCTTTTGCAAACCGGAGTTCTTAAGTTGAACTTTCTGGTTAGATCTCTTATTTGAGTTCTACCTGTGCATTAGATGAGTACTTATTGTATGCTTGTTTGTTTGTGTGTGTTAGAGTACCCGGAGTGCGCCGTTTGCTATTTCGAATCTCTAGGTTTCACGGATCATCAGCAAGGCAAGTAACACTTTGATCATATCCCTTTCATACCCAATTTTTGTGCATTAGATCAATCCTCAAACATTGCATGATTAGGATCTAATTAAATTGTGGGTTTTGGGAAAGTAGATGAGGTAGTACCTATTACCTGTTTTATTATCAAACCCTTGGGAGTTACTTCTATGTTTTCTTTTATTGCCATGCTATGCTAGTAGACGTGGATTGGGTGAGTGTATCCATGACAGATGTGAGATTGTTAATTAATGGTTTATTTAAGGTGGCAACTTTAATACACATCTGGGTGGATTGAGGCACCTGGGTATTCCAGCAATTGCCTGTTTTTCTTTATGGACCGCCACCCAGGCTCAAAGGGATCATGAGATTATTCATACTAGAAACTTCCGTGTGCAGCCACAAGCTACTATGGGCTCTAGCATAGTTGATTAAGTCGTGCGAACTTTTACAGTGGTAGACTAGCAGATGTAGGGGAAAGTAGGTGTAACGGTCTACCCGATCGTGAGGTGCTAGCGCTTATGAAAGACTATGTCTCGGTCATCCGTTTCTCAAACACCCTTTAGTGCGAGAATTCCAACAGAGGAGATCGAGTCTTGTGGGGAAAAGTGCGCAAACCTCTGCAGAGCGTATAAAACTAATCATGGTTAGCCATGTCCCCGGTTATGGACAACTTGAGTATCTAGTTCTTGGATTATCATGTGAATCTCATCATGTTAGTTTAATTAATTTTGTTGGGTTTTTAATGATGACGCTTAATTGGGATTGAGAGGGTGTCTACACTCTCAATGTTTAACAACTACCATGATAGTTAAATAAAATTTATTCCTTTGCAGTAGGGAAAAGTTGGCTTTGCGCAAAACTGTAACCATAGAGCTTTCCACCAGCCATATATGCATGTAGTATAGCCTATTTCTGTTCATTACTCTCTATGTGTTACATTGCCAGCATATTCCATGAGCTGACCCGTTTTCGGGCTGCAATGTTCATGTTGCAGACTTTTCAGACGACGAGTAAGGTTCCTTTAGGTCGTGGTTCTATACTCAGTGATGCCGCTGGAGTTGATGGACTCACTTATCTTCCAAGCATTCCGCTGTTATCGTTATTAGATGGCCTTAAGCCATATTATTTGTAATAAGTTCTCTCTTGAGACACTCGTTGTAATAAGTGTGTGATTGCTACTCTGTTATAAATCTTTCAAGTACTGTGTGTGTCAGCATTACTGATCCAGGGATGACACTGAAGCACAGAGATCAGACCATTTGAGGTCTGGTCGCTACAAGATGGTATCAGAGCACACGCTGACTGTAGGACACGACCACTAAGATAAAGACCTAGATCACTACTCACTCTTCTCATTTCTGACTCCTCATCTTTTCTACTCTTTTAGGATGTTTGATGCAAGTAACAAGTTCACACAACCGGATGAAGATACACCCTTTGGACACCACCTGAAGGAAGTCACTAAGTACCTAAACATCGGAGTACCAAGCTTCACCGGGACCTACAACGCCACTTTACCCGAAGAGGAGCGCTGGATGATTCAAGTTCAAGTTCCAGGAAGGACATTCATGCCAGTCACCGTGCCCATAGAGTTTTCCTTTGATGCACCAACCTGGAGTCTAGGAAAGAGCATGGCAGCCCACATCGCCATGGGACATATTGGAGAAGTTTACCGCAATGATCTCAAGGATACTATCTACCAGATTTGTGGGCGCCGAGATGAGCACTGGGAAATGATCAACACCAAGAAGGATAGATCAATCGTAGCTTTTATCCAGGAGTTAAACCAGCACATTCAATGTCAGGAGAACCAGATGTGCGCAGACATGATAGATCTGAAGAAGGCGATGACAAGAATCACGGAACTGGAGGAAGAACTCAAGGCTACATGTGAAGATTATGAGGAGGAAATCGTCGTACTAGTGGAGAAGAATGACGACCTGATCAAGAAGATCAGAATATTCATGGGAGACCCTACACCAGTAGAAGAAGACGAAGAACCCAAGGAGATTCGCCCGGAAGACTACATCATCATCGACGACACTGACTCTGACCTGAGCGATGATGACTATGCTGACAAAGCTGGAGCAGATATCATGGAATCTGCAACCGAAGAATATTTCTAGTAGACCACCCCATCAGTAGTAGTATTCCACCATGTAAATAGAGTAGTCCGAGCACTTTTGCGATAGTTAGACCGACCGTATGCCCTTGTTTGATTGAATGAAGTGATTTTGTTTGCATTTGCCTCATGTGCATATGGGTAGTGTTTTCTCTCTAGACCTCTCTCTATTCTTAAATCTCATCTTTTCTAAACCCATCAGATGCCTCTGAGAAGTGACAATGGATTTGCATTTCCACCGGAGCTCACTCAGTTGATCCAGCAGCAGAATGCGTTGATGCAGTTGCTAGTCCAGAATCAGAATCAGGGGAACAACAACAACAACAACCCACCACCACCACCACCACCACCACCTGTTGATCACTTAACCCGTTTCCTTAGGCTGAATCTACCGGTGTTCTCTAGTAGCACCGAGCCTATAGTAGCAGATGATTGGCTCCGCAAGATTGGAAGGGAGTTAACCACTACAGGATGTACTGATGCTGAGAAGGTGCGCTTTGCCGCACATCAGTTGGATGGACCAGCAGCATCATGGTGGGAGAATTACGCTGTCACCTACCCTATAGCCACGGTGACATGGGACCAATTTTAGCAGGCTTTCCATACAACACATGTTTCAGCAGGAGCTATGGCCAAGAAGAAGCGTGAGTTTCACAACTTATGCCAAGGAGGACGGACAGTTGACCAATATGTGGATGACTTTAGTAAGTTAGCACGTTATGCCCCGGATGACGTTGCTACAGATGCAGCTAAGTAGGAGAAGTTTCTGGAAGGACTGAATGATGAGTTGAGCATGCAGTTGATGGTAGCAACCTTCAACAACTACCAGTAACTGGTAGATCGCGCTCTTATGATTGAAAGGAAGCAGCAGAAGATTGAGAACCGCAAGAGGAAGTATGGACAAGGGAAGTACAATTTAGGAGCTCAGCAGAAGCCACGTTTTACCCTGAAATCGGGAGGACATTTTCAGCATACCAATGGAGGGGGAAGTTCACATAATCATAATGGCCCCAAGAACGGTAATGGGAATGGGGGAAGCAATGGTCAGAACCGTACCAACCCATCAACCCCAGCCAAGAGAGACCTGAGCCAAGTCACTTGTTATAAGTGTCAGAAGACCGGACATTATGCCAATGAATGTCCTGAAGCCCAGAATGGAAATGGCAATGGAAGCTCTGGGAAGAAGCCGAACCCTTTCAATAGGGGACAGGTGAACCACATTAACGTGGAGGAGGTTGAAGCCCAGCCAGATGCACTAATCGGTAAGTTTTTGGTTAAGTCTTTTACTGCAATCGTTCTTTTCGATACTGGTGCATCGCATTCATACATATCAAGGGGATTCATGGATAAGTATCACCTGCCCACCAAGGTTCTTAGAACACCTATGTTAGTAAGCTCACCAGGAACGGAGTATATGGCCAGTAAAGGATGTTTTCAAGTGCCATTGAGTATAGGTAGGCATGTGTTTCCCTCAGATTTAATCATTTTGGAATCACAAGGTTTGGATGTAATTCTGGGTATGGATTGGCTATCGATGTATGGAGGAAACATCGATCGCGCCAGTAAATCGATTTTGCTTACCACCCCAGAAGGAAGAAGGATCAAGTATGTATCATGGCATGTGCCGGATAGGACTCAAGTAAATTCCCTAACAGGAGTTGTACAGGAGGAAGTACCGATGGTAAAGGATTTTCTGGATGTATTTCCAGAAGAGTTGCCAGGCATGTCACCGGATAGAGACATTGAGTTTTTGATTGAGCTTTTGCCAGGCACAGGACCAATATCTAAGAGACCATATAGAATGCCTGCAAAGGATTTGGAGGAGATTAAGAAGCAGATTAAGGAGTTACTGGATAAGGGATATATTCGCCCAAGTTCGTCACCTTGGGGATCACCAATACTTCTAGTGGAAAAGAAGGATGGATCGTTAAGGATGGTTGTTGATTATTGAGGATTGAATGAAGTGACGATCAAGAATAAGTACCCACTGCCGATGATCAATGATTTGTTTGACCAATTGCAAGGAGCAAAGGTATTTTCCAAGATCGATTTGCGATCAGGATACCACCAGCTGAAGATTCAAGAGCAGGACATACCTAAGATAGCTTTTACTACAAGGTACGGGCTGTATGAGTATACCGTTATGTCATTTGGTCTGACTAACGCACCTGCTTATTTTATGAACATGATGAACAAAGTATTTATGGAGTTTTTGGATAAGTTCGTCGTAGTGTTCATTGATGATATTCTGGTTTACTCGAAGAATGAAGAAGAACATAAGGAACATTTGCGTTTGGTACTTGGTAAGCTCAGAGAACATCAGTTATACGCCAAGTTCATCAAATGTGAGTTTTGGTTGAAGGAAGTTGGATTCCTCAGACATGTTATATCCGGAGAAGGAATAGCAGTAGATCCCACCAAGGTTGTCACTCTGACAAATTGGGAAGCCCCAACAACAGTTAGAGAGATCCGGAGTTTTCTTGGACTCGTAGGATACTACCGGAGATTCATTGAAAATTTCTCGAAGATTGCAAAACCTATGACAGAGTTGTTGAAGAAGGATACCAAGTTCAATTGGACTGAGGAATGTGAAGCCAGTTTCCAGGAGTTGAAGAAACGTTTGTTACCTCGTGAGTGTTGATTCTGCCAGATCGGCGCAAGGATTATGAGGTGTATTGCGACGCTTCATGTCGAGGACTTGGAGCAGTGCTTATGCAGGAGGGAAGAGTTGTTTCGTATGCTTCACGACAGCTTAAGCCCCATGAGTTGAATTATGCTACACATGATTTGGAGTTAGCAGCCGTAGTGCATGCATTGAAGACTTGGAGACTGATGTCTACTACACAACCTTCTTCTTGTAGACGTTGTTGGGCCTCCAAGTGCAGAGGTTTGTAGGACAGTAGAAAATTTCCCTCAAGGGGATGACCTAAGGTTTATCAATCCGTAGGAGGCATAGGATGAAGATGGTCTCTCTCAAGCAACCCTGCAACCAAATAACAAAGAGTCTCTTGTGTCCCCAACACACCCAATACAATGGTAAATTGTATAGGTGCACTAGTTCGGCGAAGAGATGGTGATACAAGTGGTATATGGATAGTAGATAAAGGTATTTGTAATCTGAAATTATAAAAACAGCAAGGTAGCAAGTGATAAAAGTGAGCGTAAACGGTATTGCAATGATAGGAAACAAGGCCTAGGGTTCATACTTTCGCTAGTGTAAGTTCCCTCAACAATACTAACATAATTGGATCACATAACTATCCCTCAACATGCAACAAAGAGTCACTCCAAAGTCACTAATAGCGGAGAACGAACGAAGAGATTATGGTAGGGTACGAAACCACCTCAAAGTTATTCTTTCCAATCAATCAGTTGGGCTATTCCTATAAGTGTCACAAACAGCCCTAGAGTTCGTACTAGAATAACACCTTAAGACACAAATCAACCAAAACCCTAATGTCACCTAGATACTCCAATGTCACCTCAAGTATCCGTGGGTATGATTATACGATATGCGTCACACAATCTCAGATTCATCTATTCAACCAACACAAAGGACCTCAAAGAGTGCCCCAAAGTTTCTACCAGAGAATCACGACGAAAACGTGTGGCAACACCTATGCATAGGTTCATGTGCGGAACCCGCAAGTTGATCACCAAAACATACATCAAGTGAATCACGTGATATCCCGTTGTCACCACAGATATCCACGGCAAGACATACATCAAGTGTTCTCAAATCTTTAAAGACTCAATCCGATAAGATTACTTCAAGGGGAAAACTCAATCCATTACAAGAGAGTAGAGGGGGAGGAGAAACATAAGATCCAACTATAATAGCAAAGCTCACGATACATCAAGATCGTATCACCTCAAGAACACGAGAGAGAGAGAGAGATCAGACACATAGCTACTGGTACATACCCTCAGCCCCGAGGGCGAACTACTCCCTCCTCGTCATGGAGAGCACCGGGATGATGAAGATGGCCACCGGAGAAGGATTGCCCCCTCCGGCAGGGTGCCGGAACGGGTCTAGATTGGCTTTTGGTGGCTACGGAGGCTTCTGGCGGCGGAACTCCCGATCTATTGTGCTCACGGATGTTTTTAGGGTATATGGAGATATATAGGCGGAAGAAGTACGTCGGGGGGGGGGGCACGAGGGTGGATGGCGCGCCCAGGGGGGTGGGTGCGCCCCCTGCCTCGTGACCTCCTCGTAGATCCCCCGACGTGCACTCCAAGTCTTCTGGGCTTCTTTCCATCCAAAAATGAGTTCCGTGAAGTTTGAGGTCAATTGGACTCCATTTGATTTTCCTTTTCTTCGAAACCCTAAAACAGGGTAAAAACAGAAACTGGCACTGGGCTCTGGGTTAATAGGTTAGTCCCAAAAATGATATAAAAGTGTATAATAAAGCCCATAAACATTCAAAATAGTAGATAATATAGCATGGAGCAATCAAAAATTATAGATACGTTGGAGACGTATCAGAGACATTTTCTCATTGGAAACCATTGTGAGGTATACACGTATCACAAGAGTTTGAAGTACATCTTCATGCAGAAGGAGTTGAATCTCAGGCAAAGGAGATGGTTGGAGCTCATCAAGGATTATGACATGAGATTGCACTATCATCCCGGAAAGGCTAACATAGTAGCCGACGCGTTGAGCCGCAAGAGCCATGTCAATACACTCATGACCGGAGAGTTACTAAAGGAGTTAGCCAAGGACCTTTGTGAGCTATGTTTGGAGATAGTTCCGAGAGGCTATGTAGAAGCATTGGAGGTCCAGTCCACTTTGATGGATAGGATCACAGAAGCTCAGAAGACTGACAAGGAGATTGCCTCTATTAAAGAGAAAATGAGCAAAGGAAAAGCTAAAGGATTTCGTGAGGATGAACACGATACCTTGTGGTTTGAGGACCGTGTTTATGTGCCCAATGACCCGGAGATCAGGAAGCTAATTCTGCAAGAGGCCCATGACTCACCGTACTCGATTCACCCAGGAAATACCAAGATGTATTTGGATTTGAAGGATACTTTCTAGTGGACCGGAATGAAGAAAGATATTGCGGAGTATGTAGCAGTTTGTGATGTATGTCAAAGAGTAAAGGCAGAGCATCAGAAGCCAGCAGGATTGCTACAGCCATTGCCGATACCAGAATGGAAGTGGGATAAGACAGACATGGATTTTATCACGGGATTACCCAGGACCTGTTCAGGCTATGACTCGATATGGGTTGTAGTCGATCGTTTGACGAAGGTAGCTCATTTCATCCCAGTGAAGACTACTTACAGCAGTGCCAAGTTGGCTAAGATATACATGACCAGGATCGTATGTCTGCATGGAGTTCCGAGGAGCATTGTATGAGATAGAGGAACCCAGTTTACCTCAAAGTTCTAGAATGAGTTGCACGGTACTTTGGGTACCAGGATAGAGTTCAGTACAGCTTTTCATCCGCAGACAGATGGACAGACCGAGAGAGTCAATCAGATTTTGGAGGATATGCTGAGAGCTTGTGCGCTAGATTATGGATCTATTTGGGACGACAATTTGCCGTATGCAGAGTTATCTTACAACAACAGTTATCAATCCTGTTTGAAGATGGCCCCTTTTGAAGCCTTGTACGGAAGGAGGTGCAGAACCCCGCTGTTGTGGGATGAAGTTGGAGACCGCCAGTTGTTTGGACCGGATTTAATTACGGAGTCTGAACAGAAGGTGAAGTTGATTCACGATAGGCTCAAGGTAGCCCAGTCCAGGCAAAACAGCTATGCAGATTCTAAACGCAAGGAGACAGTTTACGAAGTCGGAGACAGAGTTTATCTTCGTGTATCCCCGCTTCGAGGAGTTAAGCTCCTTGGAGTTAAGGGAAAGTTAGCGCCACGTTTTGTGGGACCATACAAAGTTTTGGAGCGTATGGGAGAAGTTGCTTACAAGTTGGAGTTGCCCGAAGGATTGTCAGGAGTTCACGATGTGTTCCACGTTTCCTAGTTGAAAAAGTGTCACGCAGAGATGGAGGATATACCGCTGAGAGATACAGTGCCGATGGAAGCAATTCAGTTGGATAGTGATTTGACCTACGAGGAGAAACCAGTCAAGATACTCGAGTTTGCCAGCCGAGTTACCCGCATCAAGGTTATCAAGTTTTGTAAATTCAGTCGAGCCACCACACCGAGGATGAAGCACCTGGGAGCGAGAGGAAGATTTGCTGAAGGACCACCCTCATCTATTTTCTAGCCAACCCGAATCTCGAGGGCGAGATTCATCTTAAGGGGGGTAGGTTTGTAACATCCCAAAATTTCAATTTGGAATGTTATACATAGATCATCATTGCATATCATATTTTATTGCATTTTGGTTGATCCTGGAGATTCCACGCAACTCAAGGACCTACGGAGAGAGTTGGGGATTTCGTTATTTTCATATTTGAGGTTTTCTCGAATTATGAAAAGAGGATCATTTGATTTTATTTATTTTATCTTCAATTATTTAAATTATAAAAATAAGCGAGAGGGAATAAAATGACTTTCCCAAAATAAAGAAATACTGACGATTTAATATAAAAATCAAATAAGATTTTATTTTGGAGTTTTTTGCTGTTTTATTTCAATTTAGGAAAAATGCATGTTTTTCAAAATTGCATTTAGGCCCCAAATAAATGTTCACTTTGTCCGGCTTGATTTTAGAAGTTGGCGAAACTTTTTTCGGGATTTTTAGAGTCCGTTTAGTATTTCTTTTCTTTCTTTTTCTGCACGTCAAAATTATTTAAAAAAAAGTCAACCGACTTAGGGCCGTACTCGGCCAGGACTTCTCGGGCCGGCCTTTAAAAGCCGCCGCCCGAGGCCCGTTCAACCCGCCCCCACCCAAAAACCCTAACCCTAGCCGGATCCCGCCGCCGCCGCCCGTGCCGTCCCGCCGCCGCCGCCGCCGCCGCCGCCGCCGCCGCCGCCGCCACCGCCGCCGCCGCCCGCGCCGCCGCCTCGCCGGAGCCCACCGCCGCCGTCGGTTTTCTACGGAAAACCAATCGGTTTTTCGTTAGAACTCGCGGTTTATTTTTTTAGATTGGTTTTAATTCGGTTTATTTATTTAGAGGACGTTCGTCCGTACGTTCGTTTTAACGAACGGTTTTCGCCGTTTAGACGCAGATAACGAATGTTTGTTCATTAGCATGTTCGTCGTTTTTTCTTTTTCTCGGATTTTTCGCGATTATTTGTGATCGCTATTTCTGGTCCGATTTTCGTTTTAGTTTAACTTTTCGCTCGTTTATCGGAATCAGGCGATTCAGGCGCCTAGAGTTTTGTCTTGAAACCCTCTTTCCGTTTAACCAACTCAAACAAGTTTTTGCTTCTGTAAAATTTGACTTAGATCCAGATTAGTAAACGAAGCTTGTTTCTTTCACCGTTTGCCTTTCGTCTCTTCATTTGTTTCTTTTGCAAACCGGAGTTCTTAAGTTGAACTTTCTGGTTAGATCTCTTATTTGAGTTTTACCTGTGCATTAGATGAGTACTTATTGTATGCTTGTTTGGTTGTGTGTGTTAGAGTACCTGGAGTGCGCCGCTTGCTACTTCGAATCTCTAGGTTTCACTGATCATCAGCAAGGCAAGTAACATTTTGATCATATCCCTTTCATACCCAGTTTTTGTGCATTAGATCAATCCTCAAACATTGCATGATTAGGATCTAATTAAATTGTGGGTTTTGGGAAAGTAGATGAGGTAGTACCTATTACCTGTTTTATTATCAAACCCTTGGGAGTTACTTCTACATTTGCTTATATTGCCATGCTATGCTAGTAGACGTGGATTGGGTGAGTGTATCCATGACAGATGTGAGATTGTTAATTAATGGTTTATTTAAGGTGGTAACTTTAATACACATCTAAGTGGATTGAGGCACCTGGGTATTCCAGTGATTGCCTGTTTTTCTTTATGGACCGCCACCCAGGCTCAAAGGGATCATGAGATTATTCATACTAGAAACTTACGTGTGCAGCCACAAGCTACTATGGGCTCTAGCATAGTTGATTAAGTCGTGCGAACTCTTACAGTGGTAGACTAGTAGATGTAGGGGAAAGTAGGTGTAACGGTCTACTCAATCGTAAGGTTCTAGCGCTTATGAAAGACTATGTCTCGGTCATCCGTTTCTCAAACACTGTGTAGTGCGAGAATTCCAACGGAGGAGATCGAGTCTTGTGGGGAAAAGTGTGCAAACCTCTGCAGAGCGTATAAAATTAATCATGGTTAGCCGTGTCCCCGATTATGGACAACTTGAGTATCTAGTTCTTGGATTATCATGTGAATCTCATCATGTGACTTTAACTAATTTTGTTGGGTTTTTAATGATGATGCTTAATTGGGATTGAGAGGGTGTCTACACTCTCAATGTTTAACAACTACCATGATAGTTAAATAAAATTTATTCCTTTGCAGTAGTGAAAAATTGGCTTTACGCAAAACTGTAACCATAGAGCTTTTCACCAGCCATATATGCATGTAGTATAGCCTATTTCTGTTCATTACTCTCTATGTGTTACATTGCCAGCATATTCCATGTGCTAACCCGTTTTCGGGCGGCAACGTTCATGTTGCAGACTTTTCAGACGACGAGTAAGGTGCCTTTAGGTCATGGTTCTATACTCAGTGATGCCGCTGGAGTTGATGGACTCACTTATCTTCCAAGCCTTCCGCTGTTATCGTTATTAGATGGCCTTAAGCCATATTATTTGTAATAAGTTCTCTCTCGAGACACTCGTTGTAATAAGTGTGTGATTGCTACTCTGTTATAAATCCTTCAAGTACTGTGGGTGTCAGCATTACTGATCTAGGGATGACACTGAAGCACAAAGATCGTACCGTTTGAGGTCTGGTCGCTACAAAAAGGGCAAAGGGAAAGAAAGGGAACTTCAAGAAGAACGGCAAGCAAGTTACTGCTCAAGTGAAGAAGCCCAAGTCTGGACCTAATCCTGAGAGTAAGTGCTTCTACTGCAAAGGGACTGGTCACTGGAAGCGGAACTGCCTCAAGTATTTGGCGGATAAGAAGGATGGCAAAGCGAAAAATGCTATATTTGATATACATGTTATTGATGTGTACTTTACTAGTGTTTATAGCAACCCCTCAGTATTTGATACTGTTTCAGTTGCTAAGAGTAGTAACTCGAAACGGGAGTTGCAGAATGAACAAAGACTAGTTAAGGGTGAAGTGACGATGAGTGTTGGAAGTGGTTCCAAGATTGATATGATCATCATCGCACACTCCCTATACTTTCGGGATTAGTGTTAAACCTAAATAAAATGTTATTTTGTGTTTGCGTTGAGCATGAATATGATTTGATCATGTTTATTGCAAAACAGTTATTCATTTAAGTTAGAGAATAATTGTTGTTCTATTTACATGAATAAAACCTTCTATGGTCATACACCCAATGAAAATGGTTCATCGGATCTCGATCATAGTGATACACATATTCATAATATTGAAGCCAAAAGATGCAAAGTTAATAATGATAGTGCAACTTATTTGTGGCACTGCCGTTTAGTTCATATTGGTGTAAAGCGCATGAAGAAACTCCATGCTGATGGGCTTTTGGAATCACTTGATTATGAATCATTTTGATGCTTGCAAACCATGCCTCATGGGCAAGATGACTAAGACTCCGTTCTCCGGAACAATGGAGAAAGCAACTGACTTATTGGAAATAATACATACTAATGTATGCAGTCCGATGAGTGTTGAGGCTTACGATGGGTATCGTTATTTTCTAACCTTCACAGATGATTTGAGCAGATATGGGTATATCTACTTGATGAAACATAAGTCTGAAACATTTGGAAAGTTCAAAGAACTTCAGAGTGAAGTGGAAAATCATCGTGACAAGAAAATAAAGTTTCTACTATCTGATCAAAGAGATAAATATTTGAGTTACGAGTTTGGTCTTCAATTAAAACAATATGGAATAGTTTCACAAAATCGTGCCACCTGGAACACCACAGCATAATGGTGTGTCCGAACATCATAACCGTACTATTATTGGATATAGTGCAATCTATGATGTTTCTTACCGATTAACCACTATAGTTTTGGGGTTATGCATTAGAGACAGCTGCATTCACGTTAAAAAGGGCACCATCTAAATCCGTTGAGACGACACCGTATGAATTGTGGTTTGGCAAGAAACCAAAGTTGTCATTTCTTAAACTTTGGGGTTGTAATGCTTATAAGAAAAAGTTTCATCCTGATAAGTTCAAACCCAAATCGGAGAAATGTGTCTTCATAGGATACCCAAAGGAGACAGTTGGGTACACCTTCTATCATAGATCCGAAGGCAAGACATTCGTTGCTGAGAATGGCTCCTTTCTAGAGAAGGAGTTTCTCTCGAAAGAAGTGAGTGGGAGGAAAGTAGAACTTGATGAGGTAACTGTACCTGCTCCCTTATTGGAAAGTAGATCATCACAGAAATCTGTTTCTGTGACTCCTACACCAATTAGTGAGGAAGCTAATGATGATGATCATGTAACTTCAGATCAAGTTACTACCGAACCTCGTAGGTTAACCAGAGTGAAATCCGCACCAGAGTAGTACGGTAATCCTATTCTGGAGGTCATGTTAATTGACCATGACGAACCTACGAACTATGAGGAAGCAATGATGAGCCCAGATTCCGCGAAATGGCTTGAGGCCATGAAATCTGAGATTGGAACCATGTATGAGAACAAAGTATGGACTTTTATTGACTTGCCCGTTGATCGGTGAGTCATTAAGAATAAATGGATCTTCAAGAGGAAGACTGACGCTGATAGTAGTGTTACTATCTACAAAGCTTGAATTGTCGCAAATTGTTTTCGACAAGTTCAAGGTGTTGACTACAATGGGATTTTCTCACTCGTATCGATGCTTAAAAGTCTGTCTGAATCATGTTAGCAGTTACCGCATTTTATGAAATCTGGCAAGTGGATGTCAAAACTGTATTCCTTCATGGATTTCTTAAAAAGAAGAGTTGTATATGATGCAACCAGAAGGTTTTCTCGGCCCTAAAGGTGCTAACAAAGTAAGCAAGCTCCAGTGATCCATCTATGGACTGGTGCAAGCATCTCGGAGTTGGAATATATGCTTTGATAAAGTGATCAAAGTATATGATTTTATACAGACTTGCGGTGAAGCCTGTATTTATAAGAAAGTGAGTGGGAGCACTACAACATTTCTGATAAGTATATTGAATGACATATTGTTGATCAGAAAGAATGTAGAATTTTCTGGAAAGCATAAAGGAGTATTTGAAAGGATTTTTTTAAAGAAAGACCTCGATGAAGCTGCTTACACATTGAGCATCAAGATCTATAGAGATAGATCAAGACGCTTGATAAGTTATTTCAGTGAGTACATACCTTGACAAGATTTTGAAGTAGTTCAAAATGGAACAGTCAAAGAAGGAGTTCTTGCCTGTGTTGCAAGGTGTGAAGTTGAGTAAAGACTCAAAACCCGACCACAGCAGAAAATAGAAAGAGAATGATAAGTCATTCCCTATGCCTCAGTCATAGGTTCTATAAAGTATGCTATGTTGTTTACCAGTCCTATTGTATACCTTAGCATCTTTCTGGCAAGGTAGTATAATAGTGATCTAGGAGTAGATCACTGGACAACGGTCATAATTATCCTTAGAGGACTAAGGAAATATTTCTCAGTTATGGAGGTGATAAAAAGTTCGTCATAAAGAGTTACGCCGATGCATGCTTTTTACATCGATCTAGATGACTCTAAGTCTCAATCTAGATACATATTAAAAGTGGGAGCAATTAGCTAGAGTAGCTCCGTGCAGAGCATCGTAGACATAGAAATTTGCGAAATACATACAAATCTAAATGTTGCAGACTCGTAGACTAAACTTATCTCACAAGCAAAACATGATCACTCTTTGGGTGTTAATCACATAGTGATGTGAACTAGATTATAGACTCTAGTAAACCCTTTGGGTATTAGTCACATGGAGATGTGAACTAATCACATAAAGATGTGAACTAGATTATTGACTCTAGTGCAAGTGGGAGACTGAAGGAAATATACCCTAGAGGCAATAATAAAGTTATTATTTATTTCCTTATATCATGATAAATGTTTATTATTCATGCTAGAATTGTATTAACCGGAAACATGATACATGTGTGAATACATAGACAAACAGAGTGTCACTGGTATGCCTCTACTTGACTAGCTCGTTGATCAAAGATGGTTATGTTTCCTAGCCATAGACAAAGAGTTGTCATTTGATTAACGGGATCACATCATTAGGAGAATGATGTGATTGACTTGACCCATTCCGTTAGCTTAGCACTTGATCGTTTAGTTTGTTGCTATTGCCTTCTTCATGACTATACATGTTCCTATGACTATGAGATTATACAACTCCCGTTTACCGGAGGAACACTTTGTGTGCTACCAAACGTCACAACGTAACTGGGTGATTATAAAGGTGCTCTAAAGGTGTCTCCGAAGGTACTTGTTGGGTTGGCGTATTTCGAGATTAGGATTTGTCACTCCTATTGTCGGAGAGGTATCTCTGGGCCCACTCGGTAATACACATCACTTAAGCCTTGCAAGCATTGCAACTAATGAGTTAGTTGCGGGATGATGTATTATGGAACGAGTAAAGAGACTTGCCAGTAACAATATTGAACTAGGTATTGAGATACCGACGATCGAATCTCGGGCAAGTAACATACCAATGACAAAGGGAACAACGTATGTTGTTATGCAGTTTGACCGATAAAGATCTTCATAGAATATGTAGGAGTCAATATGAACATCCAGGTTCCGCTATTGGTTATTGACCAGAGACGTGTCTCGGTCATGTCTACATAGTTCTCGAACCCGTAGGGTCCGCACGCTTAAAGTTGGATGGCGGTTATATTATGAGTTTTTGGTTTTTGATGTACCGAAGGTAGTTCAGAGTCCCGGATGAGATCGGGGACATGACGAGGAGTCTCAGAATGGTCGAGACGTAAAGATTGATATAATGGACGACTATATTCGGACATCGGAAAGGTTCCGAGTGATTCGGGTATTTTCGGAGTACCGAGGAGTTACGGGAATTCACCAGGAGAAGTATTGGGCTTATTGGGCCATACGGGAATAGAGGAGAGAGGACAAAAGGAAGGAGGCGCGCGCCCCCCTTCTGCTGAATTGGACAAGGGGTGCAATCCCTTTTTTTTCCTTTTTCCTCTCCCCCTCTTTCCTTCTCTCCTACTCCGGAAAGGAAAGGGGAATCCTACTAGGACTTGGAAGTCCTAGTAGGACTCCCCACACTTGGCGCGCCCCCTCTAGGGCCGGCCTCTCCCTCCCTCCTTTATAGACGGGGGCAGAGGGGGCACCTCTAAACACAACAATTGATCTCTTGGATTTTTTAGCCGTGTGCGGTGCCCCTCTCCACCATAGTCCACCTCGATAATATCGTAGCGGTGCTTAGGCGAAGCCCTGCGACGGTAGAACATCAACATCATCACCACGCCACTGTGCTGACGGAACTCTCCCTCAAAGCTCGGTTGGATCGGAGTTCGAGGGACGTCATCGAGTTGAACGTGTGCAGAACTTGGAGGTGCCATGCGTTCGGTACTTGATCGGTCGGATCGTGAAGATGTACGACTACATCAACCGCGTTGTGCTAACGCTTCCGCTTTCGGTCTACGAGGGTACACGGACACACTCTCCCCTCTCTTTGCTATGCATCACCATGATCTTGCGTGTGCGTAGGAATTTTTTTGAAATTACTACGTTCCCCAACATCACCTTGGCCTAATGATCCTATTTTACCTACCTAGTAGTTAGACTTTGAGGCCATGCATCGTCATGCATTCATTAGATATAATGCCACTAACTATAATTATAACTTGATGTTCAATAAAAAAACCATTGTACCTGTTATTTTGCTTGCACCTGCTCTCTTTGATTATCAGAGTAAAGGAAGATACTACATTTATGAGAGTGAGGTGTGCGAGTACAACGTGACGGTCGAGGCTACCCCATGGGCTGAGGAGGCCGCACCAAGAGCCTCTGTGAGTTATCACTCTAACTATTATCCAGTCCGCAGATGGTCATTGCCAAGCTAGGCCAAAAGCCTAAGCTTGCGGGAGTCCGTATTTCCACCGACTTTATATTCATGTTTACACACTTCATTCAGTTGTCGGTGTTCACACTTTTTCATTGTATTATCCATGTTAGTTTTATGTTCTCGCTTTCTTCTTGTGTGTTTGAAAAACTTTGAGAAAATCCAAAAATATTTCTTGCCTCTTTTTTGGTTTTCCTTTCTATATTAAATTAGTTGTAGTATTAAAATAAAACCCCAAAAGATTTCCCATTTCTTCTTTTTCTTGTTGGGAGCTTTCTGTGTAAATAGTTTTTTTCGTTTTTGTTTTTCATTCTTTAATTTGCTTTCTTTAAGAAAAATCAAAAACTCCAAAAATATTTTAGTGTGTTTCTCTGAAATTCTTCTCTTTTGTTGAGTCATACTAAGGAGAAGATCACGATGAAAATGTTGAGTGGCTCTCATATGCATTATTGTTGATCTAACAAAGAGCCCATATTATTTTGTCTTATCCTCTGAATAATGTTGCAGATTGCAGCTTAGTCCACGATGCTCTTGCACTATTATTATTTTTAAATCATTTGGTCGTGCAAGTGAAAGGCAATAATGACGATATTTCATGAAGTGACTCTGGCAGGAAAAGCGGGTATGAACTCAACTTTGTAAATATGTTTAGCTCAGTATCCATGATTCAGCATATTATGATTGAACATGTTTGCAATGAAAATTAGAGATTACAGTTGCTCATGCCATGCTTAAGTAGCTAGGAGTGGATGATGATTTATCTTAGGTATCAACATGCATTAAAATGATTGTGATGTAGTATGATGATATGTTATCCTCCTCTGAATGTTTCAAGTGGCTTGACTTGGCACATGTTCACGCATGTAGTTGATTCAAAACTAACATAGCCTCAACGATATTTATGTTCATGATGTCTATATCCCACTCATGCTAGTACTCAATGTTAATTATTCATAATGCATGATCATGATCGTTTTCGCTCTCTAGCTGGCTGCTTCTCAACCTATTTGCTAGTCTTCGCCTGTACTAAGAGGGAATACTATTTCCTTAAACCAAAGTTATTTCCAGATGAGTCCACTATATCTACCTATATGCGGTATTACCTTGCCGTTCCAAGTAAATTTGCATGTCCACCTCTAAAAATTCAAACGAACATCTATTTTGTGTGCCTGGACCGCTCATGGAGCGATAGGGGCTGGTCATTATCTTCCATGCTAAGTGGGTTATTCTCATGATGAGTGTTTATTCACTCGTCCTTGCACGAGAGGGGCTGGTAATCGGGATGCCCAGTCCCATGATCAAAATAGCAAATAATTAAACAAAACTCCCCCAGGACTGTTGTTGGTATGGAAGGCACCCGTGGATTCGGTTAGCCGTGGCTTGTGTTTTTCGGTGGAGGGGGAGTAAACTTTACTTTTAGCGCTTGGGAACCGCCGCTAATTTGTTTAGCATGGAAGATATTGAAAACTCTTGCTCGTAACGTTGACAGGAAGGGTGTACCTCCAAAAATTATATTTATCTCTGATTTAAGCTTTGAGCTCTGGCACCTCTACAAATCCCTGCTTCCCTCTGTGAAGGGCATATCTATTTACTTTCATGTTATTCTGCTTTTGTGTTGAGTCATCACCTTCTCAAACAAGCACCAGACCTGAGAGCACTATTGTCATCCTCATGCATTGTGTATAGTTAATGTTGAATGCATCATGATTGGATCTATTCTACTATGAATTACAATGTTTAGTCGTTGCTTGAACTTTGGAGGTGCTCTGCATTTATGTTTTGTGGTCTCAGAAAGGGCTAGTGAGATACCATTATTATCATATTAGATCATGATTGTTTTGACAAAGTGTTGGCATTTGAGATATCTTATTATTGCTCGCTAGTTGATTATGCCATTGATATGAGTGAATATAATTTCTAAGAGTTATTGCTTGCATGGTTAGTCATGATCTTTGCTGAAAACTCGGGTGCTATTTAAGCACATATATGGACACAAGAACAAAAGAGTTCGTAAAAGTTTTACTTTATCACTTTCCGTTTATCAACTAAATTGCTTGACGACAAGAAATGGGTTAAGCTTGGGGGAGTTGATACGTCTCCACCGTATCTACTTTTCCTAACGCTTTTGCCCTTGTTTTGGACTCTAATTTGCATGATTTGAATGAACTAACCCGGACTGACGCTGTTTTCAGCAGACCTACCATGGTGTTGTTTTTGTGCAGAAATAAAAGCTCTCAGAATTGGACAAAACCTTTTGGAGAATTATTTTGGAATAAATAAAAATACTAGAACCAATACCCACTGGAGGGCGGGCCCTGCTGCCCACTAGGCACCAAGGCGCGCCACCCCCCTCTGGCGCGCCCTGGTGAGTAGTGGAGCCCACGAGGCTTCGCTGACCCCTATTCCAACTCTATAAATTCCTATTTTTGGAGAAAAATAGAGGAGGAAGTTTCATCGTGTTTTACGATATGGAGCCGCCGCCACCTCCTATTCTTTATCGGGAGGCCAGATCTGGAGCCCGTTCGGGGCTCCGGAGAGGGGGATCTTCCGTCTTCATCATCAGCAACCATCCTCCATCACCAATTTCATGATGCTCACCGCCGGGAGTGAGTAATTTCTTCGTAGGCTTGTTGGACGGTGATGGGTTGGATGGGATTCATCATGTAATTGAGTTAGTTTTGTTAGGGCTTGATCCCTAGTATCCACTATGTTTTGAGATTTATGTTGCTATGACTTTGCTACGCTTAATGCTTGTCACTAGGGCCAGAGTACCATGATTTCAGATCTGAACGCTTTATGTTTTCACTATTATATATGTTCATCCGATCTTGCAATTTATATGCACCTATTACGTGTTATGATCCGTAAACCCCAATGTGATAATAATTGACACTTTCTGGTGATGACCGTAGTTTGAGGAGTTCATGTATTCACTATGTGTTAATTCTTTGTTCCGGTTCTCTATTAAAAGGAGGCCTTAATATCCCTTAGTTTCCTTGTGGACCCCGCTACCACAGGAGGGTAGGACAAAAGATGTCATGCAAGTTCTTTTCCATAAGCACGTATGACTATTTACAAAATACATGCCGACATTATAGTGACAAACGGGAGCTAGTTCTGTGTCGCCCTAGGTTATGACTGTTATATGATGAATATCATCCAACGAAATCACCGATCCAATGCCTATGAGCTTTTCACATATTATTCTTGCTAAGTTACTACTATTGTTGCTACTGTTACAGCTACTACTGTTGTTACCGTTACTATTGCTGCTAGTATTATTGCTATCACTATCAAACTATCATACTACTGTGCTACTGATCACTTTGCTGCAGATATTTAATATCTAGGTGTGGTTAAATTGACAACTCAACTGCTAATAATTGCAAATATTCTTTGGCTCCCCTTGTGTCGAATCAATAAATTTGGGTTGAATACTCTACCCTCAAAAACTATTGCAATCCCCTATACTTGTGGGTTATTAGGGCCTATGTTCTAAATAGGAGCTCCCACAGCAAACAACGGGCTCTACGCATAGGAGGTCCGACTAGGCCAACCCTTTGGCAGCCAATTTGATAGTACCCTCACTAATGTTCCCGAAGAGACGTCACTGATTACCACTGATTTCTACTCCAATTTGTATACTTCAGAGGGAACCATAGGGATGGAGGAGGTGTTTTCACATATACCCACAACAGTTGATGGCATGATGAATATGACACTCAATAAGCCTTACAGCAAGGAACAAGTCAAAGAAGCGCTATTTTAGATGTTCCCAACAAAAGCCCCAGGGCCTAACAGATTCCCAGTCCACTTTTTTCAGCACCATTGGGACTTATGTGGTTGTGAGGTAACAAGTATGATCATTAGAGTGCTTAATGGAGAGGAATCATCACAGGAGATAAACCACACGTTCATTATTTTGATTCTCAAGATTGCAAGTCCAAAAAATTTAGGACAGATCCGACCAATAAGTCTTTGTAATGTGATTTTCAAAATTGCTTCAAAGGTTGTAGCTAATAGGCTAAAACTTATTCTCCCCGAGGTCATCTCTAAAGAACAGTCAGTGTTTGTTCCTAGACGTCTCATCACTGACTATTTCATAAAATCTTATGAGTGCTTACATTAAATGAAAATAAGGAGGGTGAAAGGGAATAGACACAACTGCATGATGCTGCTAACATGACACTATAATCAGAGACTCTTTGACGAAACTATGTGCGATGCATTAATCCCAAACTATGATGTAAAAAACCGTCAAAAAGATACAAAACTTTGTGATGGTGGAGACAACAAACATGATTCAGATTATAGTTGCATGTGCGATGCGTGGCATATGGTTAATCCAGAAGAATTGTTTGCGATGAGCTAAAACAACAGAAACGGATAGCCATATGAAGGTGTGTGTGATATACGACATACAATTCACTCGGATGAACTGTTTGCGATTAGAGAACACAACAGAAACGGTCAGCCAGATCAAGGTGTGTGTGATATACGTCATACAATTCACTCAGGTGAACTGTTTTTGATTAGGCAACACAACCGAAAAAGTTCAACTTAATGAGCTGTGTGTGATACACGGCATATATATAGTTCATGTAGATGAACTATTTGCGATGAGCTAAAACAACACAAATGATTCGTGTAAACAAGATGTGTGTGATACGCGACAAACAGGCCACTCGGATGAACTATTTGTGATGAGAAAATGTAACTCAAACAATTACTACAGCTCATTCATGTGCGATTATATGTGTAGAAGAAACTTTGAAGAATGCAAATGAGTTGCCTGCGATGGCTAGGAGTATCACACACGATGTGTGGTGCCAGTTGTTGTGTGCGATGATTAGTAAGTTACACATATGTTTCCTTATGTTAACACGTGTGTGATAACACGTCACACTGCATACAGTTGTCGGGTTGTGTGCTCCACTTAAGTCTTCCCGCACTCCAGTGATGGCTTCCCGCGCTCCACATGGGTGAATTGTAAAATCTCCAATCCTCTAGCCAGCTGCTAGCTATAAATAAACACAGCAATGGCCGGTGGTGGCGACTCGCTACTGATCCACTTTCTATCTAGTTACCCACACATACCGGCATACCCCCATAGGTCGACAACAAGATGGAGTTCTGTGATGGGAACAGGCGTGAGAGATCGTAGTTTAGGTTAATTAATTATACCTCCAGAGATGGATGAGCACGCGGCAATCATTCGACTCTGGAGGTATAATTAATTAACCAAATCTATGATCTCCATCACTCATTCCCCGTGTCTGGTTGAGATCAAATACTAAAACTTCCCCAACATTATCGTGCACCGGCCCCAACCGCTAGTAGAGTGCGTGCGGAGGGACGTGAGAGCAGAGCGCGCACGAAGGGACATGATAGCAGAGCGCGCGAAGGGACGCGACCCGAGTGCGGCTCGGCGCCTAAACGGCGAGCAGAGCGCGCGGAGGGATGCGAGCAGAGCGCGTTGCGGCCGCCTAAACGACGAGGAAGCACATACATAATTATTGCATATAGCAGTTGAACATAGCAGAAAATGGCCGTCCAACAATATTATTTTCAATGACATGCATTAATATTTTCTTAGTCAAATCTAAGGTCAAAATTTGGTACAAAATATGAAGGGGACCAATAAACCACGACGGAGGTAGTACCTATACCAACACAGATGCCCAGTGCAGAAATTAATGGCATTATACACGTGTCCCGCAATCCACGCCAATGCTTCCCACTTCTTCCCTCATCGGTTTCCCACCACCAGCTAGTGGCTTGCTCCATATGACCCAGGTTACAACGCACCGTAGCGACACTGTGCACAAATCTAGTCCACACCCATCTACCATTAGTTATTCCAATCATGCTAGGCAACGACGAAAGCTTCGACGTCGACCCCTTCTTGTGTTACATCTTCGGTGAGGAGAACGAGCCGGAGCAGGTCGGAGAGCAAGAGCTTCATCGGTAGGTGCAGGCGCCATGGCCCATCGGTAGCGATATCGCCCTACTTGTCCTTGGGAGCACAATGGACATATTGCAGAGGAAGTGTGATGAGCAGTTTGTCATCCACCATGCAGAAGCTCCGAAGCTTTCAGGCGGCATGACCGACGGCCCACCCGAAGAGCCGCCATCACTGGTCCTCATCGAGAGCCTGATGCCCCACTAGGAATAGGTAGAGGACCTCTACGATTTAGTTAGAGACTGCATGTCTGCGGCCTCATCATTGATGTCGAGGGCCGTGTCAACCTCGATCCCGACGATGTGGTGGCCAGGATCGAGCGCATCCTTGGTGGAGTTGACATCCCCGACGAAGTAGAATATCGCCAACGTGATATCTTGAGGATGTTGGTGATGGACAGAATTTACTACCAGTGCAGAGTGATACGTCCATTTTGCATCATGTTTTCTTACTGTTATTTAAGATGTCTTATCCATAATAATGCTTTTTGGAGTAATTCTGATGCCTTTTCTCTCATAATATGCAAGGTTTAGATAAAGAGGGAGAATTTTGGCAGCTGGAAATCTGGACCTGGAAAAGCTACGCCAGGCCACCTATTCTACACAACTCCAAACAAGATAAAACTTCACGGAGATTTTTTACGGAATATTTGAGGAATATTGGAGCAAATAACTACCAGAGGGAGCACACCAGGTGGGCACAACCCAGGCCCACCTCCGGTGCCCATCTTCTGGTATATAAGTCATGTTGACCTAGAAAAAATAAGGATAGGACTTTCAGGACAGAGTTCCACCATCTCGAGGCGGAACTTGGGCAGGAGCACATTTACCCTCCAGCGAAGCGATTCCGCTGGGGGAACTTCCCTCCCGGAGGGGGAAATCATCGTCATCATCATCATCATCATCATCATCATCATCATCATCATCATCATCATCATCATCACCGACAACTCTCCCATCTTGGGGAGAGAAATCTCCATCAACATCTTGAACAGCACCATCTCATCTCAAACCCTAGTTCATCTCTTGTGTTCAATCTTGTAACCGGAACTATAGATGGGTGCTTGTGGGTGACTAGTAGTGTAGATTACATCCTGTAGTTGATTACTATATGGTTTATTTGGTGGAAGATTATATGTTCAGATCTAATATGCTATTTAATACCCCTCCGATCTTGAGCATGATTATAATTTGTGAGTAGTTACTTTTTTTCTTGAGGTCACAGGAGAAATCATGTTGCAAGTAATCATGTGAACTTGATATGTGTTCGATATTTTGATAGTATGTATGTTGTGATTCCCTTAGTGGTGTCATATGAACGTCGACTACATGACACTTCACCATATTTGGGCCTAAGGGAATGCATTGTGGAGTAGCAATTAGATGATGGGTTGCGAGAGTGACAGAAGCTTAAACCCCAGTTTATGCGCTATTCCGTAAGGGACCGATTGGATCCAAAAGTTTAATGCTATGGTTAGAATTTACTCTTAATACTTTTCTCGTAGTTGCGGATGCTTGCAGGAGGGTTAATCATAAGTAGGAGGTTTGTTCAATTAAGAACATCACCTAAGCACCGGTCCACCCACATATCAAATTATCAAAGTACCAAACATGAATTAAACCAACATGATGAAAGTGACTAGATGAAAATCCCGTGTACCCTCAAGAACGCTTTGCTTATCATAAGAGACTTTTTTGGCCTGTCCTTTGCCTCAAAAGGATTGGTCTACCTTGCTGCACTTTTGGTACTACTATATTTACTTGCTTATTACAAATTATCTTGCTATCAAACTACTCTGCTACTTACAATTTCAGCACTTGCAGACATTACCTTGCTGAAAACCACTTGTCATCCTTTTGCTCCTCGTTGGGTTCGACACTGTTACTTATCGAAAAGAGCTACAATTGATCCCCTATACTTGTGGGTCATCAAGGCTATTTTCTGGTGCCATTGCCGGGGAGTGAAGCGCCTTTGGTAAGTGGAATTTGGTAAGGAAACATTTATATAGTGTGCTGAAATTTATTGTCACTTGTTACTATGGAAACCAATCCTTTGAGGGGTTTGTTCGGGGTATCTTCACCTCGACCGGAACCACAATTGTCTACCCCTCAACCTACTGCACCTACTGAAAATATTGAAAATGAAATTCCTTCAGGTATGATAGAACAACTGCTAGCTAATCCCTATGCAGGAGATGGAACCGAACATCCTGATATGCACTTGATATATGTAGAACAAATTTGTGGATTGTTCAAGCTTGCAGGTTTACCCGGAGATGAAGTTATGAAGAAGGTTTTCCCTTTATCTTTGAAGGGAAAAGCATTGGCATGGTATAGGCTATGCGATGATATTTGATCTTGGAATTGGAATTGATTGAAATTGGAGTTCCACCAAAAAATATATCTTATGCATCTAGTTCATCATGATCGGAATTATATATATAATTTTTGGCCTCGTGAAGGAGAAAGTATCGCTCTAGCTTGGGGGAGGCTTAAGTCAATGTTATATTCATGCCCCAATCATGAGCTCTCAAGAGAAATTATTATCCAGAACTTTTATGCTCGGTTTTCTCGTAATGATCAAACCATGCTTGGTACTTCTTGTGATGGTTCTTTTATGAAGAAGACTATTGAATTCCGGTGGGATCGTTTGGAAAGAACTAAACACAACTCTGAAGATTGGGAACTCGACAAAGGTAAAGAGTCAGGTATTAAACTTAAGTACGATTGTGTTAAATCTTTTATGGATGCCAATGCTTTTCAAAAGTTTAGCACTAAATATGGACTTGACTCTGAGATAGTAGCCTCCTTTTGTGAATCATTTGCTACTCATGTTGATCTCCCTAAAGAGAATTGGTTTAAATATCACCCACCTATTAAGGAAGGAATTAAAGAACCGGTACCGGTTAAAGAAGAAACTATACTTTACAATGTTGATCGAGTTGTTCCTTCTACTTATATTGAGAAACCACCTTTCCTGTTAGGATAAAGGAACATGCTAAAGTTTCAACTGTGGTCAACAAAAGCTATATTAGAACACCTAAACCTGATGAAAAAAATTAAAGTAGAACCTAGTATTGCTATGGCTAAAGATCTCTTGGAAGAAGATATGGATGGGCATGTTATTTACTTTTGTGAAGAAGCTGCTAGAATTGCCAAAACTGATAAAAAGGATAAACATAGACCTGTTGTTGGCATGCCCGTCATCTCAGTTAAAATAAGATATCACTATTATCATGGTTTATGTGACATAGGTGCTAGTGTGAGTGCTATTCCTTACACCTTATATCAAGAAATTATGAATGACATAGCACCCGCAGAAATAGAACACATAGATGTTACTATTAAACTTGGCAATAGAGACACTATATCACCAATTGGGATTGTTAGATATGTTGAAGTCTTGTGTGGGAAAACAAAATACCCTACTGATTTTCTTGTTCTTGGTTCCCCACAAGATGACTTTTGTCCCATTATCTTTGGTAGACCTTTCTTGAACACCGTTAATGCTGATAAACAAACTGTCGGTGTTAGTTTTGGTGATGAGTCTCATGAGTTTAATTTTTCCAAGTTTAGTAGAAAGCTTCATGAAAAAGAATTGCCTAGTAAGGATGAATTAATTGGTCTTGCTTCTATTGCTGTACCACCTACTGATCCTTTGGAACAATACTTGCTAGACCATGAAAATGATTTTCATATGCATGAGAGAAATGAAATAGATAAGATTTTCTTTGAACAACGCCCTCTGCTTAAACACAATTTGCCTATTGAAACTCTAGGAGGTCCTCCTCCACCTAAAGGTGATCCTGTGTTTGAATTAAAACAACTTCCAGACACTTTGAAATATGCTTATCTTGATGAAAAGAAGATATATCCTGTTATTATCAGTGCTAACCTTTCAGAACGTGAAGAAGAAAGATTATTGTAAGTTCTAAGGAAGCACCGAGCTGCTATTGGATATACTATTGATGATTTAAAGGGCATTAGTTCCACTCTATGTCAGCACTGAATTAATATGGAACCTGATGCTAAACCCGTTGTTGATCACCAACGTTGGTTAAACCCGAAGATGAAAGAAGTGGTAAGAATGGAAATATTAAAACTTCTAAAAGCAGGTATAATCTATCCTATAGCTGATAGTAGATGGGTTAGTCATGTTCATTGTGTCCCTAAGAAAGGAGGTATAACTATTGTTCCTAATGATAAGAATGAACTTATTCCACAAAGAATTGTTACAGGTTATAGAATGGTAATTGATTTTAGAAAATTAAACAAAGCAATTAGAAAAGATCATTACCCTCTGCCTTTTATTGATCAAATGCTTGAAAGATTATCTAAGCACACACATTTTTGCTTCCTTGATGGATATTCTGGGTTTTCACAAATACCTATTTCTCAACCTGATCAAGAAAAGACCACTTTTACTTGTCCTTTTGGAACCTATGCTTATAGACGTATGCCTTTTGGTTTATGCAATGCACTTGCTACCTTTCAAAGATGTATGACTGCTATATTCTCTGACTTTTGTGAAAAGATTGTTGAGGTTTTCATGGATGACTTCTCTGTTTATGGGAAGTATTTTTGATGATTGTTTAAGCAATCTTGATCGATTTTTGCAGAGATGTGAACAAACAAATCTTGTCTTGAATTGGGAGAAGTGCCACTTTATGGTTAATGAAGGCATTGTCTTGGGTCATAAAATTTCTTAAAGAGGGATTGAAGTGGACAAAGCTAAGGTTAATGCAATTGAGAAAATGCCATGTTCTAAGGATATAAAAGGTATTCGTAGTTTCTTAGGTCATGTTGGTTTCCATAGGAGATTTATCAAAGACTTTTCTAAAATTTCTAGGCCTCTTACGAATCTTTTGCAAAAGGATATTCCTTTTGTTTTTCATGATGACTGTTTAGAGGCCTTTCAAACACTCAGGAAAGCCTTAATTTTTGCACCTATTGTTCAACCACCTGATTGGGACTTGCCTTTTGAAATTATGTGTGATGCTAGTGATTATGTTGTTGGTGCTGTTCTAGGACAAAGAGTTGATAAGAAACTGAATGTTATTCATTATGCTAGTAAAACTCTAGACAGTGCTCAAAGAAATTATGCTACTACTGAAAAATAATTCTTAGTAGTGGTGTTTGCTTGTGATAAATTTAGACCTTATATTGTTGATTCCGAAGTAAATGTTCACACAGACCATGCTGCTATTAAATATCTTATGGAAAAGAAAGATGTTAAACCTAGACTTATTCGATGGGTTCTCTTGTTACAAGAATTTGATTTACATATCATTGATAGAAAAGGAGCTGAGAACTTCATAGGTGATAATTTATCTAGGCTTGAAAATGTGCCTAATGACCCACTACCTATTGATGATAGTTTTCTCGATGAGTAGTTAGCTGCAATAAATGTTGCTCATAGTACTCCTTGGTATGCTGACTATGCTAATCACATTGTTGCTAAATATTTACCACCTAGCTTTACATATCAACAAAAGAAAAAAAATTCTTCTATGGTTTAAGACATTACTTTTGGGATGACCCACATCTTTATAAAGGAGTAGATGGTATTATTAGACGTTGTGTACCTGAGCATGAACAGGGACAAATCCTACGGAAATGTCACTCTGAAGCTTATGGAGGGCATCATGCTGGGGATATAACTACTCACAAGGTATTGCAATCTGGATTTTATTGGCGTACTCTCTTCAAGGATGCCCGTAAGTTCGTCTTATCTTGTGATGAATGTGAAAGAATAGGTAATATCGGTAAGCGTCAAGAAATGCCTGTGAATTATTCACTTGTTGTTGAACCATTTGATGTTTGAGGATTTGATTATATGGGACCTTTTCCTTCCTCTAATGGTTATACACATATTTTGGTTGTTGTTCATTATGTTACTAAATGGGTAGAAGCTATTCCAACCAGTAGTGCTGATCACAACACCTCTATTAAAATGCTTAAGGAAGTTATTTCCCCAAGGTTTGGAGTCCCTAGATATTTAATGACTGATGGTGATTCACACTTCATTCATGGTGCTTTCTATAAAATGCTTGCCAAGTATGATCTTAACCATAGAATTGCATCACCTTATCATCCTCGGTCTAGTGGTCAAGTTGAACTTAGCAATAGAGAAATAAAATTAATTTTTCACAAGACTGTCAATAGGTCCAGGAAGAATTGGTCTAAGAAATTAGATGATGCACTTTGGGCTTATAGAACAACATATAAAAATCCTATGGGTATGTCTCCGTATAAAATGGTTTGTGGAAAAGCTTGTCATTTGCCTCTTGAGTTAGAACATAAAGCATATTGGGCCATCAAAGAGATCAATTACGATTTCAAGCTTGCTGGTGAAAAGAGGTTATTTGATATTAGCTCATTAGATGAATGGAGAGCCCAAGCTTATGAAAATGCAAAATTATTCAAAGAAAAAGTTAAAAGATGGCATGACAAAAGAATTCAAAAGCGTGAGTTTAAAGTCGGAGAATATGTTCTTTTGTACAACTCCCATTTCAGATTCTTGGTAGGAAAACTCCTCTCAAAATGGGAAGGCCCCCATGTTATCGAGGAGGTTTATCGGTCTGGAGCCATCAAAATAAATAATTTTGAAGGTACTAACCCGAAGGTTGTCAATGGACAACGAATAAAGCATTATATCTCAGGTACCACTACTGCAGGATGCTACTAACGTGACACTACGATCAGAGACCCTTCGAGAAACTATGTGCGATGCAATAATCGCAAATGGTGCTGTATGAAAACCGTCAAAAATGTATAAAACGTTTGCAATGAAGGATGCATCAAGCATGGTTCAGGTTTTAGTTGCGTGTGCTATGAAGGGCATATGGTTCAGTTCAATTAACTGTTTGCGATGAGGAGGAACAAAAGAAACGGGCAGCCAGATGAAGGTGTGTGTGATACATAGCATACGGTTCACTCGGATGAACTGTTTGTGATTAGGCAACACAAAAGAAACGGTCAGCCAGATCAAGGTGTGTGTGATTGAGGGCATATGTTTCAGAAGGATTAACTATTTGTGATTAGGCAACAGAACAGAAACGGGTCAGCCAGATCAAAGTGTCTGCGATTGATGGCATACAGTTCACATGGATGAACTGTTTGCGATTAGCCACAACAAACTGAAACAGTTAGATAGATCAATGTGTGTGCGTTAGACGGGCACACACATTCTAATTTAAAGAACCGTGCGTGATGGTGCTGACATTGCCTATTGCGGTGCACCCTATGGTGCAAACGCCACGTACGCGGCCGAGAAGGCGTACGTGCCTACGTTACGCCTTCCAGGAATAGTGCTGCACTTATAACCGTCAGTAAATTTTGAGCATGCGTCCCGTCACATTCCAAATTGCAAACCTGTTCACACCGATCAAAACCTAAACGGTTTCCCACTTAGGAGCGTATTACTACGCGGTTATAAATACTACTACTCCAAGATGACTGCTCATTCCTCCTCAACTCCTCATCCACAAAAAGTCAAAAACAAACAAGTCATTCATCATCATTACCTTGCGTCCTCCATGGCTAGCGTGAGTTCTGGGTCGAGAGATTGCCACCAGGGAGAGGCGAGCCTGGAAGTGGGAGCACAAGAGATGTCCCGCCTCACCGTGAAAGCAGCCAACATGTCCCGCCGCACGGTCGTAGCAGCAGAGAGGTCCCGCCACGCCGCCAAAGTAGCACGGAGGACCCGTCGCGCCACCGATGCAGCAGACTGGTCCGGCCGCACCGCGGAAGCAGAAGAGATGTACCGCCGTGCCGCGAATGCAGCAGAGATGTCCTCCCACACCGCGGAGGCCTGGGAAATTACCTCGCGGGCAGGCGAGGACTCTTATAGGCGTATGCGTGCCCTCGTCCTCGGGTAGACGGATCAGATCTCCAGGTGGGTGAGGTTGCAGGATGACCTGCAAGCCTCGTTTGAACAGTCTACTAACGTCACCCGGTCACTAAATGAGAGCAATGCGAAGCTTCGGGCCGAGCGCGACCTGCTGAGGGCGAAGTTCGTCGGAAGTGCGGAGCAGCAGGAGCAGACCACTGCCTTGTTGAAGAGGACTGGCATCATCGTCAAGAAACTTATGGACGATAATGCCATGCTGCGCATCGAGCGCAAAAGGCTGGTGGAGGAATCCGCGGATCCTCTCAACCAGCATCTTGAGGACAAGAAAGAGCTCATCGCCGCCCGCCGTGGAGACTAGTTCATGTTGTGGCTTCCTTCTTCTTTTGCCCTTGTGTATGTCGGGCGTTGCTGCATGTGGCTTTTTTAATTATGTTTATAAATATGTAAGACAATTATTATCCAATGTCATCGTCCTTATATTCATCATGCTTGCTATAAGTCGCAGTCGATGTTATATAGGTCCGTCGGATCTTACATCAAGATCTGTGGAAAACTTTCTTTTCAGATTTTCATTTTTCTCTCTTAAATCTCAGTCTAGTGAGACATATAGCCATGCCGTAGAACAGGTGCTCGGGCGCCATTAATGGAGACATTGGGAGGGAGATGTGCGGCGGGTAGCAGTCAAAAGGGCTCTCCTCCCGATGAGAATGCGCAGGGGTCTGATTGCACGCCTCCCGTACTCAAATAGCTACCCCGCACGGCACCTCCTAGCCAATAAAAAAAGGGGACGCGTGGCCGCACGTAATTGATAAGTCGAACGCCCACGGTTTCAATAATACTTGTGTTTCCGATTTGTAATGTGACAACACTTGTTCCAAAATGACTTTGTTGATTGTTAATGTGTGCGCCTTCACAGATCGGACAAAAAAATTACCACAGCATGTTGGTGCCATGTCATGAGACCATGCCTAGTTTCATGATTTTTAGGCGTGTTTTGGAATTACAGGAATTAAAAAACCAAGTTTCTCAATCTTTCCGGCCGAGCCACGACGCCCAGATGACTGAATTTCACTCCCATCTCTTGCATGGGACCTAGAAATTCACCCAAGGACACACATGTGATTTTTCAAACAACTTTGGTGCACCGGAGCATGTGCTTGTAGGTCAAATTTGAATTATGCACATTAAATGCCTAGAAACTCAATTAATGTATAAAAAGGCCAAACAAACTCGGAATAATTCCAAAATTTAGCACGGCACTTCAATTTGGTCTAATCTGGCTATGTAAAAAAATTAAGGCGGGAGAAGCCAGTGTGCATATGTCGTTTCACACACGGAGGTGACACGTTCCCTCTCGGAACCACTAGCCTTCTTAAGGAAAGCTCCGGTTTGCAAGAAGCTTACACTGAAGCTTGTTCCAATTCGGGCAAAAAAATTACCGCAGCATGTTGGTGCCATGTCATGACACCATGCCAAGTTTCATGATTTTCACGCGTGTTTTGGAATTACAGGAATTAAAAAACCAAGTTTCTCAATCTTTTTGGCCGAGCCATGACGCCCAGATGTTTGAATTTTAGTCCCATCTCTTGCATGGGACCTAGAAATTCACCCAAGGACACACATGTGATTTTTCAAACAACTTTGGTGCACTGGAGCCTGTGCTTGTAGTTCAATATTGAATTATGCACATTAAATGCCCAGAAACTCAATTAATGTATAAAAAAGGCCAAACGAACCTAGAATAATTCCAAAATTTAGCACGGTACTTCTATTTGGTCTAATCTGGGTGTGCAAAAAAAATTAAGGCGGGAGAAGGCAATGTGCGTATGTCGTTTTGCACACGGAGGTGACACGTTCCCTCTCGGAATCACGAGCCTTCTTGAGGGAAGCTCCGGTTTGCAAGAAGCCTACACCAAAGCTTGTCCCAATTCGGCCAAAAAATTACCACAGCATGTTGGTGCCATGTCATGAGACCATGCCAAGTTTCATGATTTTCAGGCGTGTTTTGGAATTACAAGAATTAAAAAACCAAGTTTCTCACTCTTTTCGGCCGAGCCACGATGCCCAGATGTTTGAATTTCACTCCCATCTCTTGCATGGGACCTAGAAATTCACCCAAGGACACACATGTGATTTTTCAAACAACTTTGGTGCACTGGAGCACGTGCTTGTAGTTCAAATTTGAATTATACACACTAAATGCGCAGAAACTCAATTAATGTATAAAAAGGCCATATGAACACGGAATAATTCCAAAATTTAGTACGATACTTATATTTGGTCTAATCTGCTTGTGTAAAAAATATTAAGGTGGGAGAAGGCAGTGTACGCATGTCGTTTCGCACACGGAGGTGACACGTTCCCTCTCAGAACCAGGAGCCTTCTTGAGGGAAGCTCCGGTTTGCAAGAAGCTTACACCAAAGCTTGTCCCAATTCGGCCAAAAAATTTACTGCAGCATGTTGGTGCCATGTCATAACACCATGCCAAGTTTCATGATTTTCAGCCGTGTTTTGGATTTACAGGAATTAAAAAACCAAGTTTCTCAATCATTCCGGCCGAGCCACGACACCCAGATGTTTGAATTTTATTCTCATTTCTTGCATGGGACCTATAAATTCACCCAAAGACACACATGTGATTTTTCAGCAAACTTTAGACACATGTGCTTGTAGTTCAAATTTGAATTATGCACATTAAATGCCCAGAAACTCAATCAATGCATAAAAATGCCAAACGAACCCGGAATAATTCCAAATTTAAACACGACACTCATGTACTGGTTGCATGTTCACTGTACGTAAATGTTCTAGCAATTCAAACACCGTCCTTTCCCTCCGTAACACCATTTTTTCTTTCAAAACATAATGAATAAAATCAGGTATACCACAAACAGTTTACTAGAAAGAATTGTGTGGGATGTGATATAAAATATCTTGGCGCACCATCTTGTCTGACTTACGCAGGAAGCTTCGCCGTCTACAGTCCATCGCCCCTGCTTGAACCACACTTGCATGCCAGTTTCTCGCGGCACCGAGCGGAATTTTTTTGCCACCGCGGAAATATCTATCTCCCCGCCCCCTCCCTCCTACCAAAAGCCACATTTCCACTGTTCCTCCTTGCTTTCCAAGTTCAAACCTTCACTGCTGCTTACTGGCAGCCCAGCCTCCTCGCCGGCGACCCTTCTTCTTGCAGCGCTGCCTCCTCGCCGGCTACCCTTCTTCTTGCAGCGCCGCCTCCTCGCCGATGACCCTTCTTCTCGCAGCGCGGCCTCCTCGCTGACGACCCTTCTTCTTGCTGCGCGGCCTCCTTGCCGCCGACCCTTCTTCTTGCTGCGCGGCCTCTTCGATATGGCCAGGTAATCCACACCCCACCCACACCATCCTCCTCCTTTCCCGCCCACATGCCCCGACTAACGGTGCGACACCTTCCACCGAAATCACTGCCTCCTCCTCCAATTAAGCGCCGCCCACAGCCATTTTACACACAGTATAACATGGAGCCGAGTAGCATGCAGCCGCACGCGCGAACGAGGTCTCTATGGCTGACATGCGTGTCGATCGCCAGATCTTGGAGGAGCACCTCGTCTTCAAGGCCACCATCGACACCGCCGCACGGTTGTCTACTTTTAAATACAGTTCGTGATGTTTTCTCGAGGCCACCGCTAGTGCCTTCTAGTGATTTGTCCCTTCTAATTTTAATATGCAATCTGATGTTCAGTTAACAGTTTGGTCCTCTAAAATGTAATGTTCAGTTAACACTTTGGTCCAACAATTGCTACATTTTGTAGTACTGTTCTCAAGCATTCTTTGTTTTGTTAACTATCTTATCTTCTAGTACATCTTTCTATTCTGCAATGTCGTGCTCAGCTAACTATTTTAGTTCATTTGGCCTGCTGTCCATTTAACTGTTCGGTTCAGTTCTGCAATTTGATTTTCATTTGCTGTGGGTACAATTTTGTATTGTTATGCATGTGACACCAATCGAATTTGGTTGTACTCAATACATATTCTAGTGATAGTATGGCAACTCTCAGTTAACCTGATCAAGATCTTCCTTATGTGTGTTGCAGGGAAACAATGGGAGACACCGCGGTTTACCATCGAGGTATGTTCAAGCAGGGTCCTTTGGCTAATAGCACATTATTGTGCAGTTGCAGGAATCATTCTAATATTTAGGTTTCTTACAATTTGGTCTTGCACATGTAGGTCCTTCTGTCAGAGGCTTGGACCCACTGTTCGACCCATTTTGCATATGGGGACATGAGATGTCCATGAATATCAATCAAGTCAAGAAACTCAGAAAGATTGTTAGGATGAAGAAACTTGCGACGAATAACAACAATATCTTTGTTTGCACAATGAAGAAGACATCTGTCAACTATAGGATGTTACCAACTCATTTACCTTGTTTTTACCCCTTGCGCCATTTCAAAATTAACAATAGCAATTTATTCATAGCTTTGTTTTAAGTACTTCTCAGAGCAGTTCACTGATGATTACCTCTCAAACCACCTGCATGGTCAAGAGGCGAGGAAGGTATTCATTCAACACCCACGGTACAATATTGAAGTCTTGCTGAAGAGGACAAAGGTTGGGCGGGCAATTATCCATAGCCACTGGCCTAAAGTTGCAAGGACATTCAACATCACTGAAGGCTCAATATTTGCCTTTTGCTTATGCAGTTTCCTAGATGAGATTCATCTGTCTATTTATCGTGTATGATGCTACTTTCCGAAGGTTTTTGATGCTGCATGTGAAACTTGGTGCTGTTGTGTAATGGCGTAACTAAATGTCGAAGCTATCTGATGTAATTCGATTATGAAATCCTGGTTGCTTTTATACGGATATGAAATATCTGGCGTGTTTTATAAGAAATATCAGTCTGATTAGTACATGGATTATCAATAATAGGCTAATTACCCTGCTTATTGGGGTTTTCTATCGCAAACGGTTACTCAGAGCACCATGGGCGATGAACTCAAACAACCCGCATGGTTTCTAGAAAGTAGGCGTGTTCGATCAACTAACAATCACACATGGCTTCCGCAGCGAACTGTTTGCGTTAGGCCACCTTGCAAATGTTTCCACACAAAGGACTGTGTGGGATGTACATACCTACGGAAATGATTTTCTGGGATTCACCGTGTGGGATGTACATACCTACGGAAATGATTTCTGGGATTCACCGTGTGGGATGTACATACCTACGGAAATGATTTCTGGGATTCACCGTGTGGGATGTACATACCTACGGAAATGATTAGATTTCGATGCCTCGCCCGATCGCACATGGCCCCAGCGTGGGTCCCAGGAGGGCCTATCCCCGACGATTTCTGGGTCGTGTGGGAAGGACACCCTATCTCACACACTCACTTGGCGACGGTTCCAAATGTCGTCGCGGAAAGGGGTTTTAAACCGTTTGTTTAGGACGTCGTTGTACCAGTGTACGGCCATTAATGTTGAAAGTAATATTACCCAAATTTTGACACCGGAAGAACACATAAAAGAGTCCTTCCGGAACACTCCAGAATCATGAAAATAAGGAGGTATGTGACACGGTAAGTAAACAGACTCCGAAAAATCTGAAAAAAATATTTTTTATCAGTTTTAGAATATTTAGAAAATTAGGAAATAAAGAAACTTCCAGGAAGCGTCCCCTGGTGGGCACAAGACACAAGGACATGCCAGGCCCACCTGGGACACCTTCTGGACTATGTTTTTCTTCCGTTTGCTTGTCCCCCAAGATAAAAAATCTATATATACTCCCCGAACCTGTTGATCACTGTATCGCGGAGAAATCCTCTGTTTTCTTTTCTTGCTGTTTTTGGTCAGATTTGTCGAGCCAGCCATCATGTCTTCCTCACCCTCCAAGAATGGATAAGAATATGCAGAGGTATTTCACGAGGATCTAAGGAGAGAGGAAGCTGAAGAAGTTACTATGGAGGAAGAGGAGGAAAATCCTTTTGGGGTTCACTCTCCGACTTCCGAGAGAGGGACATTGGCTAGCATCTTCACTCATCCGAATCCTCATCAAGCTATGATACCGTCAAATAATCAAGAGAGCCTCGAAGTGCAAGAAGAAACCCCACCAAGAAGGCCTTTACATAGGTTACATCGTAACAATTTTTGCAATTTGATTCATAACTATGGGTTCGAGAATACTCCTGGTAGGCACATACCGTCCAATTGGGACATATCTCAACCAAGAGGAAACATTGCAGGAATAAACCCTCGTGGCTCAGAAAGTAAACACATAATGATAGAAGTGAAGAAAAACCGTGAGCTAATTCAGCAGGCCCTTCGGGAGATCCAAGGCTTAAAGGATTTGCTCATGGTTATATTGGAAACTACCACTTCATCACGACCACCATCGTCTTCTTCACCACCAAAGGAGAACTGAGTATCTGGTAGGCACTCCCCTTGGCTTTCGCCAAGCTTGGGGGAGGTGCCCCAGTATAGTATCATCCCACTATCTTTTTGCCTTTACTTATTTTAGTTTGATCTTTTGCTTTAGATGAATAAAAGTTAGTTCGATCCTTTCTTCTTTGAGGGTTTGCTTAGTGATCTATCCCTGTAATCGTGTGCGAGATATATACTAATGTTTAGTTTGAGTTTTTGCTTTCTTTACTTTCATGTTTCAAATAAAAGAAAAAGAGAAAGGAAATAAATGAAAGAAAGAAAGGAAATAAATCAAAAAGATCATGTACTAATCTTATGGTAGGTGATGACACCACATAAGGAGAAGTATTAGTAGAAAATTTTATGAGAGATTGACAAACATAGCATTAGTCAATGATGCAACTCATGAAAGAATTAATAAGGGAAGAGAAGATTCACATATAAATATACTATCCTAGAAATCTTTTGTGATTTTGAGCCCTCATCAAAATATTATATGCCAAAATTATTGATGTTGGACAAGGAAGAAAACTTAATGGTTTATGTTTGTTTACATTAACATAGAAGTCATATTGCCATAGATCCTTTAACATGTGGTTCTTGCCCCCTATCTTTGCTAGCCAAAAATTCCGCACTAAGTAGAGATACTACTTGTGCATCCAAAAAAGCCTTAAACTCAAATCTTATTTCCAAGAGTCCACCATACCTACCTAAGGATTGAGCAAGATCCCTCAAGTAAGTTGTCACCAGTGCAAAAAGGCAATAAAAATTGCTTCTAAAAGTGTGAGATCATTTAGTGTAAGAGAAAATTGAGCGTTGCACGAACTTGTGAAGGTGAAGAATAAAAGCGATAGACTGCATAATAAAGGTCAATATCACAAGGGGCAATGCAACGTGACGTTCTTTTGTACTAAGGGTTTGAGCATACAAACAAATAAGCGCATGGCAACCTCTGCTTCCCTCTGCGAAGGGCCTATCTTTTACTTTTATGTATTTACTTTTATGCAAAGAGTCAAAGTTTTCCTTATATTCCTTTTTATTTTTCTCCTTCGGCAAGCATCATGTGGTGAGGAAAGATCTAGGCACATATGTCCAGTTGAATATAGATAGCATGAGTTGTTATTGTTGACATCACCCTTGACGTGAATATGTTGGGAGGAGAAACTATAAGCCCCTATCTTTCTATGTGTACGGTTGAAATGTTTTGCTCATGTGTACGCGGTGAGTGCTAGAAATCATAGAATACTATATGATGGTTGAGTATGTGGACTTGCCTAAAGGCTCCGATATGTGACCCTTCCTGAAAAGTGATGAATTGTAGTTGCAAAGTTGACTGAAAACATAGTTTGTTAGTTTTTAATAGAGTTTTTGCTTTATACTTCATTTGTGTGATGAATTGTCACTTATTCATGAGAAGTCTATGATAAAAGTCATATGATAAAAGTCTTATGTTTGAATTGTTGCTATTATAATAATGTACATGATGCTTCTATGTCCGTATTTTGTTTTTATAGACACCTCTCTTTCTCTCTCTCTAAGCATGTGGACATGTTTTTCGATTTCGGTTTTCGCTTGAGGACAAGCGAGGTCTAAGCTTGGGGGAGTTGATACGTCCATTTTGCATCATGTTTTCTTACTGTTATTTAAGATGTTTTTATCCATAATAATGCTTTTGGCGTAATTCTAATGCCTTTTCTCTCATAATATGCAAGGTTTACACAAAGAAGGAGAATTCCGGTAGCTGGAAATTTGGACCTGGAAAAGCTACGCCAGGCCACCTATTCTGCACAACTCCAAACAAGATGAAACTTCACGGAGATTGTTTATGGAATATTTGAGGAATATTGGAGAAAATAACTACCAGAGGGGCCCACCAGGTGGGCACAACCCACCGGGCGTGCCAGGGAGCCCAGGCCCGCCCTAGTGGCATGTGCTCACCCAGGCCCACCTCTGGTTCCCATCTTCTGGTATATAAGTCATTTTGACCTAGAAAAAATAAGGATAGGACTTTCGGGACAGAGTGCCGCCGTCTCGAGGTGGAACTTGGGCAGGAGCACTTTTGCCCTCTGACGGAGCGATTCCACCGGGGGAACTTCCCTCCTGGAGGGGGAAATCATCGTCATCATAATCACCAACAACTCTCCCATCTTGGGGAGGGCAATCTCCGTCAACATCTTCAAAAACACCATCACATCTCAAACCCTAGTTCATCTCTTGTGTTCAATCTTGTTACCGGAACTATAGATTGGTGCTTGAGGGTGAGTAGTAGTGTTGATTACATCATGTAGTTGATTACTATATGGTTTATTTGGTGGAAGATTATATGTTTAGATCCAATATGCTATTTAATACCCCTCAGATCTTGAGCATGATTATCATTTCTGAGTAGTTACTTTTGTTCTTGAGGTCACGGGAGAAATCATGTTGCAAGTAATCATGTGAACTTGATATGTGTTCGATATTTTGATAGTATGTATGTTGTGATTCCCTTAGTGGTGTCATGTGAACGTCGACTACATGACACTTCACCATATTTGGGCCTAAGGGAATGCATTGTGGAGTAGCAATTATATGATGGGTTGCGAGAGTGACACAAGCTTAAACCCCAGTTTATGCGCTATTTCGTAAGGGACCGATTGGATCCAAAAGCTTAATGCTATGGTTAGAATTTATTCTAAATACTTCTCTCGTAGTTGCGGATGCTTGTGGGAGGGTTAATCATAAATAGGAGGTTTGTTCAAGTAAGAATAGCACCTAAGCATTGGTCCACCCACATATCAAATTATCAAAGTACCGAACACGAATTAAACCAACATGATGAAAGTGACTAGATGAAAATCCCGTGTACCCTCAACAACGCTTTGCTTATCATAAGAGACCGTTTTGGCCTGTCCTTTGCCTCAAAAGGATTGGGATACCTTGCTGCCATTTTGGTACTACTATCGTGACTTGAGGAAGCTCTGCATCGAGCGCGAGCTGGAGGTGGAGGAATCTGTGGCTGCTGTCAAGCAAAGTCATGAGGATTTGTAGGAGCTGGAGGAACTCATCGCCTGGCGATCCATTGGGGAGTAGAGACAGTAGGGACCCAGATCGTTGTCTGTGGTTTCTTTCTTCTCTTGCCCCTGTGTCTTTCAGGCATTGCCACATCTCGCATTTTAGATTATCCGGAATATGTAAGACAATTATTTTCTGCACCATTGTAAATTTGTCGTCATATTATCTGATGCTATTGTAATTTGTCATTGTATTATCCATTGCCGCATGTGGCATTTTAAATTATCCGGAATACGAGTTAAAAACAAGCTAAAATCACGTTCTCAACGAGGCACAAACAAAGCAAATGCTAACGCTGAGCAGGGCCATGGGAATCACAAGAAACACCCTCCGTTCAAGTGCTTTAACTGCATGTTAAATAGCGGCTTGGCTGCCATTAATGGAGAAGTTGTGAGCGAGGCAGGTCGCTGGTGGATGGAGGTCAAAGATCTCGCTTCCCAGTGAGCATGCGTGGCGGACTGCTCGCACGTGTCCCGTCAAGCCTGCGCGATGGACAGGTCGCACACGTCCTGTCAAGTCTTCACGGTGGACAGGTCGTACGCATCCCGTCGAACTTGTGCGGTGGCCAACTGCTCGCACACATCCCATTGATCCTGCACGGCGGACTTCTCACACTTGTCCGTCTAATCAAATAGCTGCACGCACTCCACCGAGTATGGTTAAATTTTGGCACAAAATACAAAGAGGACCAATGAACCATGACCGAGGTAGTACTCTCCAAGAAAACGGGGGACACATGGCCACGCTTAAATGGTTACAGGAACACACACGGTACAAATAATACAACCATTTGCGTCAGTAACGTGTCAGCTATTTGTTTCAAAAGGACCACATTGGCTATTAATGTGTGGGCCTTGTCTCAAATTGGACGATTTTTTTACCACAACATATATGTGTCGTGTCATGAAACCATGCCAACGTTCATGATTTTTGGGTGAGTTTTGGTTTATGGGGATTTAAAAACCAAGATTCTCAATATTTCAGGCCGAGCCAAGACGCCGAGACATTTGTAATTCACTCCTATTCCTTGAATGGGACTTAAACATGAACCCAAGGACACATGTACGATTTTTAAACCCATTTTGGTGCAGTGGAGCATGTGCTTGTAGTTCAAATTTTAATTATGGACGTTAAATGCCGAGAAAACTCAATTAATATATAGAAAGGCTAAACGAACCCTGAATAATTTCAAATTTCAGCACGAATCTCCTGTTATTCGATGTTGCCCGCAGAAAAAAAATACAAAGCGAGAAGAGGCAGCGATTATCATTTTGCCCACAAGGGGGCACGTTCCCTACCGGAACCACCACCAGGCTTCTTGCGAGAAAGTCCAGTTTGTAAGAGACTTGTAATAAAGCTTGCCCCAAATTGGATGATTTTTTACCATGACATATATGTGCCATGTTGTGACACCATGCCAAGTTTCATGATTTTCTAGCTAGTTTTGGATTTACAGGGATTTAAAAACTAAGATTCCCAATGTTTGAGGCCGTTCCAGGACGTCGAGCGGGTTGTAATTCATTCCCATTCCTTGAATGGGACTTAAATATGCACCCATGGACACATGTACGCTTTTTCTAGCCATTTTGGTGCACTAGAGCATGTATTTGTAGTTCAGATTTGAATTATGGACATTAAATGCCTAAAAACTCAATTAATGCATAAAAAGGCCAAACAAACCCTGAATAATTTTAGATTTCGACACGAATTTCTGTTGTTCCATGTTGCCGTAGAAAAAAAATACAAGGTGAGAAGAGGCATCGATTCTCGTTTCCCCGACAAGGGGGACACGTTCCCTATTGGAACCACGAGGGTTCTTGCGAGAAGCTCCGGTTTGTAAGAGGGTTGTAAGAAAGCTTGCCCCAAATTGGACATTTTTTTACCGCGACATATATGTCCCATGTCGTGACACCATGCCAAGTTTCATGATTTTCTAGTGAGTTTTGGATTTACGGGGATTTAAAAACGTAGATTCCCAATGTTTGAGGCCGAGCTAGGGCGCCGAGATGGTCGTAATTCATTCTGATTCCTTGTGTGGGACCTAAAGATGCACCCAACGGCACATGTATGATTTTTCTAGCCATTTTGGTGCACTGGAGCATGTATTTGTAGTTCAGATTTGAATTATGGACATTAAATGCCTAGAAAACCCAATTGATGTATAAAAAAGGCCAAACGAACCCTGGATAATTTAAAATTTCAGCACGAATCTCCTGTTATTCCATGTTGCTTGTTGATTGCTTGTATCTGCGTTGGTATTTCCCCAAAGAGAGGAGAGGATGATGTAGCACAGCAATGGTAAGTATTTCCCTCAGTTATGAAACCAAGGTTATCAATCTGGTAGGAGAATCAAGCAACACTATGTAACAGTACTTTCACACAAGTAACAAATACTTGCAACCCAACGCGCACGAGGGGTTGTCAATCCCTCCTCGGTATTGAGAGAGATTAAATTATATGAGAATGGATAAATAGATCTAGCAAAAACAAAAAATCAAATAAAAAATAAAAATTGCAACAAGGTATTTTTGGGTTTTTGGAATAATAGATTTGAAAACAATATGATAGGAAATAGACCCGGGGGCCGTAGATTTCACTAGCGGCTTCTCTCGAGAAAATAGCATATGGTGGGTAAACAAATTACTGTTGGGCAATTGATAGAAGAGCAAATAATTATGATGATATCCAAGGCAATGATCATGTATATAGGCATCACATCCAAGATTAGTAGACCAAAATGATTCTACATCTACTACTATTACTGCACACATCGACCGCTATCCAGCATGCACCTAGTGTAATAAGTTCATGGAGAAACAGAGTAATGCAATAAGAACAACGACATGATGTAGACAAGATCTATTCATGTAGCAATAGACCGCATCTTTTTATCCTTAATGGAAACGATACATGCGTGTCACTTCTCCTTCTGTCACTGAGATTGAGCACCACAAGATCGAACCATCACAAATCACCTCTTCCCATTGCAAGAAAAATCAATCTAGTTAGCCAAACCAAACCAAAGTTTTGGAGAAGAAATACGAGGCTATAATAATCATGCATATAAGAGATCAAAGAAGCCTCAAATAATATTCATAGATAGAACTGATCATAAACTCACAATTCATCGGATCACAATAAACACACCGCAAAAAGTCATTACATCGAATAGATCTCCAAGAACATCGAGGAGAACATTGTATTGAGAATCAAAAAGAGAGAAGAAGCCATATAGCTACTGCCTATGGACCCGTAGGTCTATGCTAAACTACTCACGCATCATCGGAGGAGCACCAATGAGGATGAAGAACCCCTCCGTGATCGTGTTCCCCTCTCGCAAGGTGCCGGAATAGGGCTCTAGTTTGGATCTCGTGGTTCTCGAACTTGCGGCAGCTGGAACTATGTTTCATCGACTACCCTAGGGTTTCTGGAATATTTGGGTATTTATAGAGCTGAGAGGCGGTGGAAAGGACACCCGTGGGCCCCACTACCCGTCAGGGCACGCCAGCGGCCTCTGGCACGCCCATGTGGGTAATGGGCCCCACGGGCCTTCCCTCCTGCACTTCCTTGGCTCCCAAGTTGTCTTATGGGCTGAACAAAATCTCCAAAAAGTTTCGCTGTGTTTGGACTCCATTTGATATGGATATTCCGCGAAGTAAAAAACAAGCACAAAACAGCAACTGGCATTAGGCACTATGTCAATAGGTTAGTTCCAAAAAATGATATAAAGTTGCATTAAAATGAAGATAAAACATCCAAGAATGGTAATATAACAACATGGAACAATAAAAAATTATAGATACGTTGGGGACGTATCACCTTTAGAAAAAAATACAAGGTGAGAAGAGGCAGCGATTATCGTTTCGCCCACAAGGGGGACACGTTCCCTATCGGAACCACGAGGGTTCTTGTGAGAAGCTCCGGTTTGTAAGAGGGTTGTAATAAAGCTTTCGCCGAATTGGACAATTTTTTTTACCATGACATATATATGCCATGTTGTGACATGATGCCAAGTTTCCTGATTTTTTGGTGAGTTTTGGATTGGCGGGTATTTACGACCCAAGATTCCCAATGTTTGAGGTCGAGCCAGGACGCCGAGACGGTTGTAATTCATTCCCATTCCTTACATGGGACGTAAACATGAACCCAAGGACACATGTATGATTTTTCTAGCCATTTTGGTGCACCTGAGCATGTATTTGTAGTTCAGATTTGAATTATGGACATTAACTGCCTAGAAAACTCAATTAGTGTATAAAAAAGTCCAAACGAACCCCGAATAATTTCACATTTTAGCATGAATCTCCTGTTGTTCCATGTTTCCTGTAGAAAAAAAATACAAGGTGAGAAGGGGCAGCAATTATTCGCCCACATGGGGGATACGTTTACCTATTGGAACCACGAGGCTTCTTAAGAGAAGCTCCGTTTGTATGAGGCTTGTAATAAAACTTGCCCCAAATAGGACAATTTTTTACCACGACAAATATGTGCTATGTCGTGACACCATGCCAAGTTTCATGATTTTCGGTGAGTTTTGGGTTTACAGGTATTTAAAAACCGAGATTCTCAATGTTTGAGGCTGAGCGAGGAAGCCTAGACGGTTGTAATTCATTCTCGTTCTTTGAATGGGACCTAAACATGCATCCAAGGACACATGTATGATTTTTTTAGCCATTTTGGTGCACTGGAGCATGTATATTTAGTTCAAATTTGAATTATGCATGTTAAATTAATGCTTAGAAAACTCAATTATAATGTATAACAAGTCCAAACGAACTTTGAATATTTAAAGCAGTTCTGGTCAACCGTCTGGCACCCGTGGGTAAACACTGTCCGCATGCGTCATGCTAGCTCACGCTTCCATCTTTACTAAGTTTTCCATATTAATGGTGTTATATATCAAAACACGCTACTGTTTCCCACCACTCCCCCAATCGGTTTCCCGCCTCTTCTCCCATCGGTTTCCTGCTGCCAGTTTCAGTGGTCATAGAAGGCTAGGCGGCGACACACCAACCATGTAAAGATTGCACATAGTTTCTAAAAGCACAAACATGTCTGGTAGTAGGGGGTAGGTCCCACACGATGACCAGCATGAAACGCCTTAAAGGCAAGGGTGTAAATCTTATCGGCAAGGGGCAACTTCCCATCCATTAGCCAAGTCGAATAGAACACATAAGTTAAGCGTCTGGGGCTGGAGGAGTCTAAGGATGGGTGACCCGGTGGGAAGTCGCATATCTCAAGCTTCATTTAAGCGCCATGATATGGTGATTACAGACATGTAATATCCAAATGTGTCTGTAGTGACCTATCATGACAAGTATATAAACCTTGGGATCCTTGTTTTGGTAATTTGTAGAATGATGTTTTTTCTCGTTATTTCTTGATTTCAAAAAATGGAGAATGACCGATCTGTGGGCCCACACAACCTATCCCTTTGACTCAATGTATGAGAATGGTTTGACCATGACGGGTTCCTCATCTAACCCTTTGACCCAACATACGAGAAGGGTTTGACCATGACGGTTTCCTCTTTCTTTGTGTGCCATGTTAGACCAAATTAAGTTTGAGCACATGTGTTCGATGATACCCCGCCTCGAAGTTGGGGAACTGCATCGTAGATCTTGAACCTGGCTTGGGGTATGGTGTTCGGTTTGTAATGTAGTTGGTGCCCCATTGAAGTTGTGCATTGGGGATTTTTACTCATCACACACCACCCATACATATTTTTGGGTGTATGTAGGGTATAGGGGGTCTCTTCTGGTCTGCCCCGTCTCCCTTGTGCGGTTTTAGATGACACGCATATTTGTGGGCTCCCTAGGGTCCACATATATCGTCCCTTTGACCGATAATGAGGGGTTTGGCCATGAATGGATTCCTCCTAGCTCTTTGTGCCATGCTAGACCAAATTAAGTTTGAACACATGCGTTGGGTGATACCCCCCTGCCTCAAAGTTGGGGAACTGGCATCGTAAGTCTTGAACCTAGCTTGGGGGTACGATGTTCGGTTTGTAATGCAGTTGGTTCCCCATCGAAGTAATGCATTCGGATTTGGACACATAACACACCACCGATACATATTTTTGGGCCGCATGCAGGGCATAGGGGGGGTCTCTTCTGATCGACCCCGTCTCCCTTGTGTGGTTTTAGATGACAAACATATCTGTGGACTCCCTAGGGTCTATATATATCATCCCTTTGACTGATAACAAGGGGGTTTGGACATGAATGGACTTCTCCTAGTTTGTGTTAGGGTGGGTCACGGTGACATATTCGACCAAAGTTTGAGCTCAAGCGTTATCAGGATTCCCTCCCATACGCTCGAATTGCTAGGTTGGACCGACACCGCACCCTACATATGTCGCCCTTACTTACCTAACTTTCATGGAGGTTGTCTGTATTGAGAGTCATATTCCTTTTTAGTTTTATTGAGTTGTAAGTACGTAAAAGTATGATGATCATCCTTATTAGAGCACTGTTCTAGTGAGGTAAAGAATGATGGATGATACGTCTCCAACGTATCTACTTTTCCTAATGCTTTTCCTCTTGTTTTGGACTCTAATTTGCATGATTTGAATGAAACTAACCCCGGACTAACATTGTTTTCAGCAGAACTACCATGGTGTTGTTTTTGTGCAGAAATAAAAGTTCTCGGAATGGAACGAAACTTTGTGAGGATTTTTTATACAATAAATGAGAATTTCTGGAGCCAAGAACCACCGGAGGGGGGCACCTGGGTGGGCACAACCCACCAGGGCGCGCCTGCCCCCTAGACATGCCCAAGTGGGTTGTCCCCACCTAGTGGCCCCGCAGACCCTGAAACCGATGCTATAAAATCACATTTTTCCAGAAAAAATCAGGGAGAAAGAATTATCATGTTCCACGAGACGGAGCCGTCGTCACCTCCTGTTCTTCATCGGGAGGCCGGATCTGGAGTACGTTTGGGGCTCCGGTGAGGGGGATCTTCGATATTCGTCATCACCAACCCTTCTCCATTGCCAATTCCATGATGCTCCCCACCGGGGGTGAGTAATTCCTTCGTAGGCTCGCTGGTCGGTGAGGAGTTGGATGAGATTCATCATGTAATCTAGTTAATTTTGTTAGGGCTTGATCCCTAGCATCCACTATGTTGTGAGATTGATGTTGCTATGACTTTTCCATGCTTAAAGCTTGTCACTTTGATCCCCGGTGCCTTGATTTCAGATCTGAACTGTTTATGTTATCATCATTATATCCATGTTCTAGATCCGATCTTGCAAGTTATAGTCACCTACTACGTGTTATGATCCGGCAACTCCGAAGTGACAATAGTCGGGACCACTCCCAGTGATCACCATAGTTTGAGGAGTTCATGGATTCACCGTGTGTTAATGATTTGTTCCGGTTCTTTATTAAAAGGAGGCCTTAACATCCCTCAGTTTCCAATTGGACCCCGCTACCACGGGAGGGTAGGACAAAAGATGTCATGCAAGTTCTTTCCATAAGCACCTATGACTATTTATGGAATACATGCCTATATTATATTTATGAACTGGAGCTAGTGCCGTATCGCCCTAGGTAATGACTGTCACATGATGAATATCATCCAACAAATGACCGATCAAATGCTTACGATTTTATCTTATATTGTTCTTGCTAAGTTACCACTGCTATAGTTACTGCTGCACTTGCTACAAAATCTCTACTATCACTGTTACCGCTACTATTGTTGCTGCTACCATTATAAAAACTATCATATTACTTTGCTACCGACAACCTTGCTGCATATAAGTAATCTCCAGGTGTGGTTGAATTGACAACTCAGCTGCTAATACTTGCAAATATTCTTTGGCTTCCCTTGTGTCGAATCTATAAATTTGGGTTGAATACTCTACCCTTGAAACCTGTTGCGATCCCCTATACTTGTGGGTTATCGAGACCTTTTTCTGGAGCCGTTGCCGAGGAGCATAGCTATATTTGTTGAGTCACTTGGGATTATTACCAATTTATCACTACGAAGAATCACAAGGATGCTAAGACTAAGATTTATCCCTCTAAGACGAGGGGAGATAAGAACTGCCATCCAACCCTGCTTTAGATTCACCTTCTGTTATAAGTAAACTTGCAACACCACCACATGTTATCAATCCTGATATGTTGCAAGTTATTGATGATGCTACTTCTGCTATGAATGATACTTATGATGATGCTAGTACCTTGCTTGATGATAATGTGCCACTAGGTGAATTTCTTGATGAACAAATTGCTAGAGTAAGACAACATGATATTGTTGAAACTGATGATGAGCTTGAAACTGAAAATCTTGAAACACCTATTAGATCTAGTCCTCCTAGATATGAATTACCTAAGGTACCAGAAGGTTATGTTATGAATGAGGAGACAACTAGAGATATTCTTGCTTGTAAGGATAGATATGATCTAGAGAAATTACTATGCAAGTACAAAGAAAAATCTTTGAATGCTAAAATGCAATGTGATCCTAAGTTTGCTACTTCACCTATCTTTGTTGATGATAAGGATTATGAATTCTCTATCGACCCAGAGTTAATTACTTTGGTTGAATCTGATCCTTTCCATGGTTATGAAACTGAAACTGTTGTGGCACATCTTACTAAGTTGAATGACATAGCCACCGTTTTTGCTCATGATGAGAAAACTTGCTATTACTATATCCTCAAATAATTTCCATTCTCATTAAAGGTTGATGCTAAAGCTTGGTACAATACTCTTGCTCCTGGTTGTGTGCGTAGTCCCCAGGATATGATTTATTACTTCTATAAAAAATATTTCCCTACTCATATGAAACAAACTACCTTACAAAAAATATTTAGCTTTGGGCAAATTGAAGAAGAGAGTCTCACACAAGCTTGGGGGAGGCTTCTCCAATTGCTTAATGCTTTCCTTATCATCCACTTAAGAAAAATGAAATACTTGATATCTTCTATAATGGACTAACCGATGCTTCTAGGGATTTCCTAGATAGTTGTGCTGGTTGTGTTTTCAGGGAATGAACTATTGGGCAAGCTGAAGAATTATTGAATAACATATTAAAAAATTATGATGATTGGACTCTGTTGGATTCTTGGTTCCGGCAAACCCTTGAGGTTCGAACATTGGGGTGCGCACGAAGAACTCTCTCTCTCTAGCTCGCTCGCACAACGATCTCAAGGCCTAGCTCGAAGAACCCAAGGAACAAGAGACACGTGCGTTTATACTGGTTCGCGCCACCATTGTGGTGTAATACCCTACTCCAGTGTGGTGCGGTGGATTGCCTCGAGGGCTAAGGATGAACTAGTACAATGGATGAACTGCCTCCTGAGGAGAGGTGTTCTTGAGCTCGATGAGCTGGTGTGTGTGAGGATGGTTTGAATGATCCGTCCCCCCATCCTCCTTCCTATGGTGGTGGCCAGTCATATTTATAGAGGCCATGGTCCTCTTCCCAAATGTTAGGCAGGAAGGGATCCAACAACGACCAAGTTTGAAGGGGGACAACTAGTACAAGTTATCCTGACAAAAGTTGGTCTTCGCCTGCCAAAGGCTCTGGTGGTGATGCTGCCGTGGGCTCCGCGGTGACCTTCGTCCTGCCGTCCTGCTGGCCTTGGTATCATTCCATCGATACGGAAACCTTTGTCTGATGCCTCGGGACTCCTCGCTTGCGCCTGCCTCTTTAGCACCAAAGAGGAAACTGGTACACTGCGCTAGCTGGCGCCCGCCTGGCCATGGTCGTCATGGCTCACGTCACGTGAACCTCGCGAGGTGCCCTTTGCATAGATATCTCTGCTCCTCGGGACCAACCTAGTGAGGCTGCCCCTAGGGAGGTCTTGATATCGTCCGCCTCGCGAGGCTCGGCCCCTCACGAGGGTCTTGAGTGGTTGTTGCTGAAGATGGGCCGTACCAGGCCGCTGGTGGAGCCACACCATGGGCCGCAGGCAGGCAAGTCTGGGTACCCCCGTTCCCAGGACGTCGACAATAGCCCCCGGGCCCAAGGCGTGCTCGGACTTGGCTTCAAGGCGAAGCCAAAAGGCAAGTGCGGAGCGCCACGGGCCCCAACCATCTGCGGCCTTGATTTATGTGTGGCGACTGACGGGACGTGGGCGTCTCTGCTTCCCCATGCTGCCTCGGCAACCATTCGACTTGACGAGACCCTGCTCCATGCAGAAGAAAACCATCATTACCTTAGATCATGGAGGCCGGCGATTGGCTTCCCTTTGGCTATAAACGAGGAGGGGTGCGGAGCCCCCGTCGCTAATCCCTTCTTCCATTCTGTCTGCCTCTTCTTCTTCCTCCTCACTTCGCCATCTTGCTGCGACACCCATGTCACCGACGAAGAGGTTCTCAACCGCGAAGAAGGGGAAGGCACACCAAGAGGGGCCCGGTTCGCCACCGCCCAAGAGGGGGCATGGCCGTCCCTGCAATCATGCTCCGACCCCTGTAGTTCCCCCGGGGGGCAGGCGTACTCCCTTGGGAACCGGCGGCGGCGTCCCTGGCGGCCGTGGTGGTGCCTCCTCCTGCGGCGGGTGCCATTCCCGGTGGAGCAGCCCCTGCATCGAGGGGAGACGCGCCGTGGTCGCTCAGTCCCCTCGGTCGCGCTTCCATTCAGCGGAGGTGCTCCCGGAGTTTGTTGTGTGGTCGGAGCAGTCGGCCGGCACCTGGCTCCAGCTCCCGCGCTCCTTCGCCGGTGAGCTGCCAACCGCAGGTCTCGAGGACTTTTGGCTGCAAGCTGACGGCTGCAGCAGCAAGGCCTCGTGGGCTGTGGTGGAGGTTTCCTCTACGGGAAACGCAGTCTTGGCCCGTGGCTGGCATACATTTGCTCGTGCGCGCGGCCTGGGCAGGATGTGCATCCTCCGCTTCAAGTACGATGGCGTCACGACCCTCTACGTGAGGGTTTTTGGGGAGGATGTCCGCCATGCAGGGTGCTGCCCCGAGGACAGCGGGGTGACGACGAGCTGGGTCTTGATGACGGCTGCGACGACGCCGAGGGCAGGCTCGCCCTTGGCAACGGTCGTGGTCTGTCCGATGGCGGCAGCTCCTCCTCCGGCGAAAGCTCCAGCAGCGGTGGTTATGACCAACCACCACGCTGTCAGGCTCGCTATGAAGACGTCGGCGGGTCGTCCCGGCACCGCGCCCCGGTGAAGAGCGAAGAGGACTCCGGCTGAGTCTGGGGGGAGGCTCCGGGAGCCAGCCCTCGTGAGCTGTTGTGGGCGTGGGCACTGCTTTTGCTTGTCCTTTCATTTTTTCCTACATTCCAAGAAACAAGTATGGGGCCTGGCGTGGGCGTGCAATGAACCATAATTCTAATGCCGCTCATGTTATGTTTATCATTTCTATGTTGTGTTGTGGCATATGTGCTTTATGTACGCACAAAGGGATAACTTAGCTTGACATATCCAAGGTAGCTTCCACCTCACGAGGGCGCGCGCCTCCTGGCATCCGGTGAGGCTTTCCAACGCCAACTCGGGAGCTGCTGACCTTAGGAGACACGCGAAGCTGCAAAAATTCATTAGGAAATCATTATCCTTCCTTGTGCGAGGCCCCAGGCATAGGCCGATCATAGCCTAGCGCATCGTGTTGCGGTACCTGTGGGGCACGGACTTAGAAGGGTGCGTCAATCACGAGCTCAATCGAGGGCGCCTCACGATGATCAGGGGAGCCGAAGCTCTAGAGCGATAGGGCTTTCGCGAGGTGTGCTCGTGACCGGGTTAGCCCAGCACACGCACACACTTGCCCAACCCCCGCGCGAGGCACGCGAGGGGGAGCGTCGGGCAACTGCCGTTCTCCCTGGCACAAAGCAAGAACCAAGCAAAAAAAACAAAGAGAAGAAGGGACTCGACCAAGAAAATCAAGAAACGCCAGAACTTCAAATTCCATTAAAAAAGGTTGCAAGCCAACTACAGAAAGCAAATGAACAGCCGCGTTCGGCACCTAGTCTAGTCTTCTCACCAGCGCGGAGCTAAGTGTTGCCAGTAGGACGTGGGAGGGAGCCCCCGAGGACCGAGGGCGGCACTCCGGAGACACCGGAGCGTGTACAGCCCCACTCATTATTACGTGAGAGTGTCACGAGCGGAAACCTTCACATGCACTAGGCCTTGCTTCATGGGTAGAACTTCCGGAGATGCTGGATGTTCCAGGCGTTCTGGATGGGGATTCGGCCTGCGTCTCCAGGCGCGGGGCGCCAGGCCTGGAGACGCGGGCAATCCTAAACGAGCCCTCCCACACATGGGTGAGAGCTTATGCAGCCCTTCCCTAGAGAGCACCCGCCTCAAGATGAGATCGCCCACCTCGAGCGTCCTGGGGCGGACGCTGCAGCAGTGATACCGTCACAGCGCCTGCTGGTATCTCGCCGCCCGGAACAAGGCTTGGCGGCGGCGTTCCTCTCCCAGCACGAGGTCAATCCCCCGCATGGCGTCCTGACGTGCCTCGTCGAACGCCAGGACCCGCGCGGAGCAATGACTGACCTCATGAGGGAGAACCGCTTCGACTTCGTAGACAAGGAAGAACGGGGTCTCGCCTGTTGGCCTGGTGGCGGTGGTGTGGATGGACCACACCACGGACTAGAGCTCGTCATGCCAGCCCCTACCGCAAGCCTCGAGCTTCTTCTTGAAGGTCCTGGTCTTGAGGCCTCTCAAGACCTCCGCCTTGGCGCGCTCGGCTTGGCCATTGCTCCTGGGGTGTGCCACTGAGGCGTAGCATATCTACGTTCCAAGGTTAGCACAATATGTCTTGAAAAGATTGATAGTGAACTGCGAGCCATTGTCGGTGATAATGTGGTTAGGGACCCCAAACCGACTCACGAGTCCCTTGATGAACTTGACTGCGGAGCCTGCTGGGATGGTGAGGACAACTTCCACCTCCGCCCACTTGGTGAACTTGTCGATGGTGACGTAGAGGTAGCGATAACCCCCAAGCACTCAAGGGAATGGACCCAGGATATCCAGCCCCCAGACCGCAAATGACCCCAAGAGTGGGATAGTCTGGAGCCCCTGAGCATGCTGGTGGATTTGCTTGACATGGAAATGGCAGGCCTCATAGGATCTCACCAGCTTGGTTGCGTCGTTAAGTGCTGTGGGCCAGTAGAACCCGCTGCGGAACGCCTTGCCCACTAGGGTCCGTGATGACGAGTGATGCCCGCAATCTCCACCGTGTATGTCAGCTAGCAGCTTGCACCCCTGCTTCCTAGAGATGCATCGCAAGGAAACATCATTTGGTCGCTTTCTGTATAACTCACCATCCTGGATGCAGTATGCCGTAGCCTACTGGGCCACGCGCTCGCGTCTTCCTCCTTCTCCGGCAGTGTTCCTTTCCCGAGGTATGCCCTGAACTCTTCAGTCCAACACCCGTCCCGAGGCTCGAGCATGAGGAGCAGACGCGCTCCTGAGGTCGGGCCACGGGTGGGGGCTCCTGAGGCTGGTGGCGGGGGAAGCTCCTCTTGAGGCGGTGTTGGCTCCGCAGCCGGAGGGGCCGTGAAAGGCTTGAAGAGCCACTCCTCGAAGACGCCTGGTTCCTGTGGCTAACGCTTGGACGCCCTCTTGGCGATGTCATCGGCTTCCTTGTTCGTGCCGCGGGGCACATGCTGCAGTTCCAGGCCCAATAATTGCTTCTCCATCTTGCGTACTTCCGTGAGGTATGTCTCCTTGTGCTCGTCCTTTTGCTCTTACACCTTATTGAAGAAGTTGATGAGGAGCTGAGAGTCACCCTTGATGGTGAGATGCTTCACCCCCAAGGCTGCCGCGGCCTTGAGGCCGGCGATCAACCCCTCGTATTCCACGATGTTGTTGGAGACCTTCTCGCCCTGCTGGAAACAGAGTTGCACGTCGTAGTATAGCTTGTCTTGAGTGGGTGAGATGAGAATGGCGCCAGCCCCCGCGCCCTGGCATGCGAAAGTGCCATTGAAATACGTGACCCATCCATCTGGCGCTTCACTTCCTGGCGAGAGGGATCGGTTCTCGCTTGTTTCAGGTTCCGGAGTGTCGGTCCATTCTGCCACGAAGTCGGCGAGGGAAGCTCCCTTGATGACTTTGGTTGTGCTGAACTTCAGCTGAAACACCTGCAGCTCGATGTTCCACTAGACTCTTCCCGCAGCGTTGGGACTCCGTAGCACCCTCTCAAGTGGGTAGGCTGAGACGACCTTAATTGGGTGGCCTTGGAAATAATGACGCAACTTGCGTGAGGCCACTAGGAGCACGAGCAGCATCTTTTGTGGCACGGGGTATCGTGCCCTTATGTTCCATAGCACCGTGCTGACGAAGTACACCGGGGGCTCGACGAGGATGGGAGCGTCGATGGAGCCCGAGGTCTCCGGAGGTTGGGACGCCTCCTGAGATGGAGGGACCTTAGGAGTTTGGTCACCCATCAGGGCCTCAGCTGGTGCAGGGTCGTCGTCTTGTAGGGTCTGATAGTCTGCTGGCGTCGTTACGGCTCCAGCGGCGCCGTCCTGGTGCCGCCTCGCCCCTGCTGAAGGAGCGGCATTGTGCAGCGGGGCTCTTTACCTGGTGCTCCTCCCGGACAGCCACCAGCGCCGCGCTGGCGGAGTGAGGCGTGGCGCCCAGATAGAGCACCAGAGGCTCGAGGGGGCGAGGCGCTACCATCACCGGTGGGCTGGTCAGGTACGTCTTGAGGTCTTGAAACGCCAGGTCGGCCTCCATGGTCCACTCGAACGGGCCCTTCTTCTTCATCAGCTTGAAGAACGGCAGGGCACGCTCCCCTAGCTTGGGGATGAAGCGCCCCAGTGAGGTCACGCACCCCGCAAGCTTTTGCATTTCCTTTAGGGTTTGCGGCGGGCTCATATCTTATATCGCCTTGACCTTCTCCGGATTCGGCTCGATCCCCCTGTGCGACACGAGGAAACCCAGCAGCTTGCCAGAAGGGATGCCGAACACGCACTTCTCAGGATTGAGATGCAGGTCCACCTAGTGCAGGCCAGCGAAAGTCTCCTCTAGGTCTTGAATGAGGGTCCTCGCCTCCCGAGACTTTACCACGATGCCATTAACGTAGGCCTCAGTGTTCCCCCCGAGCTGCTGGCCCAGGGCGAGGTGCATCAGCCGCTGAAAAGTCGCCCCGGCATTGCGCAATCCGAACGGCATGCAGGTTTAGCAGTATACCCCACACGGGGTCAGGAAGGCCGTGTTCTCCATGTCCTCCACCACCATCTTGATCTGGTGATAACCTGAGAAAGCATCTAGAAAGCACAGCATGTCACACTCGGCAATGGAGTCGATGATCTGGTCGATGCGCGGAAGCGGGAACAGGTCTTGAGGGTAGGCTTTGTTGAGGTTGGTGAAGTCGACGCACATACGTTCCTTCCCGCCTTTCTTGGGCACAATGACAGGATTCGCCAGCCACTCTGGGTACCGGACCTCGCGGATGACACTCGCCGCTTGTAGCTTGCGGGTTTCCTGGACGATGAAGGACTGCTTCTCGGTGGACTGTCGTCGCGCCTTCTGCTTCACAGGGTGCACATAGGGGCACACCCTTAAGTGATGCTCGATTACCCCCCTTGGGACCCCCACCAGCTGCTTGGGATCCCAGGAGAATACCTCCTTGTTCGCGCGTAGGAACTTCACCAGCGCCTCTTCTTGGTCAGGGTCGTGGTTGGCGCCTATGGTGAAGATGGCTCCCGAGGCCCCGTCCTCCTCGACCGGCACTTGCTTGGTTTTAGCCCGATCTTGAGTGAACAACTGCTTCTTTTTTGCTGGCGCAGCCCCCTTAGCCCCCGGGGCGGCTTCGTCGGTCGGGCACGCTGCCGCTGCGGCCTTGAAGGCGAGCTTGAGAGCCATCAGGGCTTCCTTGGTGTCCCCAGCCACGGTGAGAACGCCGCTGCTCCCCGGCATCTTCATGAGGTTGTAGGCTGGGTGGGTCACTGCCATGAACTGAGCCAGGGCAGGGTAACCGAGGATGGCGTTGTACGAGAGGCTGATGCGGGTGATGTCAAAGTCGATCAGCTCGGTACGGTAGTTGTAGAGGGTATCGAAGGTGACCGGGAGGCGTATTTGCCCCAAGGGGCTGGTGGAACCGATTCTCACTCTAGAGAAAGGCTTGGTGGGGCAGAGCCGGACATATGGTACATGAAGCAAACCGAAAGCTTCCATGGAGAGCATGTTGAGGCCAGCTCCGCCGTCGATGATGGTCTTAGTCACAGCTACGTTGCAGATGGTGGGTGTGCAGAGCATCGGGAGCGCGCCCTAACCCGCGGTGATTGCTGAGTGGTCCTCCGAACTGAAGGTGAGGTCGGCCTGGGGCACCACCCATCCCAGGGGAGCCCCCTGCTGCAAGAAGGTGGCACCCAGCTGGCGGACGAACTGCTTGACGTGGCGATCCGAGGGCGGCGCCCGCGAACCACCAAGGAGGGCTGCTACGGCGAGGGGCATCTGTGTCGTGAATCGTGCGACGAAGAGACCGCGCAGCTCCTCCCATGAGGCTATCGAGGATCCTGGCAGACCGAGCAGCCAGGCGCGCGACACGCCGGCCAGTGCCATGGGGAACCAGTTGGCCATGACTTGGTCGTCGCCCCAAGCTTCATGAACGGCCTCCTCGTACGCCAGCAGGAAGGCCACAGGATCTACCGCATCGTCATAGGGGGGCGGCATCTCTAGCTTGAACTTGCACGGCGACCGCACTTGCCACAAAGTGGGGGTGAAGGCTCGGATGCCCGCGGCGCATCCACAGGTGCCCGCCGACCTAATCGGGGGAGTGGCGTCTGCCATGGGAGCAGGACGAAGCAAGCGGAGAAGCAAAGCTTCGGCCCACCCCTACCTGGTGCGCCAAATGTCGGATTCTGGGCTCTAGCAAACCCTTGAGGTTCGAACATTGGGGTGCGCATGAAGAACTCTCCCTCTCTAGCTTGCTCCCACAACGATCTCAAGGCCTAGCTCGACGAACCCAAGGAACAAGAGACACGAGGGTTTATACTGGTTCGGGCCACCGTTGTCATGTAATACCCTACTCCAGTGTGGTGCGGTGGATTGCCTCGAGGGCTAAGGATGAACTGGTACAACGGATGAACTGGCTCCTGAGGAGAGGTGTTCTTGAGCTCGATGAGCTGGTGTGTGTGAGGATGGTCTGAATGATCTGTCCTCCCATCCTCTTTCCTATGGTGGTGGCTAGTCCTATTTATAGAGGCCCTAGTCCTCTTCCCAAATGTTAGGTGGGAAGGGAGCCAACAACGGCCAAGTTTGAAGGGGGACAACTAGTACATGTTATCCTGACAAAAGGTGGTGTTCGCATGCCAAAGGCTCTGGTGGTGACGCTGTCGTGGGCTCCGAGGTGACCTCCGTCCTGCCGTCTTGCTGGCCTTGGTCTCATTGCACCGATATGGAAACCTTTGCCTAATGCCTCAGGACTCCTCGCCTGCGCATGCCTCTTTAGCACCAAAGAGGAAACTGGTACACTGCGCTCGCCTGGCCTTGGTCGTCATGGCTCACATCACATGAACCTTGCAAGGTGCCCTTTGCATAGATATCTCCGCTCCTCGGGAGCCAGCCTAGTGAGGCTGCCCCCAGGGAGGTCTTGACGTCGTCCGCCTTGCGAGGCTCGGCCCCTCGCGAGGGCCTTGAGTGGTTGTTGCTGAAGATGGGTCGTACCAGGCCGCTGGTGGAGCCACGCCGTGGGCCGCAGGCAGGCAAGTCTGGGTACCCCCGTTCCGAGGACGCCGACAAACTCTTCCTAAACCACCGCCTAAACCCACTTTGAAGAAGAGGGGTATTTTATATCTGAGTCCTGAAGATATGCAAGAGGCAAAGAAATCTATGAATGAAAAAGGTATGAAAGTCGAGGATGTGAAAAATTTACCTCCTATTGAAGAAAGACATGGGCTAGATACACCACCACTGCCCAAGGTGGTAGAGGTAAATTCTCTAATGAAATTCAATGATAATGACAATCCTCACAATATGCACCCTAGCCAATGCCTTTATGAGTTTGAGAACTACATTAGAAAACAAGATCACTTCAATGCAAATGTTATGAAACAATTGAAATACAATTCTGATATGATTGCTCGCTTGAGTGACTTGTTATTTAGAATCTCAAATGATGTTAGAGGTGTGGGAAAGCATGCTTCTATGATTCAAACTCAGTTAGAACAAGTTGCAAAATCTCAAACAGAGTTGCTAGATGAAATGAATAATAATATCAATGATCATGCTGTTAGAGTAATGACTAGAGGAGGTAGAATGACTCAGGAACCACTTTATCCCGAGGGACACCAAAAAAGAATTGAACAAGACTCTCAAAGAGTTAACACTGATGCACGTAGTCCTCCTAAAAAGAAAAGGAATAAGAAAAATGATAGGACTTTGCATGCCTCTAGTGAACCTGAAGTAGAAAAACCTCCTGATAATGATAATGAAATTTCTATCTCTGATGCTAAAACTCAGTCTGGTAATGAACACTCACCTTCTGATAATGAAAAAGATAATCATGAGGTTCATGAAGATACTCAAACAAATAATAAAGAACCAGACAATGATGTTGAGATAGAACCTGTAGTTGATCTTGATAACCCACAACCTAAGAATAAAAGATATGATAAAAGAGACTTTGTTGCTAGAAAACACAGTAAAGAAAGAGAACCGTGGGTTCAAAAACCTATACCCTTTCCACCTAAGTCAACTAAAAAAGAAAGATGATGAAGAATTTGAACGCTTTGCTGAAATGCTGAGGCCAGTCTTTTTGCGTACTCGCTTGACTAATATCTTTAAAATGCCTCCTTATGCAAAGTACATGAAAGACATCATCACCAATAAGAGAAAATACCAGAAGCTGAAATCTCCACCATGCTTGCTAATTATACTTTTAAAGATGGTGTACCTAAAATAATTGGAGATACGGGAATACGAATTATACCTTGGTCCATCAAAAGAAATTATGTGAAAACTGCTTTATATGATTTGGGAGTTGGTGTTAGTGGTATGCCTTTCTCTTTATATAAAAGACTTGATTTGAATAAATTCATACCTACTGAAATATCTTTGCAAATGGTTGACAAATCAACCGCCATACCTATCGGTATTTGTGAGGATGTGCCCGTTGTTGTTGCTAATGTTACTATTTTGACTGACTTTGTTATACTTGAGATGCCCGAGGATGACAACATGTCGATTATCTTTGGTAGACCCTTCTTAAATACTGTAGGGGCTGTTATTGATTGCAATAAAAGCAAGGTCACTTTTCATATCAATGGTAATGAGCATACGATGCACTTCCCAAAGAAACAATTCCAAGTGAATGGTACTAATGTTATTGAAAAATCTCCGATAATCACTATTGGAAGTTTTCAACTACCTCAACCTATTGTTAAAAAGAAATATGAAATGCTTATTGTTGGGGACATTCATATCCCCGTTGAGGTAACTTAGTGATTTACTAAAGTTCTTTGGTTTCATGCTAATTGAAAGTGGTTGTTAATAAGACTTGATCAACCTTATTAATGGATCATTTTTTAGAGGTATGAAGTTGATGAATTTAGTAAGCACTACCTTTTGTCCCTACCTTTTGTTTTCTGTTTTTATTAGTTAACTAAAATAAAATGCCTTGTTTTGTCTGTTTTCTGGATTTCCCGTGCAATAAAATATGACCCAAAAATAAAAGTTCTCATAATGCTCTGAAAATTCAATATGATTTTTTCTGGATATTTAAGAATTTTTTGTGCAAATAACATCATAGGGAGGTGCACCAGGTGGGGACAACCCACCTGGGCACGCCAGGACCCCTGGGCACGCCCTGGTGGGTTGTGGTCCCCACGTGGGTCTCCTCACTTATCTCTTCATACCACATCATCACCTACCTCCAGAAAAAATCACCATTACTCTCTCTCTCTCTCTCTCCATGTTCTTGCTCTCAAACCCTTGGATTTCGATCTCTTTGCTCGAGGCTCCATTACCGAAACTGTTTCGGGAGATTGTTGCTTGGTATGTGACTCCTTCGTTTGTCCAATTAGTTTTTGCTATAGTGGTTTATATTTTGAATAATTAGCTAATCTTGGTGCTGCTATAGATGAGCTTGCATGTTGAATTATTAGAGTTCTAAGTAGTTTGAATGCTTGCTATGGCCTCTATGTATCCCTATGAGTAGTTGCTATCAATCTTGTAAAGTTTTGTTGATAAAATTTTGTCACCCAAAATTTTTCAGAAAATTGTACGCGAATATGATGAACCTCTTTGGAAGGAGGTCTTCAAAGAGGAGATCCTCGGAGGCATCTTCCAGTGACAATTCCGTTCGCCGGTCCTATGTTGAACCGAGTGAAAGTTCCATACGAGATGCCGCCACCAAAACATGCCTATGGCCATGCGACGATTATATGGTGTGTGGGCATTAAGGAGGAATTTGAGCAATATGTTCACAGTGTCGGTCTCGGTCCCTACATTTCAGATAAGTGCAATCAACACCATACTCTCACTAAATCATTTGTCACGGGATTTAAATTACATCCCCGTGAGTCTAGGGTATCATTTAAACTGTATGAAAATTCATTTACCATATCACTAGCGAGATTTGCTCACCACTGCAAAGTCCCATTCCGGGGTTCGCTTGACAAACCGCCAAGAGATGAGTTCCAATCATTTTTGACTAGTCTTTGCTACGGTGAGACGAGGGGAGTGACGCAAGGTTGAATAAAGAGCATTCATTTTCCTGCAATTCAGTACTTTGCTTTATTTAATGGGAAATGTATTGTAGGCAAACAAGATTGTAGTACACTTTGTGCTCGAAACTTGAGCCTCATATGCACCGCTCTCACCGGTGATAGAAGTTATAATCTTGGAGCGATTGTTGCACGCAGGTTGCAACACAACGCTAACAGTGGTTATTTCTATGGTGGAATTTATGCCACATGTTTAGCAAGAGAACTGGGTGTTTCATCTTTGCCCTATGACCATGTTCTACTCATGCAGTATTTAGACTTTGATGCTATGAGACATCATAATATCCTTAAAGGAGATATCCATAATTTCACCTATAAATTGATGTTTAGCTAAGAATCCTTGGTGTACACATATTTGCGTGCGCCTGCTCTGTTTGATTATCACAGCAAGGGAAGGTATTTTGTTCTTGAGAGCGAGGCCCGAGCTCACAATGCGGCGGTTGTGGCTGCACGGCAGGCTGAGGCATCCGCACCAAGAGCCTCCGTGAGCTACTACCCCGACTATTATCCAGGCAACTGACTGATTACCAAGTTAGGACAAAAGCCTAAGCTTGGGGGAGTACTTATTCCCATCTACATTACATTCATGTTCACACATTCCATTCCAGTTGTCGGTGTCCACACTTTTTCATTGTATTATCCATGTTAAATTTATTTTCTCGCTTTCTTCTTGTGTGTTTGAAAAAGTTGAGAAAATACAAAAATATTTTCTGCTTCTTTTTGATTTTTGTTTCTAGAGTAGTTAGCGGTAGCACTAAAAAGAAAACCCAAAAAGATTTCCTTGTTCTTCTTTTGCTTGTTGGGAGCTTTCCCATATAAATAGTTTTTATTGTCTTTGTTTTTCCTTTTTATTTGCATGTTCAAGAAAACCAAAAAAACTCTAAAAATATTTCTGTGTGTTTCTATGAATTTCTTTTCTTTTTATTCAAGTCGTACCGAGGAGAAGACCTCGATGAAAATGTTGAGTGGCTCTCATATGCATAATTGTTGATCTAACAAAGAGCCCATATTACCTTGTCTTCTCCTGTTGAATAAAATGTTTGGAGATTCCAGCTTAGTCCATGACACTCTTGCACTATTATTATTTTCACATTGTTCGGTCGTGCAAGTGAAAGGCAATAACGACAATATTTGATGAACTGGTCGTGGCAGAGAGAAACGGGCATGAGCTCGACTTGTTCTGTTTTTGTAAATATGTTTAACCTAGTATCCATGATTCGACCCATTATGGTTAAACATGTTTGCAATGACAATTAGAGATTATAGTTTCTCATGGCATGCATAAGTAGCTAGGGGTGGATAATGATTTATCTTGGATATCAACATTGCGTTAAAATGATTGTGATGTAGTATGATGATATGGTATCCTCCTCTGAATGTTTGAGTGGCTTGACTTGTCACATGTTCATGCATGAAGTTGAATCAAAACCAACATAGCCTCTATGATATTTATGTTCATGGTGTTCATATCCTACTCATGCTAGTGTCCAATGTTACTTATGCATAATGCATGTTCATGACCGTTGTTGCTCTCTAGCTGGCCACTTCTCAGCCTAATTGCTAGCCTCCGCATGTACTAAGTGGGAATTATGCTTGTACATAACAAACCTTGAACCCAAGTTATTCCAGATGAGTCCACCATACCTACATATATGCGGTATTACCCTGCCGTCACGAGTAAATTTGCATGTGCCATCTCTAAAAAACTTCAAATAAATATCCTTTTTGTGTGCCTGGATCGTTCATGGAATGACAGGAGGTAGTCGGTATCTTCCATGCTAAGCGGGTTATTCTCAGGATGAGTGTTTATTCACTCACCATAGCACGAGAAAAGGGCAGTAATAGGGATTTCCAGTCCCGAAGTCAAAATGCAAATAATTAAAAAAACTCCCGCGAGACTATTGTTGGTATGGACGGCACCCGTTGTTTCGGACAAGCCGTGGAGTGCGATTGTTGGTGGAGGGGGAGTAAACCTTTACTTTATCGCTTGGAAACCGCCACTAGCATGCTTAGCATGGAAGATATTAATAACTGGTGGTCATGAAGTAAACAAGAAGGGTGCATGTCTCAAAATATCATTTACCTCTATTTTAAATTTTGAGCTCTGGCACCACTTCAAATCACTGCTTCACTTTGCGAAGGGACTATATATTTACTTTTATGTTGTGTCATCACCCTCTAAAATAAGCGCCAGGACCTAAGAGCACCGTTTTCATGCTGATGCATTGTGTGTAGCTAATGTTGGGTGCATCATGACTGGATCTTTTCTACAATGAATTACAATGTTTAGTCGCTGCTTGAACTTTGGAGGTGCTCTGCAATTACGTTTTGTGGTCTCGGAAAGGGCTAGCGAGATACCACTATTATCATATTATATCATGGTTGTTTTGATAACATGTTGTTGTTTGAGATATCTTATTATTGCTCGCTAGCTGATTATGTCATTAATACAAGTTAATATAATTTTTAAGAGTTATTGTCGGCATGGTTAGTTATAATGTTGGCTGAAAACCTGGGTGTTGTTTAAGCTTATTTATGCAAACAAGAGCAAAAGAGTTCGTAAAAGTTTTTCTTTTTCACTTTCAGTTTATCAACTGAATTGCTTGAGGACAAGCAAAGGTTTAAGCTTGGGGGAGTTGATACGTCTCCAACGTATCTACTTTTCCTAATGCTTTTCCTCTTGTTTTGGACTCTAATTTGCATGATTTGAATGAAACTAACCCCGGACTCACGCTGTTTTCAGCAGAACTACCATGGTGTTGTTTTTGTGCAGAAATAAAAGTTCTCGGAATGGAACGAAACTTTGCAAGGATTTTTTATACAATAAATGAGGATCTCTGGAGCCAAGAACCACCGGAGGGGGCACCTGGGTGGGCATGACCCACCAGGGCGTGCCTGCCCCCACAAGCGCGCCCAGGTGGGTTTTCCCCACCTGGTGGCCCCGTAGACCCTGAAACCGACGCTATAAAATCACATTTTTCCAGAAAAAATCAGGGAGAATGAATTATCACGTTCCACGAGATGGAGCCGCTGTCACCTCATGTTCTTCATCGGGAGGCCAGATCTGGAGTCCGTTTGGGGCTCCAGAGAGGGGGATCTTCGATCTCCATCATCACCAACCCTTCTCCATCGCCAATTACATGATGCTCCCCACCGGGAGTGAGTAATTCCTTTGTAGGCTCGCTGGCCAGTCAGGAGTTGGATGAGATTCATCATGTAATCTAGTTAGTTTTGTTAGGGCTTGATCGCTAGTATCCACTATGGTCTGAGATTGATGTTGCTATGACTTTGCCATGCTTAATGCTTGTCACTTTGGGCCAGGGTGCCATGATTTCAGATCTGAACTGTTTATGTTATCATCATTATGTCCATGTTCTAGATCCGATCTTGCAAGTTATAGTCACTTACTACATGTTATGATCTGGCAACCCCGGAGTGACAATAGTCGGACCACTCCCGGTGATTGTTTGAGGAGTTCATGTATTCACCGTGTGTTAATGCTTTGTTCTGGTTCTCTATTAAAAGGAGGCCTTAATATCCCTTAGTTCCCAATTGGGCCCCGCTGCCACGGGAAGGTAGGACAAAAGATTTCATGCAAGTTCTTTCCATAAGCACGTATGACTATTTACGGAATACATGCCTACATTATATTTATGAACTGGAGCTAGCGTCGTATCGCCCTAGGTTATGACTGTCACATGATGAATATCATCCAGCAAATTACTGATCCAATGCCTACGAATTATCTTATATTGTTCTTGCTAAGTTACCACTTCTATCGTTACTGCTGCACTTGCTACAAAATCACTACTATCACTGTTATCGCTACTATTGCTGTTGCTACTATTATCAAAACTATCATATTACTTTGCTACTGATCACCTTGCTGCTGATAATTAATCTCCAAGTGTGGTTGAATTGACAACTCAGCTGCTAATACTTGCAAATATTCGTTGGCTCCCCTTGTGTCGAATCTATAAATTTGGGTTGAATACTCTACCCTCGAAAACTGTTGCGATCCCCTATACTTGTGGGTTATCAGTGGAGACTGATGAGTCCTCAAAAGTGGGGATGAGGTTCATGATATTGTTCTAAAAATGAGAGAAAAAGGGAGAAGGGGCAATGCTACAAACGTATTACCACACTTGTGCTTCAAAGTAGCACCATGTTCTTCATATAGAGAGTCTCCATGATTTATCACTTTCATATACTAGAATTTTTACATTATAGAACTTGGCTTGTATATTCTGATGACGGACTTCCTCAAAGGCCCAATGTCTTCATGAGCAAGCAAGTTGGATGTACACTCACATAGTTTCAGTAGTGAGATCTCATACACTTAGAGCTCTAGTGCACCCATTGCATGGCAATCCCTACTCCCACATTGACATCAATTGTAAGGCCTCTCCATTGCCTAACAATCAGCCACATCAGTGTGAGACTTTCTCTATTTTTGTCTTCCGTTATGAACCCGCATCATCATTTTCTTTTCCATCCAAAGTGCCGAGTCCTTGATTCACGCTCAAATATTGCGTGAAAGTTGTAAAAGCCGAAGAGAGAAAAAGTATGATTTGATTACTCGTCTTATCATCGGGGTAGTTCATGATTAATATTTTGTGTTGGGAAGACTAAGCATTCTAAGCTATATGATTTTGTAGGGATGATGTTCTTTCAGCATTCTTTATTTTGAAAGGGCGTGATTGTTTGCTAGTATGTCTGAGTATTGATGTATTTATTTCAAATGATAGACTATTGCCCTAAATCATTTGTATCCTAATATTCATACCATGAGAAGATTACATGATAAACATGCTTGGTAGCATTCAACATAAAAAATTCTATTTTTATCATTCTCCTCCTCGAGGACGAGCAGGAATTAAGCTTGGGGATGTTGATATGTCTCCAATGTATCTATAATTTTTAGTTTTCATGCTATTATATTCTCAAGCTTATACACTTTATATGCAATTTTATATCATTTTGGGAACTAACCTATTAACCTAGTGCCTAGTGTCGGTTCCTGTTCTTTGCTTGTTTTTGGTTTTACAAAAATCTATACCAAGCGGAGTCCAATCACGACAAAACTTTTTGCCGTTTTTTTGGACCAGAATAGACCCTAGAAGCTTCGGGGCAGGACCAATGGACCTATGAGGATACGGGAAGAAAATAGGGCGCACCCTGGGGGGTAGGTGTCGTGGTTCTAAGTCTGACAGTAGATTAGGGGGTACGTAGGAGGAGGCAAGATCCTAGCTACAATGAGGTTGTGCACGCAAGATTTACGAGTTCAGGCCCTTCTCAGAGTAAGTAAAAGCCCTACGTCTCGATGCCTAGAGGCGGTCAACTGGATTATGCGTGAAATTATGGGGGGTGCGAACCCTTGTCTCGGTGGAGGTGGGTGGCTTATATAGAGTGCGCCAGGACCCCAGCCTGCCCACGTTACAAGGAGTTCAATGTATATTAAGGTGTGACGTTACTAGTAACGCCAACAATAAAGACATATAAATGATCATTAACGCTACAGAGTGAACGCCTGACCATTGCCATCTTGAGTGACTTTAGATCTTCTATACTCTGAGTGGTTTCTTGTACGGTCGAATGATGATATACTGGCCGAATGGAATTGGGTTATCCGAGTGGAGTTGTTGGTCGAGTGGGTTGCACTCTGAGGTGATTCCAGACGGTGGATGCTGCTGTGCTTTGAATGCTATTGATCTTAGGGTAGTGTCCTTGGGAAGGGCGTCTAGGTCAGGCCTATTACCCTACCCTAGGTACATGTCATCGTCATTAGCCCCAGAATGGATCGAGGTCTGAGGGGAGAAGAGGTTGAAGATGGTTCCGTCCCAATTCTTATGCTTCGGGGGCATCTTACCTGGGTCAGTGAACCACGCTGGAACTTCAACTTTATTTTTAGTCGCCTTGATCCATTCAGAATTTGTCGAGTGAACTTATCATGGTACGCTTCGATTGTTGGAGTGGTATGAAATCTTGGGTGTAACTGGTTGCGCTGCCATTCCCGGATCTCACGGGATTTGAAATTTGGGGAAGCGGGACGGAGAGTGCCGCAGTAAACGAGACGGATTAGACAGGGGCACCTCGATCGCCGCGCCGCCTTTTTCGCCACGTACTGAGTGTGCGGCTGTTGCAGGATTTGACAGGATCTCTCGGGCCCGCATGTCAGCCACTCGGAAGTGGACTAATAAAAGGTGTCGCGGCTGGTGCGTCTGCACAACGCATCCCATTCTCCCCCTTCTTCCTCTATTTCTCCACCTTGCCCTTCGCTGCTCTCGACGCTACCGCTCCACCCGTGAACAGTCCGCGACAATGGGGAGGGACAAGACGGCGGCCCTAGAGCGTGCCAAGAAGGCGATGGCGAAGCCGAAGGGTAGTAAGACGAGTTGGGGGATCTTCCTCAAGGTCCGGCCTGCCGCTCGACTGGATCCAGGGCGACTGGATTCGGTCCACGATTCAGCAGGAGGATGTGGAGGATCTGGTCGAAGGGGGCTTGATTTCCCACGGATCTTGGAGGCTGCCTGGCAACAATACCGAGCCGCAGCCGCAGGAGGGTGAGTGTGTCCTCCTCACGACTCACGTTGACCGTGGTTTCTCTCTGCCCCCTCATCCTTTCCTCCGGGGTTTTCTGAACTTTTTTGGAGCCCAACTTCATCACTTTACCCCCAACACCATCACGTACCTCGTTGCATTCGTTTCCATGTGTGAAAATTTCCTGGGCTGTCGACCGCGCTGAGGTCTCTTCAAACACATCTTTACATGTCGCTCCCAGTCTATGAAAAAGGTTAATCCGAGTGATGAGAGGACTCACGTGATCTAGATGTGTGGAGGTCTTGGGATACAGACGAGAGGCAAAAGTACTTTTCCAGTTGTGATTCTTCCCGAGTCAGTTAGAGGGTGGCAGCCGACCTGGTTTTACTTCAAGGACCAACCGACTCCTGGCCAGTCGACCGGTCTTCCTCCATTTTCCATGGAGTGAGTCCAGCAGCCCACTTCTTGGAAAGTAACCCTGACAGAGAAAGCGGAGGTGAATATGCTAATGGAACGAGTAGTCCATTTAGTTCGTGATGGCGTGACTAGGATGGACTTGCTGGAGGTATTTCTCAGTCGGTGCATCCAGCCACTCAAGGCCCGGGATCATCCTATGTGGATGTACTCGGGTATCGAAGACACCGCTCGGATCCACCCGGAGGAGGTCAACGAGGAAATGGTGGAGCAGTGGTTGCAGGGTATCACTGGAAACAAAGACAACCCCAGGGGGTCCAGGAGAGTCCTTCCATTCGACGCTGACAATGGACCTGAAAAGGTCTGTCCTTTACTGCCGAGTGTTTCTTCATTCTGATTTGTAACTCTCCTTGTGCCCGACTGATGTCTGTGCTATTCTTTGCCTTGCAGGTTTACACTGAGATGTACTCGATGCCCAATAGAGAGCAGGATCAGGAAGGAGAGGCGAAGGTGAAAGCGGTGATTGGAAATCCGATGACGAAGACGGGGAGGAGAGCGAGGACTCAAGCGATGGTGAGGAGGTCGACTCTCCACCTCGCACTGAAAGGCGCTCCAAGCAGACCCATGACCTAGCAAGCGTCCGTGGCAAAGCGGTCGCGCACACCTTGAAGAGCACTCGGAGTTCCTCCCCCCTTCCGACTGGAAAGGCCCCGAAGCAACCCAAGGTTGTGGCTCCCAAACCTCGGAAGACCCTACCTAAGATCAAGGTTGACGTTCCCATCGCCTCCGGGGTAAGTGTTTTCTTTTCTCTCTTTATTCAAGAGCCTCTTAAGTAGAATGTCGACTCATTTTCTTGCTTGACCGAATGAGTTCGGAAACTTGCAGTGCTGCTACTTCTGGGACTTCCGTGGACATTTACAGAGATGAAGACGATGTGGAAATGGAAGATGCTGCCACCTACAAAGCAGGTATGACTCTTCCATCTCGCCTCCATTTTGCAAATTGATTTGTAGGCCGACTGATATCTTACGGTCGAGTCATTTGCAGCGCCGCAACATGTTATTGAACTTCCAGACGACGATGAAGATATGCCCCAGAGGCCTTTGGGAAGGAGAGGCAGGAGCTCGGGCAGGAGGGCGCCGACCGGCAAAACAGCTCAGACGACATCAGTGCTCGAACCGGTGACCCAGCAGACTGGAGATCTCAATCGAGCCTTTGTCATTTTTGCCAATCCTGTGTCGACTGAACGTCCTCTAGCGTCGACTGCTCAAGATCCTGCTTCATCTGTGCAACTCCATACTTCAGATCCTTAGACTGTTGCGACTGTTCCACCATCTCCACAATTCTTCACACATCATGTCCCGGAGGATCAGGCGAGCGCTGCTAAAGAAGCTATACGCCAAGCAGGCCTAATGATGGAGCGGATGAAGATGGTGCGTGAGGCCAGTCAAGCTGCCTATGACGCCAGTGCAGCGCTCCAGACCAACGTCCAGGTTAGTTGATTTCTGACTGATCTTCTGGCTTGACACTTGAAATCTGCTGCTTTATTATTTGTAAGATGTCTGTGGATGAGCATTTTCAAACCTTTTCAAGCTTTCTGTGCATCTGTCAGGAGTTTAAACCTGCTCACCCACTGGGTTCCTTCGTTTACTTTCCAACCTTGTTCCCTTGAGTCGACTTTGTCTCCAATCAATTGTTGTTAGGTCTTGTTTATAATATATCCACTCGGTCTTGAAAGGATCTCATCGAGCGAACTCTTAAACCAGTGGGGGCACGCCAAGTGCACCCACTGGGTGTAGTCCCCAAGACCGCGGTCGACTGCGGGCAGTCAGCGGTGGTCTGAGAATCGATGTTACAACTGCTTTTCTCTTCTCCTTTGTTGGGAGACTGGGCTGACCAAGTCGAGTACCGAACCGAACCATTGGGGGAACGCTAAGTGCACCCACTGGGTGTAGTCCCCGAGACTACTATTGGATGTTTGATTCTGCAGTAGTCTTAGAACTCCTTTTGTCGTAATATCCTAAACTTGTACTTCATCACTCGGAAGCAAGTAATCTTCGTTGCTGTCGACTGACATGTTTGGTTCGTTAACTTCAGAAATCTTGTAAGCTCATATCCCAATTTGCTGAATTCGAGAGGAAGCAGATCCAGCTCAACCTTGACCTGGATTTGGCCAAACAGAACTTGCAGAAGGCTAAGGATGAAACAGTTGGTATGGAAGGTAAAAGCTTGCCGACTGTGAGATTGGGCTGTCTCCCGTGTCATCTTTCTGTTCTTCTTTCTGAACCGAGTGTTGTCTATTATTTTCTAGAGAAAATGAGGCAGGCTCTAGCATAGAAGGACCTTGATCTCGCAACAGCACAGAAGGAGGCACAAGAGAAAACATCACTCGCCGACGAGAAGCTGGCTTCAGTTGGGACATTAGAAGAAGACAATGCCAAGCTGAAGACTACTCTTGCGGAAGCTAACAAGGAAGTGACACATCTGAAGAAGGACAAGGTAGCCCTGAATGACAAGATTGAAGATCTCTCCTGGAAGAGGAATGAGCTGGAGGTATATCTGGGGGGACTTGCCAAGAAGTTATTCCTTATGCTTGAAGGTATTTTCTCCTGCTCGACTGGTCTATCTTGATAGTTTTTGATTCTTCACACGGTTCTTCAACTCATTATTTTGATGTGTTGTGCAGAATTTTGCCAAAACTTCGAAGAAGAGACTGGGCGGATTGAAACGAGCTTGGACCCCATCAACTCTCCGGTTAAGGATGAAGCTGCCATGAACGTACTCCGACTAGAATCTCGTCTTGCCAGCGTCGTGGATTATCTGGCTCGACTAAAGGTGGTGGTTTCCCGAGTCGACACGGAGCTCTAGCCAAAGGAGAGGTTCCAGAATGACCTCGAGCCTCTGATGACTCGACTCAACGAGATCCCCGGTCGAGTGCAAGCATGGAAGAAGTCATCCACCCAATGTGGTGCTGATGTGGCTCTGTCTCTGATTCGTGTCCATTGCAAAGAGGCTAAGGAAGAGAAGCTAGCAGCGCTCAAGGTCGCCAACACCAAGCATCGCCAGTTCCCGTCCTTCATGGAGACCTTCATTCAAGTAGCCACTCGCATTGCGGACGGGATTGACCTGGACGAATTCATCGAGCCTGCTAGTCCTCCTCCAGGGGAGTGAACAAACTTTATGCCTTAATTAAATTTGCCTCAGAATGCCGAGTGATTTTGTAACTGTTAAAACTCCTTCGGGCCTGATGCCCGAGCACTTTTATTCGCGGTTCTGAACCTCGCGATATTTATCTGAACTTAGCTTTTCTTTGAATATGTTTGTCTTCACCTTTGTTGCTTTTGAATCTGTGACTCCGAGTGAAACTTGATTCTTCACTCGAAACTGCCATTGAATTTGTGATGTAGCTCTGATGAGTGGGTCATGAACAAGAGCACTAGGTGATGTGCACGACCTGCACTTCATCGTCCTTGCGGATCAGGATGGAGCGCACATTGTACTTGTCACGCTGCTCCATCAAGTGGGTCATGGACAATAGCACTAGGTGCCGTGCACATCCTGCACCTCGTCGTCCTTGCGGATTGGGATGGAGCGCACATTGTACTTGTGACACAGCTCCGTCGAGTGGGTCATGGACAAGAGCACTAGGTGTTGTGCACGACCTACACTTCGTCGTCCTTGCGGATCGGGATGGAGCGCACATTGTACTTGTGACGCAGATCCGTTGAGTGGGTCATGGACAAGAGCACTAGGTGCTGTGCATGACCTGCACTTCACCATCCTTGTGGATCAGGATGGAGCGCACATTGTACTTGTGACTCAGCTCCGTTGAGTGGGTCATGGACAAGAGCACTAGGTGTTGTGCACGACCTGCACTTTGTCGTCCTTGTGGATTGGGATGGAGCGCACGTTGTAATTGTGACTCGACCACTAGGGATGGTTTTTAACTTAGGCGAGTATGAGACTGCAGTTAAGCCTCCGAGTGGGAGGATTGCTCTCCACTCGGTAGGATTTTAGAAACTTAGGCGAGTACGGAACTGTAGCTAAGCCCCTGAGTGGGAGGATTGCTCTCCACTCGGTAGGATTTTAGAAACTTAGGCGAGTACGGGACTGCAGCTAAGCCCCCGAGTGGGAGGATTGCTCTCCAATCGATAGGATTTTTAAAAACTTAGGCGAGTACGGGACTGCATCTAAGCCCCCGAGTGGGAGGATTGCTCTCCACTCGGTAGGATTTTAGAAACTTAGGCGAGTGCGGGACTGCAGCTAAGCCCCCGAGTGGGAGGATTGCTCTCCACTCGGTAGGATTTTAGAAACTTAGGCGACTACGGAACTGCAGCTAAGCCCCCGAGTGGGAGGATTGCTCTCCACTCGGTAGGATTTTTAAAAACTAAGGCGAGTACGGGACTGCAGCTAAGCCCCCGAGTGGGAGGATTGCTCTCCACTCGGTAAGATTTTAGAAACTTAGGCGAGTATGGGACTGCGGCTAAGCCCCCGAGTGGGAGGATTTCTCTCCACCCGGTAGGATTTTTTAAAAACTTAGGTGAATCGGGTTCGCGGCTAAGCTCCCGAGTGAGAGGATTGCTCACCACTCGGAGAAGTTTTGAAACTTAGGCGAATCAGGTTCGCGGCTAAGCCACCCACTGGGGGATTTGAACATACAACTTGACAGGATAAAACTATTAAAGTACTACAAAAATCTTGTCTTTGATAAGCAAACTAAACGATTCTTATTACAACTCGTCGACTCAAGTGTTTATGTGTAAAAATGGCGGAGAGGATCTGCGTTCCAAGCGCGTGGCTCGTCTTTCTTGTGTTCTACATTGTAAAGGTGATATGCTCCTTTGTGGAGTACCTTGGTGATGATCATGGGACCTTCCCAAGCAGGAGCAAGCTTGTGAGGGCATTGCTGATCCACTCGGAGCACCAGGTCTCCTTCCTAAAATGCTCGACCTCTCACATTTCTGGCATGGAATCGACGGAGGTCTTGCTGATAAATGGTCGACCGGATCAAGGCCATCTCTCTTTCTTCTTCTAGAAGGTCAACAGCGTCTTGCCGAGCTTGTTCTGCTTCAGCTTCTGAGAAAAGTTCCACTCGGGGTGCGTTGTGAAGCAAATCACTTGGTAGCACGGCTTCATCCCCATAGACCATGAAGAAGGGAGTTTGTCCAGTCAACCAATTTGGTGTTGTTCTCAACCCCCAAAGTACTGATGGTAACTCATCTACCCAAGCACCTGCTGCATGCTTGAGGTCGCGCATCAACTGGGGTTTCAGCCCTTGGAGGATCAAACCATTTGCTCTCTCTGCCTGCCCATTCGATTTCGGATGCGCAACAGACACGTAGTCGACCCGAGTTCGTTGGGAGGCGCAGAATGCTCTGGACTCATTAGAATCAAAGTTGGAGCCATTATCTATGATAATAATGTGAGGGACTCCATATCTGAATGCCAGCTCTCTGATGTAACTGATGGCGGTGCTTGAATCGAGACTCTTGATAGGCTTGGCTTCGATCCATTTAGTGAACTTGTCGACTGCTACAAGCAAATGAGTGAAACCACTTCTGCCGGTCCTCAGGGGTCCGACCATATCCAATCCCCAAACAGCAAACGGCCAGAGTAGTGGAATGGTCTTCAAGGCTAATGCAGGTTTGTGGGACATGTTGGAGTAGAACTGGCAGCCCCCACACTTGTCAACTATTTCCTTTGCCATTTCATTTGCACGCGGCCAGTAAAAACCCACTCGGTATGCTTTGGCCATGATTGTCCGAGAGGACGCATGGTGACCACAGGTCCCCGAGTGGATATCATTGAGAACCATTCGACCTTCTTCTGGTGTGATGCATCGCTGAGCAACTCCAATAACACTCTCTCTGTAGAGTCGTCCACCTATCACGGTGAAATCTTTGGATCGTCGGATTATTTGACAGGCCTCATCCTCATCTTCTGGGAGGTCTTTTCTGAGTAGGTACGCAATATATGGCACCGTCCAATCAGGGGTGATGACCAAAACCTCCATGACCAAGTCGACCACGGCTGGGATTTCAACTTCAGTTGGATCAGTGAAACTTTTTGGTTGTGGGGGATCTTTTGTGAAAGGATCCTCTTGAACTGACGGAGTGTGGAGATGCTCCAAGAACACATTGCTGGGAATAGGCTCGCACTTGGAGCCTATCTTCACCAGATCATCAGCTGCTTGATTCTTGACTCGGGGTATGTGGTGGATCTCTAATCCCTCAAACTTCTTTTCCAACTTCCTCATTGCATTGCAATAGCCAGTCATAGCTGGGCTCCTAATATCCCATTCCTTCATCACTTCATTGACCACTAAATCTGAGTCGCTGTAAACCATTAGGCGACGGACGCCGAGTGAAATGGCCATACGCAACCCGTACAGAAGTGCCTCATATATAGCTTCATTGTTGGAGGAATCAAAGTGAATCTAGAGAACATAACTGAGTTTCTCGCCTCGCGAGGATACCAGGACTACCCCAGCACCATAACCATTCAGCATCTTGGACCCATCAAAGAACATAGTCCAATGTTCCGAGTGAATTTGAGTCGGTTGTTGCTGCTCACTCCACTCGGCGAGCAAATCTGCTATTGCTTGGGACTTGATTGCTTTCTTTGCCTCAAACTTGATATCCAACGGAAGGAGTTCAATCGCCCACTTCGCCACTCGACTAGTTGCGTCTTTGTTGTTCAGAATTTTTGACAATGGAGCATCACCAACGACTGAACCGAATGATCCGAGAAGTAATGTGCAACTTTCTTTGTATTCAAATAAATTCCATAAACAAGCTTCTGATAATGCGGATATCTCTGCTTGGACGGAGTTAAGACTTCAGAAATATAATACACTGGGCACTGAACTTTGTAGGCTTTGTCTTCTTCTTCCCGCTTGACCGTGAGCACCGTACTGACAACTTGTCCAGTGGCTGAGATATAAAGTATTAAAGGCTCTTTGCTGATTGGGGCAGCAAGCACCGGTTGGGTGGAAAGCACGGCTTTGAGCTCTGCAAACGCTGCATCAGCTTTAGGAGTCCACTCGAACTTGTCAGATTTCTTCATCAGTCGGTAAAGAGGCAATGCCTTCTTACCGAGACGAGAAATGAATCAGCACAATGCAGCCAAGCAACCAGTAAGCTTCCGAACATCATGCACACGCACATGGCGTTTCATTTGGAGGATTGCACCAACTTTCTCTGGGTTTGCATCGATTCCTCGTTCGGAAACAAGAAAACCATGTAACTTTCCTCCTGAGACTCCAAATGTGCACTTTGACGGATTAAGCTTGATATCATACCCTCTCACATTGGCAAAGGTTTCAGTGAGGTCAGTCAATAGGTCGGAAACTTTACGTGACTTGACCACGATGTCATCCATGTATGCTTCCACATTTCGACTGATTTGAGTGAGCAAGCACTTCTGAATCATGCGCATGAATGTGGCACCGGTATTCTTGAGACCAAAGGGCATGGTAACATAGAAAAAGCGCCCGAATGGGGTGATAAAAGCTTTTTTTATTTCGTCAGGTCCATATAGTCAGATCTGATGGTACATGGAATAAGCATCCAAAAAGGACAAACGCTCACATTCTGTAGTCGAATCAACAATTTGACTGATGCGGGGCAGAGGGAAATGATCTTTCGTACAGGCCCGACTGATATGCTTGAAGTCGATGCACATGCGAAGTGAATCGTCTTTCTTGGGGACCATGACAACATTGGCGAGCCACTCGGAGTGGTATATCTCGCGGATGAACTCAGCTGCCATAAGCCGAGCCACCTCTTCACCAATTTCCTTCCTCTTCTCCACGGCGGACCGATGGAGATGCTCTTTGACAGGTTTCGCTTTTGGGTCGAGTCACAAATGGTGCTCAGCCAGTCCTTTGGGTACACCTGACATGTCAGAAGGCTTCCATGCAAAGATGTCCCAGTTCTCACGGAGGAACTGGATGAGCGCTTCTTCCTATTTGTTGTCGAGTGTTGTTGAGATATGAGTCGGAGCAGCATTAGGATCAGTCGGGTGAATATGAACTTGCTTTGTTTCACCAGATGACTGAAATGCAGATTCTGAAGCAAGCTTCTTGGCACATAGAGAATCACTTGGATCTGTGTTCTTCTGGTACTCTTGCATTTCCACCGCTGTCATCTGTTCATCGGCAATCTTTGAGCCCTTCTGGAAACACTCTTCCGCTCTTTGCCGATTACCAGTGATCATGATCATACCTTTGGGACCAGGCATCTTCAGCTTGAGGTATACGTAACATGGTCGAGCCATAAAGCGGGCATATGCATGTCTGCCCAAAATAGCATGATAAGCACTGTGAAAATCCACAACTTCAAATGTCAACTTTTCTTTGCGTAATTCTTCGAATCACCGAAAACCACGTCAAGAGTGATATGGCCGAGTGAATCAGCTTTCTTCCCAGGGATGACACCGTGGAAGCGCATATTGCTTTCACTGAGCTTGGACATCGGGATGCCCATCTCTCGGAGAGTTTCAGCATACAAAATGTTCAGGCCACTACCACCATCCATCAGGAGTTTGGTCAACTGGGTGCCCCCAACGACTGGGTCGACCACCAACGCTTGCCGCCCTGGGGTAGCAACGCATGCCGGGTGGTCAGATTGGTCGAATGTAATGGGAGTCTTAGACCACTTCAAATACGTTGGCGTTTCTGGGGCAACCATGTTTACTTCTCTGTTGATGATTTTTAGTCGACTTTTGCTTTCAACGTCAGCAAAAATCACCAAAGTGGCATTGATGTTGGGGAAACCATCGTCCTCATGTTTGTCTTCATCCTTATCAGCTTCCTTCTCTCTCTCACTTGGCTGGCCCTCTCAGAACTGCTGGATAAGGAGTCGACACTGTCGAGTGGTATGCTTGGGATAAATCAGGTTCCCCTCTTCATCCTTCTTGGTGTGTATATGGCATGGCAAATCTAACACATCATTTCTTGTTGAGTCTTTCACCTTTTGGGGACCCATGGCCCTTTAGGTTTTCCTTAGAATTTTCCCTGGGTCACCACTGCGGTTTCCCCAGGAGCGGCGGGTTCGGCTTTGCGCTTCTGTTTCCGATTGGAATTACCTTCTCCGGTGTCTTGGGCGACTGGTTTGTTTTTGCCACTGCGGAGTCGGTCTTCTTCCTCACCATTAGCATACCGAGTGGCTATTTCCATCATTCGGGTCAAAGTCATATCTCCTGTCCGATCGAATTTCAGGTTAAGCTCTCTATATCGAATGCCCTCCTTGAAGGCGCAAACTGCTTGGTGTGGTGACATGTTTTCCACTGTGTGATGCAAAGTGGTCCACCTCTGGATGTAATCCCTCAAAGTTTCATTCGGTTTCTGTACACAATGTTGCAATTCAGTCAGCCCTGCAGGATGCTTGCAGGTGCCCTCAAACGCCCTAACAAACACTCGGGCCAACTCTTCCCAACTGAATATACTACCAAGAGCCAACTGATTCAACCAAGCCCTGGCTGACCCTTCCAGCATCAGAGGAAGATGTTTCATGGCTACATCATCATTACCGCCACCAATCTCTACAGCCACTCGGTAGTCCTCTAGCCAAGTGTCAGGTTTGGATTCACCAGTGAACTTACTTACCCTAGTCGCCAACCTGAAGTTGGGAGGGATTTCCGCAGCCCTGATGGCACTGCTGAAACATTCAGGCCCAGATACATGCACTCGGCTACTTGTTGGAAGATCTATGTCATGTCCTTCTCTGTGAGCTCTGTTCCGGTCGACCCGACCTTGTACCAAAATTGACCTTGCATCAAATCCGGGCTCTCTGGGGACGACTGGAAGTCTTCACTCGTCACCATATGGATGTTTGTCATCAGGTCACCGGGGTGCATACGATCCGCCCCTCGGAGGGGGCGTGGGCACTCGACGGCGGTCTTCATGGCCAAAGCGATGATCATATTGCTCGTGGTTCTGACCGATGTACTGCTCTTGATGGTGCCCTCGGCCCTCACACCACAGAGGCGATCTTGGGCTGTGGGCCGATTGGATGGTGTCCGCCACCACAGACCTGCTATGGATCTTGTTGCGTGACTGGGAAACCGCGGTGTTTTGCTCTCCTGCTGCCCGGAGCAGCGCTTGAATCTGCATCGAACCCCTTCCAACCTCTGATTGGGATGGCTGGATCGACTCTCCTATGCGGGCCGTAGCAGTAAGATTTTGAATCAGAGTGCGGTATACCTGAGGTTCGGGTGGGAACAACTACCGCTATCGTTGACTGGATTCAGGAATCAGTCGTCGAGCGCGTACGTTGAGTGAATGCTGAAGGTTCTCCAGTCGCGCGCGCTCAGCCAACGTGGCCAGGCGCACAGCCTCCAAGGCCCGAGCCTCAAAGGTTTCCCCGACGATGGGAGTGTGAAGTGCCTATGTATTGCGACAATGCAGCTCCTCCCTCTGCTGCGAAGTAAGGGCTTGGGGAGGATATTATTCGTGAACATGCGATGGATCACCACCATCGTCGCCGCCGTCACTGTGGAAACCAGGCGGGCTGTGCGGCGTGTCGACCATCAGGACTTCTGCTGCAGGGTCGCTAGTGTCACACTCGGACAGTGTCTCGACGGAGCTAGCCAACAGATCGACCATCCCGTAGAGAGATTCGTCGGGCTCGATTGCGGCGACTTGAGGGGTAGCTAACTGACGAGCCACCTCATGCTTTACCCACCGCTGAAGCCGCGATTGACCGGATCGCTTGCGGCGACGAGTAGTAGGGAGCGAAGACGTTGCGGGAGCCGACCGATATTGAGTCAACGGTTGCCGTAGAAGGACGTCGCGGAGACACACCCGAAAGTGGGTCGCCCTGCAGACGGGGAGCGCCTCGACATCGAGGGGAGCCTCTTGAAGCCAGGCAGAGTTGTCGACGATGAAAATGAGCGCGCCGAGGTGGATCTCGCGGCCCTCCGCCAAACCACCGCCAAAACCATGAGGACGGGGATCGGAAAAACTGCAACCTCGCCGGAAGTCGCTAAGACACCTGCCCCGTGGTGGGCGCCAACTGTCGTGGTTCTAAGTCTGGCAGTAGATTAGGGGGTACGTAGGAGGAGGCAAGATCCTAGCTATGATGAGGTTGTGCACGCAAGATTTACGCGTTCAGGCCCTTCTCGGAGGAAGTAAAAGCCCTACATCTCGGTGCCCAGAGGCGGTCGACTAGATTATGCGTGAAATTACAGGGGGTGCGATCCCTTGTCTCAGTGGAGGGGGTGGCTTATATAGAGTGCACCAGGACCCCAGCCAGCCCACACTACAAGGAGTTCAATGTACATTAAGGTGTCACGTTACTGGTAACGCTAGCAATAAATACATATAAATGATCATTAACGCTAGGGAGTGAATGCCTGACCGTTGCCATCCTGAGTGACTTTAGATCTTCTGTACTCCGAGTGGTTTCTTGTACGGTCGAATGATGATATACTGGTCGAATGGAATTGGGCTATCCGAGTGGAGTTGTTGGTCGAGTGGGTTGCACTCTAAGGTGATTCCAGTTGGTGGATGCTGCTGTGCTTTGAATGCCGTTGATCTTAGGGTAGTGTCCTTGGGAAGGGCGTCTAGGTCAGGCCTATTACCCTACCCTAGGTACATGTCATCGTCAGTAGGCACACCCTGATGTCTTGTGGGCCCCTCATGGATCTGTATGACCTAATTCCAGTGGTATAAATTCCCAAATATTGCAAAACCCCCAAAAGCACCAATGAAACATCTTTTTCGCCACCGCAAGTCTCTGTTCTTCCACCATCCCATCTGGAGACCCTCATTGATACTGAGGGCTTCTACATCAACCTTGCTGCACCTCCGATGATTTGTGAATAGTTCCCACAGGACCTATGGGTCCATAGTGATTAACTACATGGCTTTCTCTCTCATTTTCAATACAATGTTCTCCTTGGAATTCTATTCAATTAATCTTCTTTTGCGGTGTGTTTGTTGGGATCTGATGAATTATGGGTTTATGATCAGATTATTCATTGAAACTAATTGAGTCTTTTCTGAACTTTATTATGTGTGATTGTTATAGCTTTATATTTCTATCCGATCTATCTGTTTGATTTGGCCAACTAGATTGATTTCTCTTTAGCGGGAGAGGTGCTTTGTAGTAGGTTCAATCTTGCGGTCTCCCCACTTTGTGATAGGAGGGGTACTGAGGCATGTATTTGTATTGTTGCTACTAAGGGTAAAACGATGGGGTTTAATCATATTTCTTGGTTTTATTCTGTCTACATTATGTCATCATACTTGATGCATTACTCTGTTTGTCATGAACTTAATACCTAGAGAGGCAATCATAGAAGCGCTCTCGAATTGGAGTAATAGTAGTAATAGTATTAAGCGTCAGTAAGTTTAATGGTCTACTTGTCACAGACGTAATGCCTATGTATTGATCATGCCGTGAATAACATCATAACTATGTGCCTTTCTATCAATTTCCCAATAGTAATTTGTGTACCCACCGTATGCTATGTTCTTGAGAGAGATGCCTCTAGTGAAAACTATGGCCCCTGGGTCTATTTAAATCATATTACTAAAACCCTAAACACCCTTGCTAAAATTTATTTACTTTTATTTTACTTTGCAATTTATATATCTCCTACTATCAGAGTTGATACTTGCAATTAACGAGTACAAGGGGATTGACAACCCTCTTGCCTACATTGGCTACAAGTATTTGCTCTTGTGTGTGTAGGTACCGCTAAAGGTCGTTTGCATGGATCTCCTATTGGTTTGATAACCTTGGTTCTCTACTAAGGTAAATACTATCTACTACTATCTTGCTTCTCCCTTCCTCTTCGGGGAAAAACCCTGTCGGAATCGGGGCTCCGGGGACTCAAGGAAGGTTCAAACTCTGGGGTGCGCGCGTAGAACCTTGCTAAGCCCTAGCTTGCTACTCACTACCTCACTGTCGGTGTCAAATCCGACCGATCTCGGGTAGGGGGTCCCGAACTATGCGTCTGAGGATTGAGGGTAACAGGGGACAAGTGGGACACAATGTTTACCCAGGTTTGAGCCCTCTTAATGGAGGTAAAACCCTATGTCCTGCTTGATTGTATTTGATGAGTATTGGGGTTACAAGAGTTGATCTACCTCGAGATCGTAAGGGCTAAACCCTATATGTCTAGCCTATGAGAGTTATGATAGCCTCTACGGACTAAACCCCCCGGTTTATATACACACCGGAGGGGCCTAGGGTTGTACAGAGTCGGTTTGTGGGGGAAGGAAATAACATATCCGAACACCAATCTTGCTGTCCACGCATAGGGGAATCCTACCCAGACACGGGGGAAAGTCTTCTGCTTGTATCTTCACGGCCCATCAGTCCGGCCCATACCAAATAGCCATGACATCCAAGGACCCCCTAATCTAGGACTCCCTTAGTAGCCCCTAAACCAGTCTTTGACGATGATGTGTTCACCACGCGGATTGTCTTCGGCATTGCAAGGCTGGTTCCTCCTCCTAAAATTCTTTGCAACAATTGCCTGAACAAAGGAACAATATCCGGCTCTGCATAACTGTTACAACCCTTAGCCACGAAGGCTAGATATCTAGATAAAACAATGTCTTTTTACTGACAACTTTTTTGGAAAAACGTCACATCTGGCCTCTTAACATTTCGAACCGTTTTCACGCCTCCTGCTTCGCATTTTGAGGCACAACCTCCATTGGCACGTCCTGTCAAAATAGAGATCGTGCCCGCCCATTACGGGATCCTAATCAATATGGTTTTGGGTAATCCAACTGTGCCATTCGCACGATCCCCTTGGGAACAGGCGAGTTTTAAGGCTTGAGGGGGGAGGGCATTTGGTATTCACCACCGATATAATAAGGTAAAGACTCCTCTTTTTTTCCCACGCCTTCTCCCTTCTCCAGCCTTCCCCTCTTCTGAGCTCCGACGCCCAAAAATCTCAATCTTTCCCACCGCCACCAACCTCTCTGGCTATGTCTGGATCTGGTTCAAAGGGAAACTAGGAGACCTCCTCCATCATCGAGAAGGACGTCAAGGAGCTCCGGGAGGCGGGATATCTATCCACGGATATCGCGCACAGGCTTCCTGCGAAGGATCAAGTCGTCCCCACTCCGGAGCCTGGTGAAAGGGTTGTATTCATTCCTCGCTTCCTCCGAGGACTAGGGTTTCCCCTTCATCCCTTCGTCCGGGGCCTCATGTTCTACTACAGGCTAGATTTCCATGATCTATCCCCAAATTCTTTCCTCCATATATCGGCATTCATCGTCGTGTGTGAGGTGCTACTCCGCATCCCCCCACACTTCGGCCTATGGCTCAAGGTCTTCAATCTGAAGCTGAAGGTGGTCTACGGGCAGCATGCGGACTGCGGCGGCGCCATGGTGAGCAAGCTCCCCAACGCCGTCTGGCCAAAGGGGGCCTTTGTGGAGACCGTCAAGGTATGGCAGCAGGAGTGGTTTTACGTCACTGAACCTCGCAACGCTAAGTGGGCGGCCACTCCCGAGTTCAGATCCGGACCCCCTACGAGGCTTACCTCGTGGACCGCAAAGGGCCTGGACAGGGGATCCATAGCGGAGGTGCAGATGCTGAAAATGCATCACCAATATGATAAGCAAGAATACCGGTCTCACAAACATGATCCAGGTGATGCTTTTCCGCCGCACTCTCCCCTGCCAACTCCGGGCCTCTGACATGTGAGAGTTCAATCCGGAGGGGCCACGGAACTTGAAGCGCTTTTTTGGCACCACGCACGAAGACACCTGGAAGCAGCGCTTTAAGGCCCAAAAAACGTGGCCGAACAAGACCGAGGACATCGGACTCGACATTGAGTATCCGGCCTCAGAGGTAAACATATCCTTTCCGAAGAAGTATCCAGTCAGTATTTTGAACATTACCTAAGTTATATTGCCGGTCTTTTGTGCAGGGTTGGACAACAAAGGCGGAGCGGATCAACTATCCGGCTCCGCTGCCTGAAGACCCAACCACACCCCAGCAGACGGAGATGCTGGTCCCGGTGCCGTATCAGGCGCCGGAGAAGAAGGCCAAGAAGAAGAAGGGCAAGGAGACCAAGAGCGGTCCCCACCATAAGGGTCCTTCAAATGATGTGTCCGAAGAGACCAAGGCCCCCTCCTCCCATGAGGGAGACGACGAAGAGGAAGAGGAGGAGGAGGTGGAAAGCGACTCCCCCCTCAAGGAGAGGAAGAAGAAGAGGGCGGCCTCCGAACACCCGAAGGGGGAGGCGCCCAAGAGGGGAAAATTATCCTCCAGGATAGTTCGGACTCAGATGCCGAACTGTTCTCCAAAAAACCTGCCAGGGCAAAGCCCCTGGCTGAAACGTAAGTATCCGAACACTTACTGTTGTGCATCATACTTCCTGATTTCATTATATAAGTTATCATGTTGTGCATCTTTCAGCCCTTCCTGCGACCTCCCGAACACTTCGCTATCGGAGGGGAGTTCGCTGCCACCTAAGATGGCCGAGAGCGAGACGCCGCCACGAGCGGGGATGATACCGAGGTGTTATCTCGAAGGACCTCTCCCGGCCGCAGAGGGGTAGGCGAGGTTGTCGAGAAGGCGCCCGAGGATAAAGCCTCGGTCGCCGCAGACATAGGGGGGTCACCCCTATGGCAACTGACGGTGGGGACTATCAGCAATCCGAGCCCCTGCCGGACACTCTCCTAGAGACCAATGTGGCTCCATGATCGAGTGAGTAGCCCCCTTCGAAGGAGGGGGAGCATCGGCTCCATCGGCAACCTCCACTAATCCGGAGGTGCCAAACACTCTAGTGGAAGCACTGCAACGTGCTTCCATCGTGGAGGAGCACCGCACCCTGATGGGTGCGGTAGTAGAGAAGGTTCAGTCCACCAAGAGTGGACTGAACGAAGCTTTTACCAGCCTACTGACAGTTTCGAGGTATGCGACATAATGCTCTAGATGCTTTTTCCATATAGAGTATACCTGCACATGGAAAGTAGCCCCTGAGACTCTACCTGGTTTTGAGAAAAAACGGACAGAGGATCACATGGTATTCGGAAGAGCTAACATATTTGCCTATTTTGTAACAGGCTCCCCTGTTGGCGGCAATCGCCCAGGCCGCTGATGTTTTCGAACTCAATTGGAAACTGAAGTTGGCCGATGATGAAATCGACCGCGTTAACAAGCGATTCGATGAGACCCAAGGTATGTGTAGTTAGAAGTTTTGGTTGTATATCGTAAGTGATAGCTATTCAGAGATGAACTCATGTAATGCTTTTGTTTATAGGCATAGTGAGTGCAGCTGAGGTTGAGACCCTCAAAGGCGCCCTTGCCCAAGTCCAAAAAGAGGCGAAGACAAACAAGGCAGCCGCTGACAAAGCGGCTGTGGAGCTGAAGACCGAACATGCCGCCCGCCAACAACACGAAGCTCGGGTGGCTGAGGTCGAGCAAGAGCTAAAGGACGCCATCCTCAAGTGCGAGAGTTTGGAGGAGAAGGCTTTGACTCAATCGTCAAAATTAGCCAAAGCTCTTCAAGATGCTAAGGCGGCACGGGTCGAGTCCCGAAGTGCTCGCGAGGAGATCCACCAGGCAAAGCAGATAGCGGTTAGTAATGCCTTTCTCTTACAGAGTATTTTTGGAGGTCAGCGGTATGCGTTACTCACACGGCTGTGGAGTTCTCTAGACGCGTTTGCGGATCTTCCGAGGAGTGCCGCTGATGCCGCATAGTTCTTCCGAGCCCAGGAGGGGAACTCGACTGAGAAGCTGTTCTGGTCGCAGTTCCTTGCGCCGGAGCATCCGACACCTCTGAACGACTAGATGAAGCAGCTGATGGAGCTGCATAGGATGTCCGGCTTGGCCATGAAGGATTTAATAGTATGATTTTGGCCAGCCGAACCAATTCCTAGCAGCTACTTTGGTTTGGTGAGGTGACTCGTCGATGCGCTACCTCGAGTTGAAGCTGTGAAGCGCTCGGCTAGCATAGAGGGTGCTCGGATGTCCTTCACCCATGTCAAGATGCATTGGGCGAAGATGAAGGCCACTGATGTGGTGATCATAGGCCCTCTCGAAGGCAAGGACCATCGCAAGCCAGAGAGATACTTTGAAGATGTCCTGGAGGGTGCCCGAATAGTAGAGGGCCAATGCTCAAAGGACGTTATATTTGAGTAGATGTATCCGAGTTGTAAAACATGTGTTGTGAACCCAGGCTTGTAATATATTCATGCCTTTGATCTTAAGTTATTTTTCTCCTGCGCGGCCGTTTAATTCTGCAAGTTTGCCAGTTGTCGGCCTCAGCCCTCGTATAAATACTACAGGGGGTGTTTGGCATGGCACGTTTACCACACTTTATCCAACATCGTGGTCTCTGAAGGAGGTGTACACGAGGCGAGCTAGGCAATCGAACTATGCGGGTTTATTACTTTCACTTAGACATAGGAGTTTGATGATGGGGCTGACTATTAGCCCCTTGTACGTGTGCGACAATCCGTACTAAGGTGCCGTTTCCACGCGGCTGGGTGAAGACCAGCCCCTCGTATAACACGGAATAAATCACCAACGATTTGTAGTATAAGACTAAGTCGTTGAATCACTGACCAACTCTCGCCTTATCATGACAGTCAGTTTTTGGCCTTCTCTACTGAGGTATTTGACCGGATGAACCAGAAATACAATCCCAGTAGTTCTCCCTTTACGACCTTAGCCGAACGAGCAGAACGTAAGGTGGTAAGCACAAGAGCCGGGCAACCCAACTATAGACCAAAGACATGATTCGGAGTCAATGCATATAGTGCAATATTCGGGCCGCCGAAGAGTACCATATAGGTGTTCGGACTTGAGAACGTGCGGAGCCGAATATAGCCCCCGGTGTTAAGGCCGGACGAAAGCACGTGTGGCAATCTAAAGTGAGGAAGGGATACAGATGACAGAAGAAATTGGTACCAAACAAAAGTGGTCATCAATTGTTTCCTTTATATCCTGTATAATACGTCGAGGCATGCTATTATAGATAATGCCATAGATATTAAGGCTATTTTAGATGCCGAGAATCTTACACAAGGGAAAGCTTTACACATGGCTGTGTGAAAAAAGGTAGTGGCTTTTAAAGATCCTAATGATGCCCTGTTGCACGTCTGCACCATTTCCCCTTGATGAGAAATCCTTTGAGAGGAGAAGGTGATGGTCGTCTATAAGAAAGGGGAGCCCGAAAAAGAGCTCTTGCATGACCATGGGGTAGGTAGGTTTTTAATGAACCTGTAGTAAAAAGGGAAAAAGGAGAAATAAAGTTAAGGTCCGGATAGGGTCAAGCCGTACTATAGACCTTTTCTGCGGTATGCCTCCGGCGCTGCCCAAGGTATTTTAAGTGCATAATGATGCACACACGGTAAGTGTGTTGCAACCTTATGGGGCGATCGGCGGAGCCGAGCTGCTATTCAGCCGCTGTTTCCGCTGGGGTGTCATCCTACAGCATAGATCGAACTCGCTTGGCAGTGTCAGGGGTCTTAATGACCGATGAGTTGTTCGGCTTGATGAGGCCGTTCTATACCTCGGCTGCGAGGGCCGCGGTATGCTCCTCAATATGGAGGGAGAGCTCAATGTTTCCATTGACTGTGATGACACCACGCGGTCCGGGCATTTTGAGCTTTAAATAAGCATAATGTGGGACCACATTGAAGCGGGCGAAAGCAGTTCATCCGAGCAGCGCGTGATAACCACTGTGGAAAGGGACAATATCGAAGATCAAGTCTTTGCTTCGGAAGTTGTCCAAAGAACCGAAGACTACTTCCAACGTTAAGGAGCCCGTACAATGGTCCTCCACACCGGGTATCACTCCTTCAAAGGTAGTGTTGCTTGGTCTGATTCTTGATGGGTCAATACCCATCTTACGGACAGTGTCTTGATAAATCAGGTTGAGACTGCTACCATCGTCCATAAGGACTCTAGTGATATGGAATCCGTCGATAATGGGATCGAGTACCAGGGCCGCCGAACCACCATGGCGGATACTAGTTGGGTGGTCCCTTTGATCAAAGGTGATCAGACAAGCCGACCATGGGTTGAATTTTGGGGCGACAGGCTCTACGGCGTAGACGTCCCTTAGTGCGCGCTTGTGCTCCCTCTTTGGGATGTGTGTAACATATATCATGTTCACTATTTTCACCTCGGGGGGAAACTTCTTCTGCCGCCTGTGTTCGGAGGACAGGGCTCATCATCGTCCTCGCTTTAAGGCCCTTTCCCCTTGTGTTCGGTATTTAATTTACCGGCCTGTTTAAAAACCCAACAGTTTCTGTTGGAGTGGTTAGCAGGTTTGTCAGGGGTGCCATGAATCTGGCAAGGCCTATCTAGTATTTTGTCCAGGTTGGATGGACCGTCTCTATTTCCTTTGAATGGCTTCTTCCGCTGACCGAGTTTGGAGCCGCTGAATCCGGCGTTTACCGCCGTATCCTTGATTTCTTCGTTATTGTTCCGACGCTTGTTTTGTTACGTCGTGGCCTCCCATTGCCATCTCTAGCTTCAAAGGCGCCAGGATCTGTCACATCCCTAGCTTCTGGTGCTGCCTGGTGTTTGCATCATGTTTAAATTTTGAAACTTGAACTGAGGAAATTTGGAAGCCTCAAAACCCTAAATAAAAGAAGGGCAAAAACCCTAAAATCTCATTCATTGTTCCAAAATGCTCTTCTTAGATGTTTAATATTTTTGGCAAGGGTTTTTGATCCAAACCAAAAATAATGAACATTTTAAAAGGATTTATTTTGGGACTTTGAATTTAAATCATTAGCTATTTGAATTTGAATTATATTCATATAATTAGAATATAATTTCAAATACCCCTGAAATATTTTATGAGCTTTTGGAAAATTCCATCTAGCAAAACAGAAATATTCAGAGGAGTTTTTGGCATTGTTTGAATTATCTTAAATTCAAAACAGTGGCAAAACAAATTTAAAAAAAATATAAAACAAACAGAAAAATAAAACAGAGCATCTTACCTGGTGCTCACCTGGTAGCCCAACCGGCCCAGCACTGCAGCTGGCCGGCCCAGCCCACCACTGCAGCCCCTCCGTTGTCTTCCTCCCCTCGCCCCGAAGCAGCTGCGTGCCCGGCGCGCAGGCGAGCCGCGCCAGCTCCTCCCTGCCTGCCTGGCTACCTCCTCGTCGCCCTGGAACGCCCCGGACGACGCCACGCAGCCCCGACCGCTCTCTCACTCTCTCCCGAACTCTTCCCCCTCTTCTGCTCCCTCTCCCTCTCGAGCCCGAGCGCAGCCGCAGCCGCGCCACCGTAACGCCGCGGCCACCGCCTCCCCCTCGACCCCTCGCTGTGCCTGCGAGCTCCGTCTCGACGTCCCCGACCTCCTCGACAAGCCACGATGCCACGGACGCGCTGCAACGCCGCCATCACCACCGTCTTCATCGCCATGGCCGGAGATCGCCGCCGCTCGATTCGCAGCAACGAGGACGCCCCCGAGCTCACCAACCCCTTCGTTCGATCCGCTGTGAGCTGCTGCGTCGATCCCCTCCCTCCCCTGGCACTTTTTCTCCCGCTAACGCCAATATCCACCGGAGCGGAGAGCTCACCGCCGCCGTGGTTCCTTGCCGCCATGGCCAGGGCCACCGCAGCCCGCACCTAAGCGCGTCACCATGCTCGGCGAACCCCCAGGAGCACGTAGCACCTGCCAGTTTATTCCCTAGTGCCCCGTAGCATCGACCCCGTCCACACCCGAACTCCGGCCACCGCCGCGAGCTCCGTTCTGACGAGCTCGGGCCGTCTCAGCCTCTTCCGCTCACACAGGAAGACGCGGCGCTCTTCCAGCTATCCGTAGAGCCCCTCCTCCGTCCGTTTGGTCGCCGGAGCAAGAAACCCGAAGGCCTCCGCCGCCTCGGCCTCGCCGGCGACTCAACGCCGGCGGGATAGACTCGTTTGACCAGGGGTTTGACCTCCCCTGGGTCAATGACAGGTGGGACCAGAGCCCTGCTAATTTAGCTTAGTGCTAATTAACTTTTAGCTAACCCACTAAGTCACTGATTGTGGGCCCCAGCCCTTCTAATTACTTTAGTTAAGGGTTAACTAAACCCTGGTTAGTGCTGAGTCAATGATAGGTGGGACACACCAGTCAGGGTTTGACCTGGACCGCCGGAGTTGACCTGCTGACGTCATTATGATGTCAGGATGACGCAGTAATGTTTTCTGGATTTATTTTTATTCAGAAAATTCCAGAAAATTGTATAAACTTCTAAAATTCATAGAAATTCAACCGTAACTCCAAATGAAATAAATTATATATGAAAAATGATTAGAAAAATCCAATCTATCCATCTGTACTATTTTCATGCATGTTAGAACAACTTATAGCTACTGTTTAGGACAATTCAATTAAATGGCATTTAAGTAACCACATGTGGAGTTTGAATTTGAGTTTTGGATTCAAACCAACTTCATTTAATCTGGTTTAGTTGCATCAGCACAAATCACATCATATTGCCATGTCACATTCATGCATCATATTGTCGCATTGCATTGATTGTGTTCTTCCTTGTTTGTCGGTGATTGCCCCCTCTCGATAGACGTGATACCGACGATGTGATCGATGACACCGATGAAGAGTTATATTATCTTCAGAAGTGCCAGGCAAGCAAAACCCCCTTGTTCATTCCGATACAATCCCACTCTCTCGCTCCTGCTCTCTTTTACTGCATTAGGACAACAACGATTCATCTGTTACTTGCTGTGGTAGCTGAACCCCTTTATCCTTTGCATGACCTGTCATTCCACAGTAAATAGATGAAACCCACTAGCATGAGTAGGAGTTGTTTGAGCCCTGTTGTGCCTACTCATTCATGTTTGTTTGTCATGCCTGCTACTGCTTAGAGTTGAGTCAGGTCTAATTCATCGGGGATGAATCAGAGGTGTGTGAACATGTCCTACTGTGTGTGAACTAAGTGTGTGAACACGATTTGGTAAAGGTAGCGGTGAGAGGCCATGTAGGAGTACATGGTGGGTTGTCTCATTGTAGCCGACCTCAAGAACTGAGTTCTGTGTTTGTGATCCATGACCAGTTACTACCACACATTGGGCTCCGGGCGCTCCAAGCCCTCTCGACTTATTAATCAACTTGATCTCTGTCCAAGAGTTGCAACTAGTTTCTGGTGTTTGTAGGTAGTGTTAGTAGTCTACCAAGTGGCACCCGGTACAGGTGGGCTTGGGACAGACTAGGCACAGTGGCCCGGTGTACCAAGTGGCACCCGGATGGTGGACTTGGGAACCCTGCTCACATCGTTTGGGGCCGTGAGCGACACCCCGGCCGGATCTCCTTGCGGATGGAACCCGAATAGGCGATAAACCTGGACTAGAGACTTGTTCGGTTAGTCAGGTCGTGGCCGACTCCCTCGCCCGGCTTCCGCTTGAAGGTTGCCGAGGTACATGACGTGTACAGGGCGATAAGTGGAGGGAGCGTGTGTGAAGAAGTACACCCCTGCAGGGTTATCCTTATCTATTCGAATAGCCGGATTCCTCGGATATGGAAACTTGGACCCCTTGCATAGTTCATAGACAAGTGAAAGTGGATACTCTAAAATACGCAAGATAAGCGTGAGTGCTATGGATGGCGTTCTTGTAGGGAGACGGGAGCAGATCCATAGTGGTGTATTGATATGGTGAATATGTGGACTCGTGTGCGCCACCTCAAAAGAGTTACTTGCAGTCGTAGTTCAGGATAGCCACCGAGTCAAAGCTGGCTTGCTGCAGTTAAACTCCACCATCCCCTTTGTTGATAATGATGCATATGTAGTTAGTTCTGATGTAAGTCTTGCTGGGTACATTTGTACTCACGTTTGCCTATTTTATGTTTTTGCAGAGAGACTTCAGTCTCACTAGTAGTTCCACGTGGGCTTCGATGTTTAGCTTGTTACCTCAGCTACGATCTTGTGCCATCGGCAGGATCTGGTAGATAGTCAGGCTTTTCAGCCTTTTTCATTTATAGATGTCTGTACCCAGACATGATAGCTTCCGCTTGTGCTTTGACTTGTATGCTCTGAATGTTGGGTCATGAGACCTATGTTTGTAATATCTCGCTCCTCGGAGCCTATTGAATAAATACTTGAGTCGTAGAGTCATGTTGTGATGCCATGTTGTATTTGCACATATCGAGCATATTGTGTGTATGTTATTGAAATGCTTGGTATGTGTGGGATCTGACTATCTAGTTGTTTATCCTTAGTAGCCTCTCTTACCGGGAAATGTCTCCTAGTGTTTCCACCGAGCCATGGTAGCTTGCTACTACTCCGGAACACTTAGGCTGGCCGGCATGTGTCCTTCTTCATTCCTGTGTCTGTCCCTTCGGGGAAATGTCACGCAATGAATACCGGAGTCCTGTTAGCCCGCTACAGCCCGGTTCACCGGAGTCCTGCTAGCCCAGTGCTACAGCCTGGATTCACTCGCTGATGACCGACACGTTCGGTGCTGGGTCATGGATGCCTGTCCATGTAAGTCTGTGCCACTTTGGGTTTACGACTAGCCATGTCAGCCCGGGCTCCTTATCATATGGATGCTAGCAACACTGTCATATACGTGTGCCAAAAGGCGCAAACGGTCCCGGGCAAAGGTAAGGCGACACCCGTGGGAATACCGTGCGTGAGGCCGCAAAGTGATATGAGGTGTTACATGCTAGATCGATGTGGCATTGAGTCGGGGTCCTGACAGCTTTGGTATCAGAGCTTGACTGCCTGTAGGATTACCAAGCCAAACTGGTCGAAGTTGAGTCTAGAAATTCTTTAGTTATATAAGGGAATTGATTGTGGGATGGAACGTAAGGCTCTTTTTACTCCTTATACCTCATGCCCTTCTGATCTGAGTCATCTTATCTTCCTACGGGGCTAAGGAACTAGGCTTTCTCTTCTTTCTATCAGGATCACGTGTTACTAATCCGTAGACCTATAGAACTGTTGGACTTAAGCCTCAGTCCAGTTCCTACTACTTCTGTATGTTAACTGTTGATCTCCAAACCTTGATATTGTGCTTCCGGGTGGTTATGCCACCATTTTTGTGAATGTCTCAAGTCTTTTCTGAGCATTTACAGCCGTTACGCTGTCCGAGTCATCCCAGGTTTCTAAATAGTCTGATGCATTTGCAAATCCTTTCTTTCCGTTCCTGATGTCATTTATGGCCAGATTAACCACACTAGACGGTGAGTTGAGGTACTCTATTGCCTCGACATTTATGTTGGAGTTATTATTATGACCCTAGGTGTCTCAGGGGATCATCTAGTAGTCTAGCCATGTTTTGTGTTCCCAGTGTGATGATTCTGGCCTTTATTCTCGAAAGCATCCCGCGATGCCACTAGTAGTAGGTATTCTACTCCTTGGGTTTTCGAACCAAGATTCACCCTACTTGCTTCATGTTGATAGTTTCTGCTCGTTCCTTTAGGTTATTAGCAACCTTTGCGATAGTCCTTGAAGTCCGTGGTATCTTCTTCTTCCAAATACCATGAACTACTTATGGCAGAAGTTCCTCGTTGAACTGAACAATCACAACCAGAGTGCTCTTGATGAGTTCTCCATTATATATTGTGACTCTGCCAGTTCTACCTTTCTGCATGGGTTATCCGGAAGAAATATGTTGAATTCGTTCGACATGCTAGTCCATGCATCCACAACTCAGAAAATCATATGTTCCTTTGAGTTGTCCCTCTTTAGTTGTCTTCCGACCCTCGTCTATCAATTCATAGTCAAGAGTATGCGTGCATTCGTTCATCGATGCCTATTACTCTTGTGGTCCGTCAAGCCATTCTATCCTAGAATGACTAGGAGAAATGAACTCCAGTACCTCATCCATATCTAGGATTGGGTCAAAGTAGTCATACTCCGCAGACCAAAATGCCAATCCAACTTTTGTTCTGTTCCACCTCGGAGTATCACCCTCTTTCATCACAAGAGTATCGTGAGAATTGCACACCCTCTTATGAATTCTTGTTGCAGTGATACTTCTTGCCATCATTATTCATTTCTCGGCTACCGTGTTGTTGCAACCGGAATGCCGACGGGTGAACTATGATGTGTGAAATCAGTACCCCTAGCAACTAGTTGCTTGGTAGTAAATGGACAATGTTCTCATTCTTAGCATGTTGGTTATTGAATCACCATTCTAAGATAGATTGTGCTACCTAGTCCTTATTTCCTGGTGCACTCTTTGATTGATGAGTTAGGATTTTGTCAAGTCCTCGCTCATTTGATCATATCATCTTGCCCTGAAAGGCAAGATTGTTCTCGAGCTTAGTAACATATCGGTGGTTCGCGATTTTCCGTATATCTTCTCGGAAGTATTACCAGGTTGTCACCTGACCGCTATGTTGAGTTCGTGATCAAGTTGGTTTATTCCTGTAAACCACCCCTTCTCCAAGAATCCGTGTTGGATACCCTGAGCTAGTTGGATAAGCTAAACAACAACTTGGAGAGTTGGAAGATAAAAGCTTGTCCGACTTAGTTCATGTTAAGGGATATCTTTTTGTGTGTGTGTGTGTGTGTGTTGAAGAAAGATGATATCTTCATCAATTGGTCCTTGTGAACAATTGTTGGATCTATTATCTTACCCAAACCTTTGATTGAGTATGGGCTATCGTCAAATCAAATCAGAACCAACGATATTCGTAATGTTGTCTTACTCGTGGTTTTTCCTCGAGCATACACCATTATATTTTTTTGGTCTGACCAATACTATCACCGTATTCACATGATGGCGGAAGTCCAGTGATATGGAAATTCCGATGAGTTGTTGTTGAGCCCATTGACAACATCCTTATCTCCTCCATGATTTTGTTGAACATTAAGCTATTATTGGAAACTTCTATAAGCATTATCTTCATGTTCCGTGCATGAAGCATATGTTTCGATGGAAGAAGTGACTTCCTTTGATTCACGTGCATTTGATGTAAGTTGCCGCCGTGGGTTTGAGAAAGGTTTGTTTTGTTTCCTCTGGAATCGTCCCAAGTCAGTCATGCATGTGCAAAGTATACTATGGTTTGGTAGATTAATTACCTCCACTCCATATGTATTCCGAAGCACCCCAAGCCACTAATTGATTTGTTCAAGGAGAAGGAGTTCCTTCATAAGAGCTAATCCGGACTTATGAAAGAACTTCGATATCCTCAATGATGGTTCCATACCCGAACTCGGTAGTGTTTTATTGTAAGACTACCATGTGATCTTGTTTGCCTGGAACAGCGTGTTCACACGTGCGTAGCAGAACCAGCTCATGCTTTGGAGCTTGCTATCGTAGTTCATTTTCCGAGAATCTCGCATCGTCATCTCGTCGATTTGTGTTGCAAACTTTCGTTTTCTTCCTAGACTCGATGAGTCTGGAATATCCTGACACCAACCAGATCTGAATCTCAGGCAGATATGATGGTTGGAACATTTCCCCAAGAACTATAATATTGGTTCCTCGATAACTGGTAAAGTGGATGTCGTGGCCAGCACCACCCAGCCGAAAGACCTATTATTGTAGTATCTTGATTGAAGAAGTTGGCCACCTCCCCATAAGGATTTTGTAGGATTTACCTCCCTAGTTGTGCCTTATGATTTTTGTGTTTCCGAAGTCCGACCTTTACTTGATGTTCTAGATACCAGACCATTTCTATGAATGGGTTACACTAGCACATCAAGGAGAACATTAGAAGCGGAGTGCTAAATGTCTCTCGGTCGATCATCCAGATTTTGTTTCCTTGGCCTCGCTAAGGTGAAATCTGAGAAGGTGTTATCTTCCTTTGCATCTGCATCATCCATCATTAGCCATCACGGTAGTATGTTGTGTTGTCAGCACCCTTGACACGGATGTTGATAAAACCTTGATGATTGTGGAAATGCTCAAGTTCTTGAGAGCACGCACAAGCGCTACGTGTTATCATCGACACTAACTGGGATTCCTCTCAGTTTCCTCGGCAATGCTATGACCTTTTCAAACAGTGAACTCACTCTCTATTGTTGGGTTCTTCCCTAGTTACCAGAATCATTCCCAACATTTGCATTTTGTTCCCAGCTTGCACCGCCAATGTGCCATTCTACCATGGGTCTCTTCCATTTCCGGTGGTAAGCAAATTCATCCATTACATTGTCTTCAACAAGGTAATCCACATCATCCAAGTCCGAGTATGCCATTCTACCGACCCCCGCCAATCGATTGCTGTGATTTGCATTAGGCTGGTATGAAGAGTTTAAATGATCTTTGAATCAAAGGTAATTCTTTTTGCCACTTAAGGGGATATATCTTTGAGTCACCTTCCCTAAGGTGCATCATTATGGTGTCATGTCAACTTAACTCCTCGCTACGTTGACAACCATTCACCACCCTCTTAGGTGTGGAATTGTTGCCTACCTAGTAAACCTTCGTCATCCATTTCACTCCATCCCTCTAGATGTGTACTTCGTCTCTCAGCTCAAGGGAGGTTGCTATGTCTCATTCCGTGAGTTAATCCTGAGTTGTTCGATCTTCGAGAAGATCGACCCTTCTAGAGTCTCCTTCTTCTCTCCATGTCATGTTGGCAGGATTTCTCAGAGCAAGACTTCAAGACAAGATGGTGATCGAATCAACGCTTTTATGAAGTGCACCCTGGATCGTGAAGATTATACTAGTTTGCGTTTCCCCTTCATCTTACCCTACACTTGAATCTCGGGTCGAGATTCTTGTTTAGTGGGGGCGAGTTGTCACATCCCTAGCTTCTGGTGCTGCCTGGTGTTTGCATCATGTTTAAATTTTGAAACTTGAACTGAGGAAATTTGGAAGCCTCAAAACCCTAAATAAAAGAAGGGCAAAAACCCTAAAATCTTATTCATTGTTCCAAAATGCTCTTCTTAGATGTTTAATATTTTTGGCAAGGGTTTTTGATCCAAACCAAAAATAATGAACATTTTAAAAGGATTTATTTTGGGACTTTGAATTTAAATCATTAGCTATTTGAATTTGAATTATATTCATATAATTAGAATATAATTTCAAATACCCCTGAAATATTTTATGAGCTTTTGGAAAAGTCCATCTAGCAAAACAAAAATATTCAGAGGAGTTTTTGGCATTGTTTGAATTATCTTAAATTCAAAACAGTGGCAAAACAAATTTAAAAAAATATAAAACAAACAGAAAAATAAAACAGAGCATCTTACCTGGCGCTCACCTGGTAGCCCAACCGGCCCAGCACTGCAGCTGGCCGGCCCAGCCCACCACTGCAGCCCCTCCGTCGTCTTCCTCCCCTCGCCCCGAAGCAGCTGCGTGCCCGGCGCGCAGGCGAGCCGCGCCAGCTCCTCCCTGCCTGCCTGGCTACCTCCTCGTCGCCCTGGAACGCCCCGGACGACGCCACGCAGCCCCGACCGCTCTCTCACTCTCTCCCGAACTCTTCCCCCTCTTCTACTCCCTCTCCCTCTCGAGCCCGAGCGCAGCCGCAGCCGTGCCACCGTAACGCCGCGGCCACCGCCTCCCCCTCGACCCCTCGCTGTGCCTGCGAGCTCCGTCTCGACGTCCCCGACCTCCTCGACAAGCCACGATGCCACGGACGCGCTGCAACGCCGCCATCACCACCGTCTTCATCGCCATGGCCGGAGATCGCCGCCGCTCGATTCGCAGCAACGAGGACGCCCCCGAGCTCACCAACCCCTTCGTTCGATCCGCTGTGAGCTGCTGCGTCGATCCCCTCCCTCCCCTGGCACTTTTTCTCCCGCTAACGCCAATATCCACCGGAGCGGAGAGCTCACCGCCGCCGTGGTTCCTTGCCGCCGTGGCCAGGGCTACCGCAGCCCGCACCTAAGCGCGTCACCGTGCTCGGCGAACCCCCAGGAGCACGTAGCACCTGCCAGTTTATTCCCTAGTGCCCCGTAGCATCGACCCCGTCCACACCCGAACTCCGGCCACCGCTGCGAGCTCCGTTCTGACGAGCTCGGGCCGTCTCAGCCTCTTCCGCTCACACAGGAAGACGCGGCGCTCTTCCAGCTATCCGTAGAGCCCCTCCTCCGTCCGTTTGGTCGCCGGAGCAAGAAACCCGAAGGCCTCCGCCGCCTCGGCCTCGCCGGTGACTCAACGCCGGCGGGATAGACTCGTTTGACCAGGGGTTTGACCTCCCCTGGGTCAATGACAGGTGGGACCAGAGCCCTGCTAATTTAGCTTAGTGCTAATTAACTTTTAGCTAACCCACTAAGTCACTGACTGTGGGCCCCAGCCCTTCTAATTACTTTAGTTAAGGGTTAACTAAACCCTGGTTAGTGCTGAGTCAATGATAGGTGGGCCACACCAGTCAGGGTTTGACCTGGACCGCCGCAGTTGACCTGCTGACGTCATTATGATGTCAGGATGACGCAGTAATGTTTTCTGGATTTATTTTTATTCAGAAAATTCCAGAAAATTGTATAAACTTCTAAAATTCATAGAAATTCAACCGTAACTCCAAATGAAATAAATTATATATGAAAAATGATCAGAAAAATCCAATCTATCCATCTGTACTATTTTCATGCATGTTAGAACAACTTATAGCTACTGTTTAGGACAATTCAATTAAATGGCATTTAAGTAACCACATGTGGAGTTTGAATTTGAGTTTTGGATTCAAACCAACTTCATTTAATCTGGTTTAGTTGCATCAGCACAAATCACATCATATTGCCATGTCACATTCATGCATCATATTGTCGCATTGCATTGATTGTGTTCTTCCTTGTTTCCCGGTGATTGCCCCCTCTCGATAGACGTGATACCGACGATGTGATCGATGACACCGATGAAGAGTTATATTATCTTCAGAAGTGCCAGGCAAGCAAAAACCCCTTGTTCATTCCGATACAATCCCACTCTCTCACTCCTGCTCTCTTTTACTGCATTAGGACAACAACGATTCATCTGTTACTTGCTGCGGTAGCTGAACCCCTTTATCCTTTGCATGACCTATCATTCCACAGTAAATAGATGAAACCCACTAGCATGAGTAGGAGTTGTTTGAGCCCTGTTGTGCCTACTCATTCATGTTTGTTTGTCATGCCTGCTACTGCTTAGAGTTGACTGAGCTCGGTAGACGCAGACCTCGAGGGTTCGGAATTGACATCTAGAGATGAGTCTGGCTCCCCGATGACAAGGAGAGTCATGTTGGACTCCGGGCCCGCTGATAGCATGGTCACCTCTAGGTCTCCGACAGGTAACTCCGTAAAAGGGGAGAGTCTGGCGGGGTTTATTCTCCCATATTCGGACAGAGTGGCCTGCTCTGGATTAAAGTCCAGGGCAGCTACGAGGGTCGATCCCTAAGCGGAATCTGATGGTGGACCCGGCGGGCTTCCTTCATGTAGATGAGGAGCGGCGGCCGGGGCTGAGAACCCTTCGAAGATCAAATCTCCTCGGATATCAATGATGTAATTCAGGTTTCAGAAACTGATCTGGTGACCATGGGCGTAGCTGTCAATCTTCTCAAGGTGACCAGTCGAATTGGCACGCAGAGAGAAGCCGCCTGATACGTCTCCAACGTATCTATAATTTTTGATTGCTCCATGCTATATTATCTACTGTTTTGGACATTATTGGGCTTTATTATCCACTTTTATATTATTTTTGGGACTAACCTATTAACCAGAGGCCCAACCCAGAATTGTTGTTTTTTTTGCCTATTTTAGGGTTTCGAAGAGAAGGAATATAAAACGGAGTCCAAACGGAATGGAACCTTCGGGAACATGATTTTCTCACCGAGCATGATCCAGGAGACTTCGACCCTACGTCAAGAAACAAAGGAGGAGGCCACGAGGTAGGGGGCGCACCTACCCCCCCCCCCAGGCGCGCCCTCCACCCTCGTGGGCCCCATGTTGCTCCACCGACGTACTCCTTCCTCCTATATATACCTATGTACCCCCAAACGATCAGATACGGAGCCAAAACCCTAATTCCACTGTTGTAACTTCCTGTATCCACGAGATCCCATCTTGGGGCCTGTTCTGGAGCTTCGCCGGAGGGGGTATCCATCACGGAGGGCCTCTACATCAACACCATAGCCTCTCCGATGAAGTGTGAGTAGTTTACCTCGGACCTTCGGGTCCATAGTTATTAGCTAGATGGCTTCTTCTCTCTTTTTGGATCTCAATGCATTGTTCTCCCCCTCTCTTGTAGAGATCTATTCAATGTAATCTTCTTTTTGCGGTGTGTTTGTTGAGACCGATGAATTGTGGGTTTATGATCAAGTTTATCTATGAACAATATTTGAATCTTCTCTGAATTCTTTTATGTATGATTGGTTATCTTTGCAAGTCTCTTCGAATTATCAGTTTGGTTTGGCCTACTAGATTGATCTTTCCTACAATGGGAGAAGTGCTTAGCTTTGGGTTCAATCTTGCGATGTCCTTTCCTAGTGACAGTAGGGGCAGCAAGGCACGTATTGTATTGTTGCCATCGAGGATAACTGATACGTCCATTTTGCATCATGCTTTTATATCAATATTTATTGCATTATGGACTGTTATTTCACTTTATGTCACAATACTTATGGCTATTCTCTCTTATTTTACAAGGTTTACATGAAGAGGGAGAATGCCGGCAGCTGGAATTCTGGGCTGGAAAAGAAGTAAATATTAGAGACCTATTCTGCGCAACTCCAAAAGTCCTGAAACTCCATGGAACATCTTAAAATAAATAAAGAAAAATCCTCGCCAAAGATGAAGGCCAGGGGGCCCACACCCTTCTCATGAGGGTGGGGGGCGCGCCCCCTCCCTAGGGCGCGCCCCCTACCTCGTGGGCCCCCTGGTGGCTCTCCGACGTCCATCTTCTCCTATATGAGGTCTTTCGATGAGAAAAAATAAGAAGGAACTTTTTGGGACGAGACTCCGCCGCCACGAGGCGGAACCTTGGCGGATCCAATCTAGAGCTCCCGCAGAGCTGTTCGCCGAGGAAACTTCTCTCCCGGAGGGGGAAATCATCACCATCGTCATCAGCAACGGTCCTCTCATCGGGAGAGGGAAATCTCCATCAACATCTTCACCAGCACCATCTCATCACCAAACCCTAGTTCATCTCTTGTATCCAATTCTTGTCTCAAAGTCCGGGATTGGTGCTAGTAGGTTGGTAGTAGTGTTGATTACTCCTTGTAGTTGATGCTAGTTGATTTAATTGGTGGAAGATCATATGTTCAGATCCTATATGCATATTATTACCCCTCTGATTATGAACATGAATATGCTTTGTGAGTAATTATGTTCGTTCCTGAGGACAAAGGGAGAAGTCTTGCTATGAGTAGTCATGTGAATTTGGTATTCGTTTGATATTTTGATAAGATGTATGTTGTCTAGCCTCTAGTGGTCTTATGTGAACGTCGACTACATAACACTTCACCATTATTTGGGCCTAGAGGAAGGCATTGGGAAGTAATAAGTAGATGATGGGTTGCTAGAGTGACATAAGCTTAAACCCTAGTTTATGCGTTGCTTTGTAAGGGGCTGATTTGGATCCATATGTTTCATGCTATGGTTAGGTTTACCTTAATACTTTTGTTGTAGTTGAGGATGCATGCAATAGAGGTTAATCATAAGTGGGATGCTTGTTTAAGTAAGAACAGCACCCAAGCACCGGTCCACCCATGTATCAAATTATCAAAGTATCGAACGTGAATCATATGAACGTGATGAAAACTAGCTTGACGATATTCCCATGTATCCTTGGGAGCGCTTTTCCTATTATAAGAGTTTGTTCCGGCTTGTCCTTTGCTAAAAAAGGATTGGGCCACCCTGCTGCACTTTATTTACTTTTGTTACTTGCTGCTTGTCGGTGTCAAAACCGGCGGATCTCGGGTAGGGGGTCCCGAACTGTGCGTCTAGGCCGGATGGTAACAGGAGGCAAGGGACACGAAGTTTTACCCAGGTTCGGGCCCTCTTGATGGAGGTAAAACCCTACGTCCCGCTTGATTAATATTGATGATATGGGTGTTACAAGAGTAGATCTACCACGAGATCAGAGAGGCTAAACCCTATAAGCTAGCCTACGGTATGATTGTATGTTGTGATTGTTGTCCTACGGACTAAAACCCTTCGGTTTATATAGACACCGGAGAGGGTTAGGGTTACACAAGGTCGGTTACAAAGGAGGAGATATCCATATATGTATTGCCTAGCTTGCCTTCCATGCCAAGTAGAGTCCCATCCGGACACGAGACGAAGTCTTCAATCTTGTATCTTCATAGTCTAACAGTCCGGCCAATGGAGATAGTCCGGCTGTCCGGAGACCCCCTAATCCAGGACTCCCTCACTGCTCGTTACAATTTATCCTATCACAAAACTATCTGTTACCACTTATTTCAGTACTTGCAGAGAACACCTTGCTGAAAACCGCTTATCATTTCCTTCTGCTCCTCGTTGGGTTCGACACTCTTACTTATCGAAAGGACTATGATAGATCCCCTATACTTGTGCGTCATTAATAAAAAGATGTTTTTTTATCATATTGCATGAATTTATCCCTCTACATCATGTCATCTTGCTTAAGGCGTTACTCTGTTTTCATGAACTTCATACTCTAGATGCATGCTGGATAGCGGTCAATGAGTGGAGTAATAGTAGTAGATACAGGCAGGAGTCGGTCTACTTGTCTCAGACGTGATGCCTATATACATGATCATACCTAGATATTCTCATAACTATGCTCAATTCTGTCAATTGCTCAACAGTAATTCGTTCACCCACCGTAAAATACTTATGCTCTAGAGAGAAGCCACTAGTGAAACCTATGGCCCCGGGTCTATCTTCATCATATTAATCTTCCAATACTTAGTTATTTCCTTTGCTTTTTTACTTTGCTCTTATTTTACTTTGCATGTTTATCACAAAAATACCAAAAATATTATATTATCATATCTATCAGATCTCACTCCCGTAAGTGACAGTGAAGGGATTGACAACCCCTTATCGCATTGGTTGCGAGGAGTTATTTGTTTTGTGCAGGTACTAGGGACGCGCGTGCAACCTCCTACTGGATTGATACCTTGGTTCTAAAAAACTAAGGGAAATACTTATGCTACTTTGCTGCAGCATCCTTTCCTCTTCGGGGGAAATCCAACGCAGTGCTCAAGAGGTAGCAAGAAGAATTTCTGGCGCTGTTGCCGGGGAGTCTACGCAAAAGTCAACATACCAAGTACCCATCACAACCCTTATCTCCCGCATTACATTATTTGTCATTTGCCTCTCGTTTTCCTCTCCCCCACTTCACCCGTGCCGTTTTATTTGCCCTCTCTCTCTCCATCCTCTCTCTCTTTCTCTATGTGCCTCTTTTTGCCCGCTTGCTTTTTGTTTGCTTGTGTGTTGGATTGCTTGCTTGTCATGATGGCTCAAGATAACACTAAATTGTGTGACTTTACCAATACCAACAACAATGATTTTATTAGCACTCCAATTGCTCCTCTTACCGATGCTGAATCTTGTGAAATTAATGCCGCTTTGCTGAATCTTATCATGAAAGATCCGTTCTCCAGCCTTCCTAGTGAAGATGCCACTACCCATCTAAATAGCTTCGTTGATTTGTGTGATATGCAAAAGAAGAAAGATGTGGATAATGATATTGTTAAATTGAAGCTATTTCCTTTTTCGCTTAGAGATCGTGCTAAAGCTTGGTTTTCGTCTTTGCCTAAGAATAGTATTGATTCTTGGAACAAGTGCAAAGATGCTTTTATCTCTAAGTATTTTCCTCCCGCTAAGATAATCTCCCTTAGAAACGATATTATGAATTTTAAGCAACTTGATCATGAACATGTTGCACAAGCTTGGGAGAGGATGAAATTAATGGTACGTAATTGCCCTACTCATGGTTTGAATTTGTGGATGATTATACAAAAAAATTATGCCGGATTGAACTTTGCTTCTAGAAATCTTTTAGATTTGGCCGCGGGAGGCACTTTTATGGAAATCACTTTAGGAGAAGCTACTAAAATCCTAGATAATATTATGGTTAATTATTCTCAATGGCATACTGAAAGATCTTCTAATAAAAAGGTGCATGTGATAGAAGAAATTAATGTTTTGAGTGGAAAGATGGATGAACTTATGAAATTATTTGCTACTAAGAGTGTTTCTTCTGATCCTAATGATATGCACTTTGTCTACCTTGATTGAGAATAATAATGAATATATGGATGTGAATTTTTTTGGTAGGAATAATTTTGGTAACAACACATATAGAGGAAATTTTAATCCTAGGCCTTATCCTAGTAATCCCTCTAATAATTATGGTAATTCCTACAACAATTCTTATGGAAATTATAATAAGATTCCCTCTGATTTTGAATCTAATATTAAAGAATTTATTACTTCGCAAAAGAGTTTCAATGCTTTGATTGAAGAAAAATTGCTTAAGATTGATGATTTGGCTAGGAACGTTGATAGAATTTCTCTTGATGTTGATTCTTTGAAACTTAGATCTATTCCTCCTAAGCATGATATCAATGAGTCTCTCAAAGCCATGAGAATTTCCATTGATGAGTGCAAAGAAAGAACCGCTAGGATGCGTGCTAAGAAAGATGCCTTTATAAGAGCGTGTTCTTCTAGTTTCTATGAAAATAAAGATGAAGATCTAAAAGTTATTGATGTGTCCCCTATTAAATCTTTGTTTTTCAATATGAATCTTAATAATGACGGGACTGAATATGATCCACCTTTACCTAGAAGGCGTTCCAAAAATCCGGAGTTTTTAGATCTTGATGCTAAATTTGATGAAAGTGGGATTGAAGAAATTAAAACCCTAAATGTTGCTAAACCCACTATTTTGGATTTCAAGTAATTTAATTATGAAAATTGCTCTTTGATTGATTGTATTTCCTTGTTGCAATCCATGCTAAAATCTCCTCATGCTTATAGTCAAAATAAAGCGTTCACTAAACATGTCGTTGATGCCTTGATGCAATCTTATGAAGAAAAACTTGAGTTGGAAGTTTCTATCCCTAGAAGACTTTATGATGAGTGGGAACCAACTACTAAAATTAAGATTAGAGATCATGAGTTATATGCTTTATGTGATTTGGGTGCTAGTGTTTCCACGATTCCAAAGACTTTGTGTGATTTCTTTGGTTTCCGTGATTTTGATGATTGCTCTCGAAACTTGCACCTTGCGGATTCCACTATTAAGAAACCTATGGGAAGAATTAATGATGTTCTTATTGTTGCAAATAGGAATTATGTGCCTGTATATTTTATCGTTCTTGACATAGATTGCAATCCTTCATGTCCTATTATTCTTGGTAGACCTTTCCTTAGAACGATTGGTGCAATTATTTATATGAAGGAAGGAAATATTAGATTCCAATTTCCGTTAAGGAAAGGCATAGAACACTTTCCTAGAAAAAATAAATTACCTTATGAATCTATTATGAGATCCACTTATGGATTGCCTACCAAAGATGGCAATACCTAGATCTATCCTTGCTTTTTATGCCTAGTTAGAGGCGTTAAACGATAGCGCTTGTTGGGAGGCAACCCAATTTTATTTTTATTCCTTGCTTTTTTCTCCTGTTTAGTAATAAATATTTTACCTAGCCTATGTTTTGTTTGTGTTTTTTGTGTTTAATTAGTGTTTGTGCCAAGTAGAACCGTTGGGAAGACTTGGGGAAAGTCTTGATATCTTGCTGTAAAAAAACAGAAACTTTAGCGCTCACGAGAACTGCTGCCATTTTTATGTGGAAAGTGCTATTTAGTTAATTATTTTTGAAGATGATTAAAAGATAAATTACTCACGTCCAGAAATTTATTTTAGAATTTTTGGGGTTCCAGATCTTGCGCTAGCTACATATTACTACAGACTGTTCTGTTTTTGACAGATTCTGTTTTTCGTGTGTTGTTTGCTTATTTTGATGAATCTATGGCTAGTAAAATATTTTATAAACCATAGAGAAGTTGGAATACAGTAGGTTTAACACCAATATAAATAAATAATGAGTTAATTACAGTACCTTGAAGTTGTCTTTTGTTTTCCTTCGCTAACGGAGCTCACGAGATTTTCTACTTTAAGTTTTGTGTTGTGAAGTTTTCAAGTTTTGGGTAAAGATTTGATGGATTATGGAACAAGGAGTTGCAAGAGCCTAAGCTTGGGGATGCCCATGGCACCCCCAAGATAATCGAAGTACACCTAAAAGCCAAAGCTTGGGGATGCCCCGAAAGGCATCCCCTCTTTCGTCTATTTCTATCGGTAACTTTACTTGGAGCTATATTTTTATTCACCACATGATATGTGTTTTGCTTGGAGCGTCTTGTATGATTTGAGTCTTTATTTGCTAGTTTACCACAATCATCCTTGCTGTACACACCTTTTGAGAGATCCATACATGATTTGGAATTTGTTAGAATACTCTATGTGCTTTGCTTATATCATTTGAGTTATATAGTTTTGCTCTAGTACTTCACTTATATCTTTTAGAGCACGGTGGTGGAATTGTTTTATAGAAACTATTGATATCTCATGCTTCACTTAGATTATTTTGAGAGTATTAATAGCATGGTAATTTTCTTAAATAATCCTTATATGCTAGGTATACAAGATTAATAATAAAATTCTCTTATGAGTGTGTTGAATGCTATGAGAAGTTTGATGCTTGATAATTGTTTTGCGATATGAAGATGGTGAAATTAAAGTTGTGCTAGTTGAGTAGTTGTGAATTTTAGAAATACTTGTGTTAAAGTTTGTGATTCCCATAGCATGCACGTATGGTGAACCGTTATGTGATGAAGTCGGAGCATGATTTATTTATTGATTGTCTTCCTTATGAGTGGCGGTCGGGGATGAGCGATGGTCTTTTCCTACCAATCTATCCCCCTAGGAGCATGCACGTAATACTTTGCTTTGATAACTTGTAGATTTTTGCAATAAGTATATGAGTTCTTTATGACTAATGTTAAGACCATGGATCATACGCACTTTTCTTTCTTCCACCATTGCTAGCCTCTCTAATACCGCGCACCTTTCGCCGGTATCATACACCCACAATATACCTTCCTCAAAACAGCCACCATACCTACCTATTATGGCATTTCCATAGCCATTCCGAGATATATTGCCATGCAACTTTCCACCGTTCCGTTTATTATGACACACTCCATCATTGTCATATTGCTTTGCATGATCATGTAGTTGACATTGTATTTGTGGCAAAGCCACCATTCATAATTCTTTCATACATGTCACTCATGAGTCATTGCATATCCCGGTACACCGTCGGAGGCATTCATATAGAGTCATATTTTGTTCTAAGTATCGAGTTGTAATTGTTGAGTTGTAAGAAAATAAAAGTGTGATGATCATCATTATTAGAGCATTGTCCCAGTGAGGAAAGGATGATGGAGACTATGATTCCCCCACAAGTCGGGATGAGACTCCGGACGAAAAATAAAAAATAAATAAAAGAGGCCATAAAAAAGAGAAAAGGCCCAAATAAAAAAATGAGAGAAAAAGAGAGAAGGGGCAATGCTACTATCCTTTTACCACACTTGTGTTTCAAAGTAGCACCATGATATTCATGATAGAGAGTCTCCCATTTCGTCACTTTCGTATACTAGTGGGAATTTTTCATTATAGAACTTGGCTTGTATATTCCAATGATGGGCTTCCTCAAAATGCCCTAGGTCTTCTTAAGCAAGCAAGTTGGCTGCACACCCACTTAGTTTCTTTTGTTGAGCTTTCATATACTTATAGCTCTAGTGCATCCGTTGCATGGCAATCCCTACTCACTCACATTAATATCTATTGATGGGCATCTCCATAGCCCGTTGATACGCCTAGTTGATGTGAGACTATCTTCTCCCTTTTTGTCTTCTCCACAACCACCATTCTATTCCACCTATAGTGCTATATCCATGGCTCACACTCATGCATTGCGTGAAGATTGAAAAAGTTTGAGAATGTCAAAAGTATGAAACAATTGTTTGGCTTGTCATCGGGGTTGTGCATGATTTAAATACTTTGTGTGGTGAAGATAGAGCATAGCCAGACTATATGATTTTGTAGGGATAACTTTCTTTGGCCATGTTATTTTGAGAAGACATGATTGCTTTGTTAGTGTGCTTGAAGTATTATTATTTTTATGTCAATATGAACTTTTATCTTGAATCTTTCGGATCTAAATATTCATACCACAATTAAGAAGAATTACATTAAAATTATGCCAAGTAGCATTCCACATCAAAAATTCTGTTTTTATCATTTACCTAATCGAGGACGAGCAGGAATTAAGCTTGGGGATGCTTGATACGTCTCCAACGTATCTATAATTTTTGATTGCTCCATGCTATATTATCTACTGTTTTGGACAATATTGGGCTTTATTATCCACTTTTATATTATTTTTGGGACTAACCTATTAACCGGAGGCCCAGCCCAGAATTGCAGTTTTTTGCCTATTGTGCGCCTACCTCCCCCCCAGGCATGCCCTCCACCCTCGTGGGCCCCCTGTTACTCCATCGACGTACTCCTTCCTCCTATATATACCTACGTACCCCCAAATGATCAGATACAAAGCCAAAACCCTAATTCCACCTCCATAACTTCCTGTATCCACGAGATCCCGTCTTGGGGCATGTTCCGAGCTCCGCCGGAGGGGGTATCCATCACGGAGGGCCTCTACATCAACACCATAGCCGCTCCGATGAAGTGTGAGTAGTTTACCTCAGACCTTCGGGTCCATAGTTATTAGCTAGATGGCTTCTTCTCTCTTTTTGGATCTCAATACAATGTTCTCCCCCTCTCTTGTGGAGATCTATTCGATGTAATCTTCTTTTTGCGGTGTGCTTGTTGAGACCGATGAATTGTGGGTTTATGATCAAGATTATCTATGAACAATATTTGAATCTTCTCTGAATTCTTTTATGTATGATTGGTTATCTTTGCAAGTCTCTTCGAATTATCAGTTTGGTTTGGCCTACTAGATTGATCTTTCTTGCAATGGGAGAAGTGCTTAGCTTTGGGTTCAATCTTGCGGTGTCCTTTCCCAGTGACAGTAGGGGAAACAAGGCACGTATTGTATTGTTGCCATCGAGGATAACAAGATGTTTTTTTTATCATATTGCATGAATTTATCCCTCTACATCATGTCATCTTGCTTAAGGTGTTACTCTGTTTTCATGAACTTAATACTCTAGATGCATGCTAGATAGCGGTCGATGAGTGGAGTAATAGTAGTAGATGCAGGCAGGAGTCGGTCTACTTGTCTCGGACGTGATGCCTATATACATGATCATACCTAGACATTCTCATAACTATGCTCAATTCTGTCAATTGCTCAATAGTAATTTGTTCACCCACCATAAAATACTTATGCTCTTTAGAGAACCAACTAGTGAAACCTATGGCCCCCGGGTCTATCTTCATCATATTAATCTTCCAATACTTAGTTATTTCGTTTGCTTTTTACTTTGCTCTTATTTTGCTTTGCATCTTTATCACAAAAATACCAAAAATCTTATCTTATCATATCTATCAGTCTCACTCTCATAAGTGACCATGAAGGGATTGACAACCCCTTATCGCGTTGGTTGTGAGGAGTTATTTGTTTTGTGCAGGTACTAGGGACGCGCGTGCAACCTCCTACTGGATTGATACCTTGGTTCTCAAAAACTGAGGGAAATACTTACGCTACTTTGCTGCATCATCCTTTCCTCTTCGGGGAAATCCAACGCAGTGCTCAAGAGGTAGCACCGCCAAACACGAAAAGTTGACCAGGGAGAAAGGTCTCCCCGGAAACAGTAGCGTCGCTGATGACAAGATGAGCCATCGTTCTTTCTGTTGACGACACAGCGCAACTCTCAATGAGAGCACCAATGTCGGTGTCAAAACTGTCTGATCTCGGGTAGGGGGTCCCGAACTATGCGTCTGAGGATTGAGGGTAACAGGGGACAAGTGGGACACAATGTTTACCCATGTTCGAGCCCTCTTAATGGAGGTAAAACCCTACGTCCTGCTTGATTGTATTTGATGAGTATTGGGGTTACAAGAGTTGATCTACCTCGAGATCGTAAGGGCTAAACCCTAGATGTCTAGCCTATGAGAGTTATGATAGCCTCTACGGACTAAACCCTCCGGTTTATATGCACACTGGAGGGGCCTAGGGTTGTACAGAGTCGGTTTGTGGGGGAAGGAAATAACATACCTGGACACCAATCTTGCCGTCCACGCATAAGGGAATCCTACCCGGACACGGGGGAAAGTTTTCTGCTTGTATCTTCACGGCTCATCGGTCCGGCCCATACCAAATAGCCTGGACATCCAAGGACCCCCTAATTCAGGACTCCCTCACTCACGTCGATGCTCCGGTGTGCTCAAGTGAGAGGAAAGATGAACAACATACATGACAGTTTACCCATGTTCGGGCCACCTTGTGGTGTAAGACCCTACTCCTGCTTTGTGGTTTGATTGCCTCGCGAGGGAGGATGAGTATGCATGTACAAGTAGAGTGGACTGCCTCAGGAGGCTCGGATGGCTCGGCGGGATTCCGTCCCTCTCAACGGTGGCGGCCTGCCTATACTTATACTGGCCTTGGTCCTCTTCCCCTGAAAACACAAGGCGGGAAGGGTTGCCACAATGGCCAACTCGAAGGGGAACAGGAGTACAGCTTATCCTAACTAAAGGTGGTCTTCGCCTGCTAAAGCTTCCTGCCATGACACACTGGTGGGCTCGGTGATGACCTCCATCCTGGCGAGCTTTCCATCCGGATCTTCTTGAACCAAAAGGGTAACCTTTGGGGGCTGCTTCGGGAACCGGTGCGCTGCCCATGCTCCCTTAGCCCAAAAGAGGAAAACCTCCATATGCGTGCCTGCTGGCACCCTTCTGGCTCCACCTGTCGCCACGCGCATCACCCACGTGAAGAAGCGGGGCCGTGTGACTCCGTCGAGTTGCCCTTGACTTGGCCGCCTCCATAGGGCTTCGGGGGGCCGCCTCGCGAGGGGGCCCCGCGGGGCCACTGATGTTGCTTGCCGATGCGCGCCTCGCGAGGGCCTTGCTCACGAAGTCCAAAGGTGGGCCGTGCGAGGGGCCCAGTCAGTGCACCGTGCGATGGGCCGTAGGTAGATGGGCCAGGGTACCCCTAGTCCCACGGGCCTGACAAACCCAACGCAACTCACAAGTAGCAGTGGTACACTAGATGTTCGGTTATCCAAAGTGGCGGGGCAATAACCGATGAGCCTGATAACCCTCTCCCGCCAATTGTTCCTCTCTACTCGACCGGTGAGAGCCCGTTCCTAGAGCGGTAGGGCCATGATCATGCCAAAGTCCTCGAGTGTCACTGTCATCTCACCACAGGGGAGATGGAAAAGTGTGCATCTCGGGTCGCCAATGGTGCACCAAGGCTATGGGAGCTGAGTGGACGAGCGTCAATGGAGCACGCTTGAAGTGAAGCACAAACGGCAGCAGCTTAGGTCTCTTGAAGTATGGCTCGAAGCGGTGGTCATATCGCATCTAACAGGCCTTCGTGTGACCCCTCATACGCAAGGCCGGTAGCATCTGTCAAAATGAAGATGAAAATAGTAAGTACCTTACTTTTTGCAAAGCCAAAATATTACAAATGTAGATGATCATGGTCATTACCACTCCATTCTCGATAAAATGGGCGCGATGACTGCTGTCGAACACGGGGTCAAGCATTGTGTACGTAATGCCGATGTTCGGATCAAGGGGGGCCTCCTAAAACAATTGCCAATTCAAGTGAAATTTTTTACAACAACATTTAGTTATCAACATATAATCCACTAATATAGTACTAAGTAAAAGAAAAATAATATTGAATCAACAACATGTAATCCACTAATATAGTACTAACTAAAATAAAATAATATTGATTCAACAACATTCATGCATCAAATATCAACAACATTCAATATGCATCATCAACATTCATATTTATCCATCATAGCAAAGATTATAAATAAATATATAATAAAATAAATCTATAATAAAGATATAATCAATCATATTCAACCAACATGCATAATATCATATTTATCCAACATCAATCATATTTACCAAACATCAATGAACCATTCGAAATAAAACTATAAACATGAACTAGGGTTCATCTTCAAACTAGATAGAATCAATAAACTAGTTGCTACAAAATGAACTAGGGTTCCTCTTCAACCACATACAACATATTGAATCAAACTAAAAAAACCTAGGATCAGCAAAAATGAAACTACTAGATGAACTATGGCTCATCTTGTGCCAAATAATGCATCAAAACGATAACTTTTTGACTAAAACTACTTGGAAGGATTAAGAGAGCTTACTTCTCTCGTCAGGGAGCCTTCTCGATCCGCAAGAACGATGGAGAAGTGGAGGAGATCGGAGGGGGTGAAGGGGATGAGAGAGGTGCCTTCTCTCTATTCTTGCGGCGGTAGGGGGGGATGAGGGCTGACTGTGCTGCTGTGGATGAGTGGCCTACCGCCGGGGGTCTGGGCGGTAGGCTGGTATACCCTACCGCCGGAAATCCTGACGGTAGGAAAAGGGGTCAGATCTCACATTTTTTTGAAGATCGGGATCAAATCCAGCTAAACTTTTTAAAGGATCGGAATACCAATTTTGGCCTCCCCTACACCATGGAAATTTCGTTCCATCATCGAGTGGCACATGCCACTAAGAGCAACTCCAATGGGGCGACCCATTTTGTCCGCCCGCGTCCGTTTGGGTCGGCGCGGACAAAAGTGGCGGCCCAACGCGCCAACCCAAACGGACGCGCGTCCGTTTTTCGTCCGCGGGCGACCCATTCCAAGCCTAATTTTGAGCCGGATTTGCGTCGTCGCGGACACGAGATGGACGCGCGCGCGCCTACTCCTCTCCCCAGGCCCGCCGGTCGGTGGCAGCCACCACCATTTCCCTCCATTTTCCCCAAAAACGCTCCCGCCCCCGCGCGCCCCCGCCCCCCAACCAGCCATGGAGGACGCCATCGACCTCGACCTCGACGCCGCCGCCGGCCTCGCCTCCCTCGCCTCGTCCGGCGTCGTCGCCCCCTCTGGGAAAGGCAAGACTCGTGCCCCGCGCAAGACCGCCGCCGCGACCAAGCCGAAGAAGGCGGTAACGCCCGAACAGTGGGCAAGGGAGTCAGCCAAGAGGAAGGGCCGGAGGCACGCCGAGGCTGCTGTAGGCCGCCGCCACGCAGCAGGAGTTCACCAACGCCCGTGTCGCCGCGGCAGCGAGGGAGGCGCTCTACATGCTAGGGGTAAACCCTAGCCACCACAGCGTCCTCGAAGCTGCCATCACCGTGGCCAGCACCGGCTCGTCGGCGTTTCATCGGATGTTGATGCCCGACTCACCCCGCGCGTCGGCTTGCAACCCGGTCCCCAGCTTCCACGTCTACCCGCAGGCCTCCCGCCTCTCTAGGGAGTGCTCACCCGACGTGAGCGTGGTCATGCCTTCCACGCCCGTGCCCGCGCCCATCGACCTCAACGCCACCCCGGTGGTCGGTGGCTCGTCGTCCAGCGGCACGAGGAAACGTGCGCGACAGACGCCTGCCGCGGGCTCCCGGACGCCCGTAACCTGTTCGAGGAAATGCCGTCCCTCGTCGTCGAGGACTACATGCAAAACCTCATCTTCGAGGGTGGTGCGCCGGGTGCTGGCTACGATCCCGAGGAGACACAAAGCCAGGACGGCCGCGGGGCGTTCACGTCGGCCGCTAGCTATGATCCCGTTCAGGCGGCCTTCATGCGTGATCAGGTCGACATCGACCTGGACGGCTTCCCCCTCGACCACGAGTTCCCGGACGACTATGGTCTAGAGGAAGAGGATGAGTGCGACATCGAAGTAGAGCCTTTGTTCGAGGACGAGCTCGTCAACCAAGCTGCCGGTCCTAAGCCGAAGCATAAGAGCAAGCACACGAAGGCGTACACAGCTGCCAAGGACAAGCTTCTTTGCGAGTGTTGGCGAGACATTGGACAAGACCCAAAGACGGGCGCCGAGCAAAAGCATTCAACCTTTTGGACTCATGTGCACCGCGAGTTTCATGAACGCAAGAAGTTTCCACCTTACCAATTTGTGAGCACGCGCGGGTGGGTCTCCATTTTCAAGTGGTGGAGGGTGATCCAACAAGAGTGCAACAATTTTTGCGCCACCCTTGATAGTGTCAAGGCCCGCCCCGTGAGCGGCATTGGCGTGCAAGACATGGTATGATAGCAAGCAAGCCGTCCTCTTTTGTGCCATCAAGATCATCCTTTTACGTCTTCATTTGCTATCACTTGCCCATATGCTTGCATGGAAACATTTTGTAGGCATTTCAAGCTTTGGAGGCATTCAAGGTTCAACACAATGGCAAGTGCTTCAACCTCTCCCATTGTTATCGGGTCATCAAGGACGAAGAGAAGTTCAAGGCGCAATATGCCGCCCTCAAGGCACGTGGGGGGAAGAAAGCCGTGGAGGATGGTGAGGAGGGCGAGCCGGCACGGCCGCGGGGGAAGACCAACTCCAAGAAAGAGGACAAGCGAGATGCGGCCACCACGCCTTGATCGCAAGCGTGGACGGCATGATTAACGAGAAGGACTCAAGGGAGGAGGAGCGTCGGCGTTTCAAGGCGGAGCAAATGGATGCTTTCATGGAGATCCAAAGGAGGAGGCTTGATCTTGACGCCGAGAAGCAAGCCAAGATGTTCGAGCTTGAGGCGAAGAAGCAAGCCAAGATGCTAGAGATCGAGGCCGCCAACGCCAAGACAAAGGTGTAACATCCCAAATTTTCAATTTGGAATGTTATACATTAGATCATCATTGCATATCATGTTTTATTGCTTTTCTGTTCCGTAATCCTCGAAATCCTAAGAAACTCAAGGACCCTCGGAGAAAGTTGGGGATTTCCCGGTTTTCATATTTGATTCTTTTATCAAAATTTTGAAACGAGGATTTTGGTTTTAATTATTTTTCTCTCCGAAAATATTTCATATCAAAATACAAGAGAGGAGATAATATGACTTCTCCAAAATAAATGAAATATTGGAGGAAAAATATTAAAATCAAATATTTGTTTTATTTGGATTTTATTGCAATTTTGTTTGCATTAGAAAAATTGCACGTTTTCAAAATTGCATTTTAGGGCCAAGAAAATGTTCATCCCATTCTAAATATTTTATTTAGACGGTGAAAATTTATTTTGGCATTTTTAGATTTTTATTTATTTTTCTAGGATTTTATTTCGGTCGGCGAAATTATTTAAAACAAAAGTTTCCCGCGCCCGACTGGGCCTAAGGCCCAGCCGAGCCAGGCTGCCGCCACCGCCGACTCGGACGAGGAGTCCGAGCCGGACTCCACCGCCGCCGCCTTGGCCCCTCCTCCAAGCCGCCCCGCCCCGCCCCTTTTATATACGCGCCGCCCGAGCCCCCCACCCACACAACCCCGCCGCCCCGCGCCAACCCCGCCGCCCCGTGCCAACCCCGCCGCCGCGCTAAGCCGCCGCCCCGCCACCTCCCCTCGCCGGAGGTAGCCGCCGGACTCTACCACCGGTTTTTTTTATAAAAACCGTTCGTTTTTTTAGAAACCCTAGATCCGTTTTTTTGGATTCGCCGGTTTTTCTCGGTTCTTCTAGTTAGCGATCGTTCGTCCGTACGTTCGTTTTAACGTACGGTTTCGCCCGTTAGTTACAGCTAACGAATGCTCGTTCGTTAGTCTGTTCATGAGTTTTCTTTTATCGGATTTATTCCGCGATTTTTCTGATCGCGATTTTTGATCCGATCTTAGTTTCTGTTTATCTTTTCGCTCGTTAGTCGGAATCAGGCGATTCAAGCGCCTAGAGTTTTGTCTCGAAACCCTCTTCCTGTTTAACCAACTCAAACAAGTTTTTGCTACTGTAAAATTTGACCTAGTTTCAGATTAGTAAACGAAGTTTCTTTCTTTCGCCGTTTGAGTTTCGTTGCTCCATTTGATTTGATTCTTTTTGCGAACCAGAGTTCTTAATTTGAACTTTCTGGTCAACCTCTTTTATTTGAGTTTTGCTTGTGCATCGTTGCTTGTTACTTATGTATGCTATTGTTTGCCTGCGATAGAACACCCGGAGTGCGAAGCGTGCTACTACGAGTCCCTAGGTTTCGCAGATCGTCAGCAAGGCAAGTAACACTTTGATCATACCCCTTTATCACCCAGTTTTTATGCATTAGTTTCAATCCTCAAACATTGCATGATTAGGATGTCATTAACTTGTGGGTTGGGAAGTAGTTGATGAGGTAGAACCTATTGCCCTGTTACATTCAAACCCTTGGGAGTACTCTACGCGTTGCTTATATTACTATGCTATGCTATACTCGTAGACGTGGTTTAGGTTTGAGTGAAATCCATGACAGATGTGAGCTTGTTAATTAATGGTTCAACTTAAGGTGGCAACTTAATCAAACAACTGGGTGGATTGAGGCACCTGGAGTACCCAATGTTGCCTGTATTTTTGGAAATCCCGGAGTACCTGTGCGATCTTCCTATGGACCGCCACCCAGGCTCAAAGGGAACTGAGATGATTCATGCTAGAAACTTCTGTGTGCAGCCACAAATTATTATGGGCTCTAGCATAGTTGAGTAAGTTACGTGAAGCTCTTGAAGAGGCAGATCAGCAGGTAGTGGGATGTAGGTTTGGTATGGTCTGTCCGGAGTAGAGAGTTAATATTTCTGAAAGACTGTGTCTCGGTCATCCGTTTCTCAAACACCCTGTAGTGCGAGAAATCCAACGGAGGAGATCGAGTCTTGTGGGGAAAAGTGCGCAAACCTCTGCAGAGTGTACAATCTAATCATGGTTAGCCGTGTCCCCGGTTATGGACAATTCTTGAGTATCTAGTACTTGGGTTATCACATGTATCTCATCATGTTTAATTAATATTGTTGGGTTGTTAATCACTTTAATTGGGATTGAGTTGGAGGAACCTTCTCAATGATGTTTCAACTACCATGATAGTTAAATTAAAATCTATTTCTTTGTTGTAGGGAAAATTTGGCTTTTCACAAAAACTATAAACCAGAGCTTTCCACCAGCCATATATACATATAGTGATAGCATTATTCTGTTCTTGCTCTACTGTGTTACTTTGCCGACATATTCCATGTGTTGACCCGTTTTTGGGCTGCAACATATTATGTTGCAGACTTTTCAGACGAGGAGTAAGGTTCGTTAGGTCATTGCCGTGCAGCTCAGCTATGTCGTTGGAGTTGATGGACTCACTTTATCTTTCAAGCCTTCCGCTGTTATCGTATTAGATGGCCTTAAGCCATATTACTGTAATAAGTTCTCTCTTGAGACATTCGATGTAATAAGTGTGTGATTGCTACTCTGTTATAAATCCTTCGAGTACTGTGTGTGTCAGCATTACCGATCCAGGGATGACACTGAAGCACAGAGACTTGACCATCTGAGGTCGGGTCGCTACAAAAGGCGAAAGAAGTGGCTTTTGCAAGCATGATGACCGGGGTGGAGATCATGAAGGTGGATCTCAACACCGTGTCGCCAAGGAAGAGGCTGTAGTTCGAGAAAATGCAGGCCGACATGCTCAAATTCGACGACGAGTGATCTATGCCGTCGAGGACCATCTTTTTTGTATGCCGGCATGACCCCGGGAGCCACGACGGCGTGGTCGAACTCAAGTCCCACTCTTTTTGTGTACTGGCATGTGTGCCGGTCGGCTGGCGAGTGCGCCAACATGAACTCTGGTGAAGCCGGCATTGTATGCCGGCGCTGGCATGATGTCGGCATGAGACATGGCCGCTGTCATGATCGGCCGCGGGACTTTTTTATTTAAAAGTTAAATGCGGACATGAAATTGGTCGGCGCGTTGGGCGCACTGCCGATCCAAATGCAAAACTGGACGGACGCCGGACGGACGGCCGACCTAAACAGACAAAAAACGGACAAATGCACCGTCTGTTTGGGTCGCTTCATTGGAATTGCTCTAAACTTGCTGAGACGGCAACAAGCTCTGACACGTTCGTCCGCACGTTTCGTCGATGAAAAGGGGTTAGAAAAAACGGGTTGCATTGCTCCAATCAGTTCCCTGCTGGATCCATATGTGGAAACAAAAGCTAAAAAGACCCACCAACGCAAAATCAATTGGATCTGAAATGTAGAGGGAGGGGAACAGCATCATCTGTCTGTCAGGGCCACTGAGTGCAGCACGTGGTGGCGGAGACCCGATGGAGCGCTGGCCCAGCTGCTGCAGTTGCCAGCTGAATTCTGAAATCCACAAGCGAGGATAACTTCTCCCTGCAACCATGTGATTAACTACTGGAAAATAATACTCCCAATCTACAATAGCACTGTAGGAGGACAGTAGCACTCTCTCACTTAGCTGTTGCTAGCTATCATCTCCTTTCCGCCCATCATGTGACCTCCATGCTTGTTCCTACCTAGCTGCCACCTTTTCTCCCTTTTAAAAATTGGGACCTCTCACTAAGTAAGTAGTACTAGCACTAACTAACTACCATATCTCTTGCTGTCATGTAGAGTACGTACTCCTAGCACTAACTAACCACCATATCTCCAGCATCTTATTGATGCCTAGTCCTAAACACATGCATGTTGCCACGAATAATGGCCATAAAATCATCAACTTCATCCCATCTACACTAATGCAACATGCCCCCACCCTGCATGTGATGTGCACCTACACACATACCTTGCATGTGATGTGCACCGAGAGACAAAATATATACACCTCCACCTACACATCTCCTACACTTGCAGCCCACACACATAGTACACACGAAGACCCCAGCGGTGCTAGATAGCTCAAGAAATGGCGCAGCTGCCGCCGAGAGCGCCGAGCGCCGGGGAGCAGGACTGGCCGGTGGCAGGCGAGTTCCTCGGGTTCGCTGCGGCCCGGCGGGGCGTGCACCGGCGCTCGGCCAGCGATCCGGCGGCTTTCCTGGAGGCCGTGCCAATGGACCACATCCTCAGTGGCGGCGGCGGCGACGACGAGTTCGACAGGTTCGACGACGAGCAGCTCATGTCCATGTTCTCCAATGTCGACGGCGGGTGCGACAGGCCGGGCTTCATGGACACGGGAGAGGCGGAGGAGGGGGCGGCCAGCGCGGGCGCAATGGCCGCCGCGGACGGCTTCGGTGACCCCAAGCGGGTTAAAAGGTCTGTTACATTTGCTAGTACTTAGCAAATTTAATTTTTCTTTTTAGCGGAGCAAAGTTAATTTTCTTTTTAACCCTGAACCGTAGAACAATAGTTCATGTAGTATTATACCAGAGTAAACGGTAGAAACACAATCACGTTTATTTTAAACATAGAGCTCGATTTGGTTGGCGATTCTACGGCAACTGTACATTTGTTTACTGTATCTCTAGAGCCAATAATTACCGGCAGTGAATCCGTAATTTTGGTTTTACCCCAGTGAAAAAATAAATACAATTTGGGTGTTCATAAATCACGACTAGTTGTTCAAATTAACAACCCTGCAAGAAGTTGCCACTTTAAAAGCCATTTTTAAATGGAAATTTTGATTCGACTCTGCTCCTAGTCCTGGGCCGCTCTCGGCGGCTCCGGAGGGGCCCCGTCGCCACCTCCTAACCGCCACGCCCTGCCTTCGCCGCCGCCGGAGGAGGTCACCGGGCTAAGCTTTGCGACACGGAGGACGACGGCGAGGCCATGCCCTCTCGCGCGCGAGATCCCCTCCCTTCGAGATCCGCTTCTTCGGCTGCTGCCCCAACCCCAGCTGGTCCTCCGGCACATGCTACGGCCTGGCCATGCCCTGTTTAGGCGGCTGCTCCTCCAGACGGCTCGGCCCAGCCTTCCCTCATGTTGCGTGAGCTAAGCCTACTAGGTCCTCCCGACGGCTCGGCCTATGGATCACGGAGGTTGCTAGGAGTACATTTCAAGCTTGGATCTCAAATTTCAGAAAGAATCGCTCAGGCGTAAATATTACTCAAATGTGCATGCTTCGTTGTAAAACAATTACTGAAATGCGCATTCGCATTATACATTCATACTGTATCCCTTATAGTAAGCTGAATACACAAAACTCTGCGAATCTAAGTAACAAATTAGTCGGCAATTTTGTTTCAGGATATTGGCCAACAGGCAGTCAGCGCAGAGGTCAAGAGTTCGGAAGTTGCAGTACATCTCAGAGCTTGAACGCAGCGTCACCGGTCTCCAGGTATTCACTTTGCTTCTCTCGTAAACGGACCTCAACAAAGAACTACAAAAAGATATCAAAAGAATCAAGAAAATAGTCTTGCGCATACTGAATACTTCCACAATTTCTGTCTTGCATTCCCAACAAATAGTCCCTAATTTTGTGTGTGTGTAAAGAAATAAGTGTCCATGACTTCTGCATGCACCTAGAACACTCAGAGCATTTTCCATACCCATTTTTTTTTCAATATTGTTTGCTATTCTTTTTCAAATTTACTGTTCATTTGGGAGTGAATGAGCTCAGTCTCCAAGAGCAATTACCAAGTTTTTCACTATTTCTCGAGATAGTTCAGAGACCACAAAAAGAGATTTTTCCCCGCAAAAAAGAAACAAAAAGGGAATTTTAACCATTGAAATCCCAAATTTTGATTGGCCGTTTACTTGGTTCAGATGGAGGTGTCAGCACTCTCTCCCCGCGTGGCCTTTCTAGATCATCAGCGGTCATTATTGACCGTCGGCAACAGCCATCTCAGGCAAAGAATTGCCGCCCTTGCACAAGACAAGATCTTCAAAGATGGTACCGAACCTTCCTGCCCATTTAAGCTAATTTATCCGTTTCTCTATGATAAATATGGGCTCCAGTGCCATCTTTTTTGTCAGGCACCAACTAGCACACCAAAAGACTGTTAATTTGAACAAAATGCAAATAATGTTTTGATGCAAACAGGTTTACTGAATGAAAATAAACATTCTGCAAAATAATTTATTTGATTGACTCCTAGTTAAGCAAAGCCATCCGGTGTCTTGTTTAAACTCATCCCAAAGTTGCAATGCAGCTCATCAAGAGGCACTCAAAGAGGAGATTGAGCGACTACGGCAGCTGTTCCACCACCAGAAGATCAAGGCCACAGGCGGCACAGACATGGCCACGGCCGCCTCAATGCAAGCCAAGCAAGAGCTCCTTATGTGTGAGGGAGCCGCGATGCGATAACACAACATGGCGCAACCAGCCTTTTTGTGGTGACTTTTTCCTTTCACTCTTGTCGATTCATCGTGTGGAAACACACCAATGTTACTAGATTATTTGTGCAGTTTGACATGTTCATTGTTTTTGTTTTTTGATGTTCACTCATCCCTACCGATAATTGTGTTGGGATGGGAAATTGTCGTAGATATATTGTTTGAACCATCCTTACATTTGTGTTGGTAAAGATATTTTCATTACATTTATTTGGTCTTCGGTGTGTGGGAAACAATTTTTTTCTATAAAGGACACATCTATTGACTATAAAAGTCGCATCAAGATGACAAACAGAATGAACACACACCCAACCTATGCATAATTATGATGACACAACCAACACACAAAGAAAGAAAGTCTGACGCCCCCGATTCAATCGTACACTAATCATACACGCAAACGTATACGATCCAGATCAGAGACTCATGGGAAGATATCACAACACAACTCTAAACACAAAAGAAAGTCATACATGCTTCATATTACAAGCCAAGGGCCTCGAGGGCTCGAATACATAAGCGAGTCAGCGGAAGCAACAATATCTGACTACAGACATAAGTTAAACAAGTTTTTCCTTAAGAAGGCTAGCACAAACATCAACGATCAAAGAGGCAAGGCCTCCTGCCTGGGACCTCCTAACTACTCGTGGTCGTCGGCGGTCTCCACGTAGTAGCATCCGTCGCCGGTGGCTTCTGGCTCCAGGGGTCCACCATCTGGTTGCAACAACCAGAAAGAAGAAAGAATAGGGAAAAGGGGGGAGCAAAGCAGCCGTGAGTACTCTTCCAAAGTACTCGCAAGCATCAGATCTAAACTAAGTATGCATTGGTATCAAATGGAAGGGCTGTATCTATGGACTGAACTGCAGAATGCCAGAATAGAGGGGAAAGGCCTGGCCTATCGAAGACTAGCATCTTCAAGCAGCTCCAAGCATCTTGCAGCATGTAGAAGAGTAAAGAATGGCGGTTTATAATTAACAAACATGTTGTAGCATTAATGCCCAGAGATCCTTCCTCGACTCCCTGCGAGAAAGCAATCCCGGAGCCACATATCTCAAGTATCCATTTCTAGTTGTAATAGATCGGGATATAAGTCTGGACGTCCGTTACCGTGGACACGGTTATTAATAGATAAACTTCCCTGCAGGGGTGCACCACGTTTTCCAACACACTTGATTACTCTGGCCGGACACACTTTTCTGGGTCAATGCCCGTCCTCGAAAGATCAACACGTCGTAGCCCTACCTAGGCTCAGCAGAGAGGTCCCCGCGGGTCTACATCCTAAGCACTCCGGGGTCTGGGCCCATCGCCCGTTGCACTCCGGGTCGTTGCGAGCAGGGCGGGTCCAAGCTCCACCTCTACATGGATGGTGCCGGCCCAGTCATGCCGCAATGCTGAACTGGACTTCTAACAAAGCTTCGGTTGATACTACGTCGTCGAGGCCCATAGCTATTCTCGCGTAGTGGTTAGTGCGTAAAGACCAAGGCTAAATACCCAAACCATAGTGTATTATTAGCTTGCGGAGACGAGCAGAGACTCACAATCGATGTGACCCTGTCACCCCGTCTCGTGGACTTACGGCAAGGGCCCAGAATGCCCGGCCGTGCCACGTAATTATCTTGCGGGTGCTCTCCGGGCCCGCCCGACTTTCACCAAGGTCTCAAGTAAAGTCAAGGTAACCGTGTGTCCAAACATCAAGGGGAAAACCCGAGGAATCACCCTCGGTGGATTCCACTCGATGTAATCATCAAGGTGAACGTAAGAGGAACCACCATCGAGGTTTACACTTGAGGGGTTGCACGACAGAGTCGTATCGGAAGTGGTTAAGGAGGAATATGAAGGAAATATGCCCTAGATGGAATAATAAAGTTGTTATTTATATTTCCTTATATCATGATAAATGTTTATTATTCATGCTAGAATTGTATTAACCGGAAACTTGATACATATGTGGATACATAGACAAAACACCGTGTCCCTAGTAAGCCTCTACTAGACTAGCTCGTTAGTCAAAGATGGTTAAGTTTCCTAACCATGGACATGAGTTGTCATTTGATAACGGCATCACATCATTAGGAGTATGATGTGGTGGACAAGACCCATCCATTAGCTTAGCATAATGATCGTTAAGTTTTATTGCTATTGCTTTCTTCATGACGTATACATATTCCTTTGACTATGAGATTATGCAACTCCCGAATGCCGGAGGAACACCTTGTGTGCTATCAAACATCACAACGTAACTGGGTGATTACAAAGATGCTCTACAGGTGTCTCCAAAGGTGTTTGTTGGGTTGGCATAGATCGAGATTAGGATTTGTCACTCCGAGTATCGGAGAGGTATCTCTGGGCCCTCTCGGTAATGCACATCATGATAAGCCTTGCAAGCAATGTGACTAATGAGTTAGTTATGGGATGATGCAATACAAAACGAGTAAAGAGACTTGCCGGTAACGAGATTGAACTAGGTATTATGATAACGACGATCGAATCTCGGGCAAGTAACATACCGATGACAAAGGGAACAACATATGTTGTTATGCGGTTTGACCGATAAAGATCTTCGTAGAATATGTAGGAGCCAATATGAGCATCTAGGTTCCGCTATTGGTTATTTGCCAGAGATGTGTCTCGGTCATGTCTACATAGTTCTCGAACCCGTAGGGTCTGCACGCTTAACGTTCGATGACGATTTGTATTATGAGTTATGTGATTTGATGACCGAAGTTTGTCCGGAGTCCCGAATGAGATCACGGAAATGACGAGGAGTCTCGAAATGGTCGAGAGGTAAAGATCTATATATTGAAAGGCTATATTCGGACATCGGAAAGGTTTTGAGTGGTTCGGGTATTTTTTTGGAGTACCGAAGAGTTACGAGAATTCGCTGGGGAAGTATTGGGCCTTCATGGGCCTTAGTGGAAAGGAGAGAAGGGCCACAAGGGGAGGTCACGCCCCCCATGGGCTGGTCCGAATTGGACTAGGAGGGGGCGACGCCCCCCTCCTTCCTTCTCCCCTCTTCCTCCTTCCCTTCTTCACCTAGTTGGAATAGGAAAGGGGGGCCGAATCCTACTTGGACCGGGAGTCCAAGTAGGACTCCCCCCTTTGGCGCGCCCCCTCTAGGGCTGGCCTCCTCTTCCCCCCTCCTTTATATACGTGGGAGGGGGGCACCCCAAAGGCACACCAAGTCTTCTCTTAGCCGTGTGCGGTGCCCCTTCCACAGATACACACCTCGGTCATATCATCGTAGTGTTTAGGTGAAGCCCTGTGCCGGTATCCTCATCATCACCGTCGCCATGCCGTCGTGTTGACGGAACTTTCCCTTGGCCTCAACTGGATCAAGAGTTCGAGGGACGTCATCGAGTTGAACGTGTGCTGAACACGTAGGTGCCGTACGTTCGGTACTTGGATCAGTTGGATCGCGAAGACGTTCGACTACATCAACCGCGTTACTAAACGCTTCCGCTTTCGATCTACGAGGGTACATGGACACACTCTCCCTGCTCGTTGCTATGCTTCTCCTAGATAGTTCTTGCGTGATCATAGGAAAATTTTAAAATACTACGTTCCCCAACAGTGGCATCCGAGCCAGGTCTATGCGTAGATGTTATATGCATGAGTAGAACAAAAAGTGTTGTGGGCGATAATAGTCATACTACTTACCAACAATGTCTAACTTTGATTCAGCGGTATCGTTGGATGAAGCGGCCCAGACCGACATTACATGACCGCGTTCATGAGTTTGGTTCTACCGACATGCTTCACACACGGGTGGCTAGTGGGTATCTGTTTCTCCAACTTTAGTTGAATCGAGTTTGGCTACGACAAGTCCTTGTTGAAGGTTAAAACAGTACACTTGATGAAAAATCGTTGTGGTTTTTGATGCGTAGGTAAGAACGGTTCTTGCTAGAAGCTCGTAGCATCCACATAAAACTTGCAACAACAAAGTAGAGGACGTCTAACTTGTTTTTCTAGGGCATGTTGTGACGTGATATGGTCAAGACGTGATGAGATATAAGTTGTTGTATCAGATGATCATGTTTTGTTAAAGTTATTGGTAACTGGCTTGAGCCTTATGGTTGTCTCTTTATTGCATAAGATGCAAGTGCCATATAATTGCTTTACTTTATCGCTATGCGATAGCAACAGTTGCAAAAGCAATAGTTGGCGAGAGGACCATGTGACGACACGTTGATAGAGATCAAGATGATGGAGATCATGGTGTCATGCCGGTGACGATGGAGATCATGACGGTACTTTGGAGATGGAGATCAAAGGCACAAGATGATGATGGCCATATCATGTCACATATTTTGATTGCATGTGATGTTTATCTTATTATGCATCTTATTTTGCTTAGTACGGCAGTAGCATTATAAGATGATCCCTCACTAAATTTCAACGTATAAGTGTTCTCCCTGAGTATGCACCGTTGCTACAGTTCGTCGTGCCGAGACACCACGTGATGATCGGGTGTGATAAGCTCTACGTTCACATACAACGGGTGCAAGCTAGTTTTGCACACGGAGAATACTCGGGTCAAACTTGACGAGCTTAGCATATGCAGATATGGCCTCGAAACGCTGAGACCGAAAGGTCGAGCGTGAATCATATAGTAGATATGATCAACATAGAGATGTTCACCATTGAAAACTACTCCATCTCACGTGATGATCGGACATGGTTTAGTTGATATGGATCACGTGATCATTTAGATGACTAGAGGGATGTCTAGCTAAGTGGGAGTTCTTAAGTAATATGATTAATTGAACTTCAATTTATCATGAACTTAGTATTGATAGTATTTGCAAATTTTGTTGTAGATCAATAGCCCACGATGTAGCTCCTCGTTTATTTTTGATATGTTCCTAGAGAAAATAAGTTGAAAGATGATAGTAGCAATGATGCGGACTTGGTCCGTGATCTGAGGATTATCCTCATTGCTGCACAGAAGAATTATGTCCTTGATGCACCGCTAGGTGACAGACCTTTTGCAAGAGCAGATGCAGATGTTATGAACGTTTGGCAAATCTCGGTATGATGACTGATACGTCTCCAACGTATCTATAATTTTTGATTGTTCCATGCTATATTATATCCTGTTTTGGACATTACTGGGCTTTATTATACACTTTTATATTATTTTTGGGACTAACCTATTAACCGGAGGCCCAGCCCAGAATTCCTGTTTTTTGGCCTATTTTAGGGTTTCGCAGAAAAAGAATATCAAACGGAGTCCATACGGAATGAAACCTTCGGGAACGTGATTTTTGGAACGAACATGATCTAGAGGACTTGGACCCTACGTCAATAAATCAACCAGGAAGGCACGAGGTAGGCGGCGCGCCTACCCCCCTAGGCGCGCCCTCCACCCTCGTGGGGCCCACGTTGCTCCACCGACGTACTCATTCCTCCTATATATACCTACGTACCCCCAAACTACCAGATACAGAGCCAAAACCCTAATTCCACCGCCGTAACTTTCTATATCCACGAGATCCCATCTAGGGGCCTTTTCCGAAGCTCCACCGGAGGGGGTATCGATCACGGAGGGCTTCTACATCAACACCATAGCCCCTCCGATGAAGTGTGAGTAGTTTACTTCAGACCTACGGGTCCATAGTTATTAGCTAGATGGCTTCTTCTCTCTTTTTGGATCTCAATACAAAGTTCTCCCCCTCTCTTGTGGAGATCTATTCGAGGTAATCTTCTTTTGCGGTGTGTTTGTTGAGACCGATGAATTGTGGGTTTATGATCAAGTTTATCTATGAACAATATTTGAATCTTCTCTGAATTCTTTTATGTATGATTGGTTATCTTTGCAAGTCTCTTCGAATTATCAGTTTGGTTTGGCCTACTAGATTGATCTTTCTTGCAATGGGAGAAGTGCTTAGCTTTGGGTTCAATGTTGCGGTGTCCTTTCCCAGTGACAGTAAGGGCAGGAAGGCACGTATTGTATTGTTGCCATCGAGGATAACAAGATGGGGTTTATATCACATTGCATGAGTTTATCCCTCTACATCATGTTAGCTTGCTTAAAGCGTTACTCTGTTCTCTTGAACTTAATACTCTAGATGCATGCTAGATAGCGGTCGATGTTTGGAGTAATAGTAGTAGATGCAGGTAGGAGTCCGTCTACTTAAAGCGTTACTCTGTTCTCGGACGTGATGCCTATATACATGATCATACCTAGATATTCTCATAACTATGCTCAATTCTGTCAATTGCTCAACAGTAATTTGTTCACCCACCGTAATACTTATGCTCTCGAGAGAAGCCTCTAGTGAAACCTATGGCCCCTGGGTCTATTTTCCATCATATTAATCTTCCAATACTTAGTTATTTCCTTTGCCATTTATTTTACTTGCATCTTTATTTCTCTTTATCATAAAAATACCAAAATTATTATCTTATCATATCTATCAGATCTCACTCTCGTAGGTGACAGTGAAGGGATTGGCAACCCCTTTACCGCGTTGGTTGCGAGGAGTTTATTTGTTTGTGTAGGTGTGAGGGACTCGTGCATGGTCTCCTACTGGATTGATACCTTGGTTCTCAAAAACTGAGGGAAATACTTACGCTGCTCTACTACATCACCCCTTTCCTCTTCAAGGGAAAACCAACGCAGTGCTCAAGAGGTAGCAAGAAGGATTTCTGGCGCCGTTGCCGGGGAGGCATACGCAAGGTCAAGTCATGATTTGGACTCCCGACAACGAGCCATTTCTGGCGCCGTTGCCGAGGAGTCTACGCAAAAGTCAACATACCAAGTACCCATCACAAACCTTATCTCCCGCATTACATTATCTGCCATTTGCCTCTCGTTTTCCTCTCCCCCCCACTTCACCCTTGTCGTTTTATTCGCCCTCTCTCTCTCCGTCCTCCCTCTCTTTCTCTATTCGCCTCTTTTTTCCCGTTTCTTGTTTGCTTTTGTGTCGGATTGCTTGCTTATCGTTATGGCTAGTTCTCCATCTTCTCCGTTGTCTCCCAAAAATGAAGTTCTTAATTTTAAGCATAGGGAAGGAGAAAACCTAAAAGACTCTTGGTATAGAATTTGCAATGCTCAAAATAGATCTACTAGGAAGCAATCTACTCCTATTCTTCTTCACAATTTTTATGTAGGTGCTATTCCTTGGCACAAATATGTCCTTGATACCATCACTGGAGGGAACTTCTTGGGTAGCCACACTTTTGATTCCTATAATGCTATGATAGATTTGTTTGGCTCACCCCCTCTTTTGGTTAATGGAACTATGTTAACTTTGGAGCATGTAATGCAAAAACTTAAAATTATTGAAAATAAAGTTGCTACCGTAGAGTTAATTGAAAATTTTGATAAAAAGATCCACAACCAAATTACTCAATATGGATCTAAAGTAGGAGTCACTTTGAAAAATATTAAGGAGAAGGAACCCATAGTTAATGAAAGAATAAATCATGATTCCACTAGAATCGATAAACTTGAGGGTATCATTACCAACTTGGGAACCGCTTTTTCTTCCGTAAAGAATACCCCAAGTCCTCCAACTAAAATTGCCAAGCTTATGTATGTTCCTAAAAATAAGGGTGAATCCTCTAACAAAGAAACGGTGGATCTCAAATCTATAAGTATTCATCCTAATCTTTTTACTATCATTAAGGAACCATTTTCTACTAATGATTTTTTTCGGTTTTGTGCCTAGAAGTTTGATTATTGATAAAAGGAAAGAAATTCCTAAAAGTGATAGATGTCTCATTCAAGAATTACCAACTAAAGATACCCAGATCTATCCTTGCTTTTATGCCTAGCTAGGGGCGTTAAACGATAGCGCTTGTTGGGAGGCAACCCAATTTTCTTTTTATTCCTTGCTTTTTGCTCCTGTTTAGTAATAAATGATTTATCTAGCCTCTGTTTTGGTTGTGTTTTTGTGTGTGTTTAATTAGTGTTTGTGCCAAGTAGAACCGTTGGGAAGACTTGGGGAAAGTCTTTTTAATCTTGCTGTAAAAAACAGAAACTTTAGCGCTCACGAGAACTGCTGCCATTTTTATTTGGAAAGTGATATTTAGTTAATTCTTTTTGCAGATGATTAATAGATAAATTACTCACGTCCAGAAATTTATTTTAGATTGTTTGGGGTTCCAGATCTTGCGCTAGCTACAGATTACCACAGACTGTTCTGTTTTTGACGATTCTGTTTTCCGTGTGTTGTTTGCTTATTTTGATGAACCTATGGCTAGTAAAATAGTTTATAAACCATAGAGAAGTTGGAATACGGTAGGTTTAACACCAATATAAATAAATAATGAGTTCATTACAGTACCTTGAAGTGGTGTTTTGTTTTCTTTCGCTAACGGAGCTCACGAGATTTTCTACTTTAAGTTTTGTGTTGTGAAGTTTTCAAGTTTTTGGGTAAAGATTTGATGGGTTATGGAACAAGGAGTGGCAAGAGCCTAAGCTTGGGGATGCCCATGGCACCCCCAAGATAATCTAAGGACACCTAAAAGCCAAAGCTTGGGGATGCCCCGGAAGGCATCCCCTCTTTCGTCTACTTCTATCGGTAACTTTACTTCGAGCTATATTTTTATTTACCACATGATATGTGTTTTGCTTGGAGCGTCTTGTATTATTTGAGTCTTTATTTGTTAGTTTTCCACAATCATCCTTTCGGCACACACCTTTTTGAGAGAGACACACATGATTCGGAAATTGTTAGAATACTCCATGTGCTTCACTTATATCTTTTGAGTTATATAGTTCTTGCTCTAGTGCTTCACTTATATCTTTTAGAGCACAATGGTGGATTTGTTTTATAGAAACTTTTGTTTTCTCATGCTTCACTTAGATTATTTTGAGAGTCCTACAAAACAGCATGGCAATTTTCTTTAATTATTTTAGGCATTCAAGATTTTTTTTCTTATGAGTGTGTTGAATACTATGAGAAGTTTGAAACTTGATAATTGTTTTGAGATATGGAGATGGTGATATTAGAGTCGTGCTAGTTGAGTAGTTGTCAATTTGAGAAATGCTTGTGTTGAAGTTTGTGATTCCCGTAGCATGCACGTATGGTGAACTGTTATGTTAAGAAGTCGGAGCATGATGTATTTATTGATTGTCCTCCTTATGAGTGGCGGTCGGGGACGAGCGATGGCCTTTTCCTACCAATCAATCCCCCTAGGAGCATGCACGTAGTACTTTGCTTCGATAACTAATAGATTTTTTCAATAAGTATGTGAGTTCTTTATGACTAATGTTGAGTCCATTGATTATACGCACTCTCACCCTTTCACCATTGCTAGCCTCTCTAATACCGCACACCTTTAACCGGTATCATACACCCACCATATACCTTCATCAAAACAGCCACCATACCTACCTATCATGGCATTTCCATAGCCATTCCGAGATATATTTCCATGCAACTTTCTACCGTTCCGTTTACTATGACACGCTCCATCATTGTCATATTGCTTCGCATGATCATGTAGTTGACATTTTAGTTGTGGCAAAGCCACCGTTCATAATTCTTTCATATAAGTCACTCATGCATCATTGCTATCCCGGTATACCGCCGGAGGCATTCATATAGAGTCATACTTTGTTCTATTATCGAGTTGTAATCATTGAGTTGTAAATAAATAGAAGTGTGATGATCATCATTCATAGAGTATTGTCCCAATAAAAAAAGAGAAAGGCCAAATAAAAAAAGAAGGCCCCCAAAAATTAAAAAATAAAAAGGGGCAATACTACTATCCTTTTTTTCCACACTTGTGCTTCAAAGTAGCACCATGATCTTTATGATAGAGAGTCTCCTATGCTATCACTTTCATATACTAGTGGGAATTTTTCATTATAGAACTTGGCTTGTATATTCCAATGACGGGCTTCCTCAAAATGCCCTAGGTCTTCGTGAGCAAGCAAGTTGGATGCACACCCACTTAGTTCTTTTTGTTGAGCTTTCATATACTTATAGCTCTAGTGCATCCGTTGCATGGCAATCCCTACTCACTCACATTGATATCTATTAATGGGCATCTCCATAGCCCGTTGATACGCCTAGTTGATGTGAGACTATCTTCTCCCTTTTTGTCTTCTCCACAACCACCATTCTATTCCACATATAGTGCTATGTCCAAGGCTCACGCCAATGTATCGCGTGAAGATTGAAAAAGTTTGAGAACACCAAAAGTATGAAACAATTGCTTGGCTTGTCATCTGGGTTGTGCATAATTTAAATACTTTGTGTGGTGAAGATGGAGCATAGCCAGACTATATGATTTTGTAGGGATAACTTTCTTTGGCCATGTTATTTTGAAGAGACATAATTGCTTAGTTAGTATGCTTGAAGTATTATTATTTCTATGTCAATATTAAACTTTTGTCTTGAATCTTTCGGATCTGAATATTCATACTACAATTAAGATAATTACATTGAAATTATGCCAAGTAGCATCCCACATCAAAAATTCTATTTTTATCATTTACCTACTCGAGGACGAGCAGGAATTATGCTTGGGGATGCTTGATACGTCTCCAACGTATCTATAATTTTTGATTGTTCCATGCTATATTATATCCTGTTTTGGACTTTATTTGGCTTTATTATACACTTTTATATTATTTTTGGGACTAACCTATTAACTGGAGGCCCAGCCCAGAATTGCTATTTTTTTTTGCCTATTTTAGGGTTTCACAGAAAAAGAATATCAAACGGAGTCCAAACGAAATGAAACCTTCGGGAACATGATTTTTGGAACGAACATGATCCAGAGGACTTGGACCCTACGTCAATAAATCAACGAGGAAGGCACGAGGTAGGGGGCGCGCCTACCCCACTAGGCGCGCCCTCCACCCTCGTGGGGCCCATGTTGCTCCACCGACGTACTCCTTCCTCCTATATATACCTACGTACCCCCAAACTACCAGATACGGAGCCAAAACCCTAATTCCACCGCCGTAACTTTCTGTATCCACGAGATCCCATCTTGGGGCCTTTTCCGGAGCTTCGCTGGAGGGGGTATCGATCACGGAGGGCTTTTACATCAACACCATAGCCCCTCGATGAAGTGTGAGTAGTTTACTTCAGACCTACGGGTCCATAGTTATTAGCTAGATGGCTTCTTCTCTCTTTTTGGATATCAATACAAAGTTCTCCCCCTCTCTTGTGGAGATCTATTCGAGGTAATCTTCTTTTGCGGTGTGTTTGTTGAGACCGATGAATTGTGGGTTTATGATCAAGTTTATCTATGAACAATATTTGAATCTTCTCTGAATTCTTTTATGTATGATTGGTTATCTTTGCAAGTCTCTTCGAATTATCAGTTTGGTTTGGCCTACTAGATTGATCTTTCTTGCAATGGGAGAAGTGCTTAGCTTTGGGTTCAATGTTGCGGTGTCCTTTCCCAGTGACAGTAAGGGCAGGAAGGCACGTATTGTATTGTTGCCATCGAGGATAACAAGATGGGGTTTATATCATATTGCATGAGTTTATCCCTCTACATCATGTTAGCTTGCTTAAAGCGTTACTCTGTTCTCTTGAACTTAATACTCTAGATGCATGCTAGATAGCGGTCGATGTTTGGAGTAATAGTAGTAGATGCAGGTAGGAGTCCGTCTACTTAAAGCGTTACTCTGTTCTCGGACGTGATACCTATATACATGATCATACCTAGATATTCTCATAACTATGCTCAATTTTGTCAATTGCTCAACAGTAATTTGTTCACCCACCGTAATACTTATGCTCTCGAGAGAAGCCTCTAGTGAAACCTATGGCCCCTGGGTCTATTTTCCATCATATTAATCTTCCAATACTTAGTTATTTCCTTTGCCATTTATTTTACTTGCATCTTTATTTCTCTTTATCATAAAAATACCAAAATTATTATCTTATCATATCTATCAGATCTCACTCTCGTAGGTGACAGTGAAGGGATTGGCAACCCCTTTACCGCGTTGGTTGCGAGGAGTTTATTTGTTTGTGTAGGTGTGAGGGACTCGTGCGTGGTCTCCTACTGGATTGATACCTTGGTTCTCAAAAACTGAGGGAAATACTTACGCTGCTCTACTACATCACCCCTTTCCTCTTCAAGGGAAAACCAACGCAGTGCTCAAGAGGTAGCAAGAAGGATTTCTGGCGCTGTTGCCGGGGAGGCATACGCAAGGTCAAGTCATGATTTGGACTCCCGACAACGAGCCATTTCTGGTGCCGTTGCCGAGGAGTCTACGCAAAAGTCAACATACCAAGTACCCATCACAAACCTTATCTCCCGCATTACATTATCTGCCATTTGCCTCTCGTTTTCCTCTCCCCCCACTTCACCCTTGTCGTTTTATTCGCCCTCTCTCTCTCCGTCCTCCCTCTCTTTCTCTATTCGCCTCTTTTTTCCCGTTTCTTGTTTGCTTTTGTGTCGGATTGCTTGCTTATCGTTATGGCTAGTTCTCCATCTTCTCCGTTGTCTCCCAAAAATGAAGTTCTTAATTTTAAGCATAGGGAAGGAGAAAACCTAAAAGACGCTTGGTATAGAATTTGCAATGCTCAAAATAGATCTACTAGGAAGCAATCTACTCCTATTCTTCTTCGCAATTTTTATGTAGGTGCTATTCCTTGGCACAAAAATGTCCTTGATACCATCACTGGAGGGAACTTCTTGGGTAGCCACACTTTTGATTCCTATAATGCTATGATAGATTTGTTTGGCTCACCCCCTCTTTTGGTTAATGGAACTATGTTAACTTTGGAGCATGTAATGCAAAAACTTAAAATTATTGAAAATAAAGTTGCTACCGTAGAGTTAATTGAAAATTTTGATAAAAAGATCCACAACCAAATTACTCAATATGGATCTAAAGTAGGAGTCACTTTGAAAAATATTAAGGAGAAGGAACCCATAGTTAATGAAAGAATAAATCATGATTCCACTAGAATCGATAAACTTGAGGGTATCATTACCAACTTGGGAACCGCTTTTTCTTCCGTAAAGAATACCCCAAGTCCTCCAACTAAAATTGCCAAGCTTATGTATGTTCCTAAAAATAAGGGTGAATCCTCTAACAAAGAAACGGTGGATCTCAAATCTATAAGTATTCATCCTAATCTTTTTACTATCATTAAGGAACCATTTTCTACTAATGATTTTTTTCGGTTTTGTGCCTAGAAGTTTGATTATTGATAAAAGGAAAGAAATTCCTAAAAGTGATAGATGTCTCATTCAAGAATTACCAACTAAAGATACCCAGATCTATCCTTGCTTTTATGCCTAGCTAGGGGCGTTAAACGATAGCGCTTGTTGGGAGGCAACCCAATTTTCTTTTTATTCCTTGCTTTTTGCTCCTGTTTAGTAATAAATGATTTATCTAGCCTCTGTTTTGGTTGTGTTTTTGTGTGTGTTTAATTAGTGTTTGTGCCAAGTAGAACCGTTGGGAAGACTTGGGGAAAGTCTTTTTAATCTTGCTGTAAAAAACAGAAACTTTAGCGCTCACGAGAACTGCTGCCATTTTTATTTGGAAAGTGATATTTAGTTAATTCTTTTTGCAGATGATTAATAGATAAATTACTCACGTCCAGAAATTTATTTTAGATTGTTTGGGATTCCAGATCTTGCGCTAGCTACAGATTACTACAGACTGTTCTGTTTTTGACGATTCTGTTTTCCGTGTGTTGTTTGCTTATTTTGATGAACCTATGGCTAGTAAAATAGTTTATAAACCATAGAGAAGTTGGAATACGGTAGGTTTAACACCAATATAAATAAATAATGAGTTCATTACAGTACCTTGAAGTGGTGTTTTGTTTTTTTTCGCTAACGGAGCTCACGAGATTTTCTACTTTAAGTTTTGTGTTGTGAAGTTTTCAAGTTTTTGGGTAAAGATTTGATGGGTTATGGAACAAGGAGTGGCAAGAGCCTAAGATTGGGGATGCCCATGGCACCCCCAAGATAATCTAAGGACACCTAAAAGCCAAAGCTTGGGGATGCCCCGGAAGGCATCCCCTCTTTCGTCTACTTCTATCGGTAACTTTACTTCGAGCTATATTTTTATTTACCACATGATATGTGTTTTGCTTGGAGCGTCTTGTATTATTTGAGTCTTTATTTGTTAGTTTTCCACAATCATCCTTTCGGCACACACCTTTTTGAGAGAGACACACATGATTCGGAAATTGTTAGAATACTCTATGTGCTTCACTTATATCTTTTGAGTTATATAGTTCTTGCTCTAGTGCTTCACTTATATCTTTTAGAGCACAATGGTGGATTTGTTTTATAGAAACTTTTGTTTTCTCATGCTTCACTTAGATTATTTTGAGAGTCCTACAAAACAGCATGGCAATTTTCTTTAATTATTTTAGGCATTCAAGATTTTTTTTTCTTATGAGTGTGTTGAATACTATGAGAAGTTTGAAACTTGATAATTGTTTTGAGATATGGAGATGGTGATATTAGAGTCGTGCTAGTTGAGTAGTTGTCAATTTGAGAAATGCTTGTGTTGAAGTTTGTGATTCCCGTAGCATGCACGTATGGTGAACCGTTATGTTAAGAAGTCGGAGCATGATGTATTTATTGATTGTCCTCCTTATGAGTGGCGGTCGGGGATGAGCGATGGCCTTTTCCTACCAATCTATCCCCCTAGGAGCATGCGCGTAGTACTTTGCTTCGATAACTAATAGATTTTTTCAATAAGTATGTGAGTTCTTTATGACTAATGTTGAGTCCATGGATTATATGCACTCTCACCCTTCCACCATTGCTAGCCTCTCTAATACCGCACACCTTTAACCGGTATCATACACCCACCATATACCTTCATCAAAACAGCCACCATACCTACCTATCATGGCATTTCCATAGCCATTCCGAGATATATTTCCATGCAACTTTCTACCGTTCCGTTTACTATGACACGCTCCATCATTGTCATATTGCTTCGCATGATCATGTAGTTGACATTTTAGTTGTGGCAAAGCCACCGTTCATAATTTTTCATATAAGTCACTCATGCATCATTGCTATCCCGGTATACCGCCGGAGGCATTCATATAGAGTCATACTTTGTTCTATTATCGAGTTGTAATCATTGAGTTGTAAATAAATAGAAGTGTGATGATCATCATTCATAGAGTATTGTCCCAATAAAAAAAGAGAAAGGCCAAATAAAAAAAGAAGGCCCCCAAAAATTAAAAAATAAAAAGGGGCAATACTACTATCCTTTTTTTCCACACTTGTGCTTCAAAGTAGCACCATGATCTTTATGATAGAGAGTCTCCTATGCTATCACTTTCATATACTAGTGGGAATTTTTCATTATAGAACTTGGCTTGTATATTCCAATGACGGGCTTCCTCAAAATGCCCTAGGTATTCGTGAGCAAGCAAGTTGGATGCACACCCACTTAGTTCTTTTTGTTGAGCTTTCATATACTTATAGCTCTAGTGCATCCGTTGCATGGCAATCCCTACTCACTCACATTGATATCTATTAATGGGCATCTCCATAGCCCGTTGATACGCCTAGTTGATGTGAGACTATCTTCTCCCTTTTTGTCTTCTCCACAACCACCATTCTATTCCACATATAGTGCTATGTCCAAGGCTCACGCCAATGTATTGCGTGAAGATTGAAAAAGTTTGAGAACACCAAAAGTATGAAACAATTGCTTGGCTTGTCATCTGGGTTGTGCATAATTTAAATGCTTTGTGTGGTGAAGATGGAGCATAGCCAGACTATATGATTTTGTAGGGATAACTTTCTTTGGCCATGTTATTTTGAAGAGACATAATTGCTTAGTTAGTATGCTTGAAGTATTATTATTTCTATGTCAATATTAAACTTTTGTCTTGAATCTTTCGGATCTGAATATTCATACTACAATTAAGATAATTACATTGAAATTATGCCAAGTAGCATTCCACATCAAAAATTCTATTTTTATCATTTACCTACTCGAGGACGAGCAGGAATTATGCTTGGGGATGCTTGATACGTCTCCAACGTATCTATAATTTTTGATTGTTCCATGCTATATTATATCCTGTTTTGGACATTATTTGGCTTTATTATACACTTTTATATTATTTTTGGGACTAACCTATTAACTGGAGGCCCAGCCCAGAATTGCTATTTTTTTTGCCTATTTTAGGGTTTCACAGAAAAAGAATATCAAACGGAGTCCAAACAAAATGAAACCTTCGGGAACATGATTTTTGGAACGAACATGATCCAGAGGACTTGGACCCTACGTCAATAAATCAACGAGGAAGGCATGAGGTAGGGGGCGCGCCTACCCCACTAGGCGCGCCCTCCACCCTCGTGGGGCCCATGTTGCTCCACCGACGTACTCCTTCCTCCTATATATACCTACGTACCCCCAAACTACCAGATACGGAGCCAAAACCCTAATTCCACCACCGTAACTTTCTGTATCCACGAGATCCCATCTTGGGGCCTTTTCCGGAGCTCCGCCGGAGGGGGTATCGATCACGGAGGGCTTCTACATCAACACCATAGCCCCTCGATGAAGTGTGAGTAGTTTACTTCAGACCTACGGGTCCATAGTTATTAGCTAGATGGCTTCTTCTCTCTTTTTGGATCTCAATACAAAGTTCCCCCCTCCCTTGTGGAGATCTATTCGATGTAATCTTCTTTTGCAGTGTGTTTGTTGAGACCGATGAATTGTGGGTTTATGATCAAGTTTATCTATGAACAATATTTGAATCTTCTCTGAATTCTTTTATGTATGATTGGTTATCTTTGCAAGTCTCTTCGAATTATCAGTTTGGTTTGGCCTACTAGATTGATCTTTCTTGCAATGGGAGAAGTGCTTAGCTTTGGGTTCAATGTTGCGGTGTCCTTTCCCAGTGACAGTAAGGGCAGCAAGGCACGTATTGTATTGTTGCCATCGAGGATAAAAAGATGGGGTTTATATCATATTGCATGAGTTTATCCCTCTACATCATGTCATCTTGCTTAAAGCGTTACTCTGTTCTCTTGAACTTAATACTCTAGATGCATGCTGGATAGTGGTCGATGTGTGGAGTAATAGTAGTAGATGCAGGAAGGAGTCGGTCTACTTGTCTCGAACGTGATGCCTATATACATGATCATACCTAGATATTCTCATAACTATGCTCAATTCTGTCAATTTCTCAACAGTAATTTGTTCACTCACCATAATACTTATGCTCTTGAGAGAAGCCTCTAGTGAAACCTATGGCTCCCGGGTCTATTTTCCATCATATTAATATTCCAATACTTAGTTATTTCCTTTGCCATTTATTTTACTTGCATCTTTATTTCTCTTTATCATAAAGATACCAAATATATTATCTTATCATATCTATCAGATCTCACTCTCGTAGGTGACCGTGAAGGGATTGACAACCCCTTTATCGCGTTGGTTGCGAGGAGTTTATTTGTTTGTGTAGGTGCGAGGGACTCGTGCGTGGCCTCCTACTGGATTGATACCTTGGTTCTCAAAAACTGAGGAAAATACTCACGCTGCTCTACTGCATCACCCCTTTCCTCTTTAAGGGAAAACCAACGTAGTGCTCAAGAGGTAGCAATGACTACTTGATAGTTTAGTGCACAATGCTTTACGGCTTAAAACCGGGACTTCAAAAACGTTTTGAATGCCACGGAGCATATGGGATGTTCCAAGAGATGAATTTGGTATTTCAGTCTCATGCCTGTGTCGAGAGGTATGAGACCTCTGACTAGTATTTTGCCTACAAGATGGAGGAGAATAGCTCAGTTAGTGAGCATGTGCTCAGAATGTCTAAGTACTACAATCACTTGAATCAAGTGGGAGTTAATCTTCCAGATAAGATAGTGATTGACAGAGTTCTCTAGTCACTATCACCAAGTTACTAGAACTTCGTGATGAACTATAATATGCAAGGGATAACGGAAATGATTCCCAAGCTCTTCGCAATGCTGAAATCGGCGAAGGTAGAAATCAAGAAAAAGCATCAAGTGTTGATGGTTGACAAGACCACTAGTTTCAAGTAAAAGGGCAAGGGAAAGAAAGGGAACTTCAAGAAGAATGGCAAGCAAGTTACCACTCCCGTGAAGAAGCCCAAAGCTAGACCTAAGCCTGAAACTGAATGCTTCTACTGCAAAGGGAATGGTCACTAGAAGCGGAACTACCCCAAATACTTGGCAGATAAGAAGGATGGCAAAGTGAACAAAAGTATATTTGATATACATGTTATTGATGTGTACTTTACTAGTGTTCATAGTAACCCCGGGGTATTTGATACCGGTTCAGTTGCTAAGATTAGTAACTCGAAACAGGAGTTGCAAAATAAACAACGACTAGTTAAGGGAAAGGTGACGATGTGTGTTGGAAATGATTCCAAGATTGATAAGATCACCATCGCACACTCCTTTTACCTTCGGGATAAGTGTGGAACCTAAAATAAATGTTATTTGGTGTTTGCATTGAGCATGAATATGATTGGATCATGTTTATTGCAATACAATTATTCATTTAAATCAAAGAATAATTGTTGTTCTGTTTACATGAATAAAACCTTCTATGGTCATACACTTAATATAAATGGTTTATTGAATCTCGATCGTAGTGATACACGCATTCATAATATTGATGCCAAAAGATGCAAAGTTGATAATGATAGTGCAACATACTTGTGGCGCTGCCGTTTAGGTCATATTGGTGTAAACCACATGAAGAAACTCCATGCGGATGGACTTTTGGAATCACTTGATTATGAATCATTTGATGCTTGCGAACCATGCCTCATGGGCAAGATGACTAAAACTCCGTTCTCTGGAACAATGGAGCGAGCAACTGACTTGTTGGAAGTAATACATACTGATGTATGCGGTCCGATAAGTGTTGAGGCTCGCGACGGGTATCGTTATTTTCTGACCTTCATAGATGATTTGAGCAGATATGGGTATATCTACTTGATGAAACACAAGCCTAAAATATTTTAAAAGTTCAAAGAAATTCAGAGTGAAGTGGAGAATCATCGTAACAAGAAAATAAAGTTTCTACGATCTGATCGCGGAGGCGAATATTTGAGTTACGAGTTTGGCCTTCAATTAAAACAATGTGTAATAGTTTCACAAACTCATGCCACCTGGAACACCACAGCATAATGGTGTGTCCAAACGTCATGACCGTACTTTATTAGATATGGTGCGATCTATGACTTCTCTTACCGATTTACCACTATCGTTTTGGGGTTATGCATGAGAGACAGCTGCATTCATGTTAAATAGAGCACCGTCTAAATCCGTTGTGACGACACCGTATGAACTGTGGTTTGGCAAGAAACCTAAGCTGTCATTTCTTAAAGTTTGGGGCTGCGATGCTTATCTGAAAAAGCTTCAACCTGATAAGATCGAACCCAAATCGAGGAAATGCATCTTCATAGGATACCCAAAGGAGACTGTTGGGTACACCTTCTATCACAGATCCGAAGGCAAGATATTCGTTGCTAAGAATGGATCCTTTCTAGAGAAGGAGTTTCTCTCGAAAGAAGTGAGTGGGAGGAAAGTAGAACTTGATGAGGTAATTGTACCTTCTCCTGAATTGGTGGTTCATCACAAAAATCAGTTCTAGTGATGCCTACACCAATTAGTGAGGAAGTTAATGATGATGATCATGAAACTTCAGATCAAGTTACTACCGAACCTCGTTGGTCAACCAGAGTATGTTCCGCACCAAAGTGGTACGGTAATCCTATTCTGGAGGTCATGTTACTAGAACATGACAAACCTACGAACTATGAGGAAGCAATGATGAGCCCAGATTCCACAGAATGGCTTGAGGCCATGAAATCTGAGATGGGATCCATGTATGAGAACAAAGTATGGACTTTGGTGGACTTGCCCGATGATCGGCAAGCCATTGAGAATAAATAGATCTTCAAGAGGAAGACGAACACTGATCATAGTGTTACTACCTACAAAGCTCGAATTGTCGCAAAAGGTTTTCGACAAGTTCAAGGTGTTGACTACGATGAGATTTTCTCACTCGTATCAATGCTTAAAGTCTGTCAGAATCATGTTAGCAATTGCTGCATTTTATGAAATCTGGCAAATGGATATCAAAACTACATTCCTTAATGGATTTGTTAAAGAAGGGTTGTATATGATGCAACCAGAAGATTTTGTCAATCCTAAAGGTGCTAACAAAATGTGCAAACTTCAGCAATCCATCTATGGACTGGTGCAAGCATCTCGGAGTTGGAATATACGCTTTGATGAGTTGATCAAAGTATATAGGTTTATATTGACTTGCGGTGAAGCCTGTATTTACAAGGAAGTGAGTGGGAGCACTACAACCTTTCTGATAAGTATATGTGAATGACATATTGTTGATCAGAAATGATGTAGAATTTTCCGGAAAGCATAAAGGAGTATTTGAAAGGAGTTTTTCAAAAGAAAGACCTCGATGAAGCTGCTTACATATTGGGCATCAGGATCTATAGAGATAGATCAAGACGCTTGGTAATACTTTCGACGAGTACATACCTTGATAAAGTTTTGAAGAAGTTCAAAATGGGTCAGTCAAAGAAAGGGTTCTTGCCTGTGTTACAAGGTGTGAAGATTGAGTAAGACTCAAAACCAGACCACAACAGAAAATAGAAAAATAATGAAAGTCATTCCATATGCCTCAGCCATAGCTTCTATAAAGTATGATGTGATGTGTACCAGACCTATTGTGTACCTTGCCATGAGTTTGGTAAGGAGGTACGACAGTGATCCAGGAGTGGATCACTAGACAACGGGCAAAGTTATCCTTAGTTACCTAAGAGGACTAAGGAAATATTTCTCGGTTATGGAGGTGATAAAGAGTTTGCCGTAAAGAGTTACATTGATGCAAGCTTTGACACCGATCTAGATGACTCTTAGTCTCGATCTAGATACATATTAAAAGTGGGAGCAATTAGCTAGAGAAACTCCATGCAGAGTATTGTAGACATAGAAAATTTGCAAAATACATACGACTCTTAGTCCCTCTCGATCTCTCCCTCTTCCCTTTGGTCCACCTCACCGCTTCCTCCTTCCCCACCGCATCCAAGCGCCGCCATGATCTCGCCGCCATAGGACTTGCGGCCACCGCGACCTCCTCGCCTCACCACCATGCCGACTCGCTCTGCCTCCATCCTCTACACCATCTGCAACCACCGGAACGAGACGGGAGCCACTGCAGGGAGTGGATCGAGACGCCCCCTTTCGCCTTGGTCCCCGGCGAACTCGGTCGTCTCCGGCAACTGCTGCTGCTACAAAGCTGTCGAGGGCTTTTCTTGGCCGTTCGGTGAGCTCCACCCCCCTTCTCCCCCCGTCCTTGCTTCGTTTCCACACTGCAACTAGTCGTGCGCGACACACCACCATTGTCGAGCTACGGCTTCACCGTAGAGCTCGCCGTTGCGGTCACTAGACACGCAGCTGGCGTCCGACCGCGTAATCGTGCTCCCTGCACCACCGCGACACCGATGCTCTCTCTAATGCATCCCCTCGCTGCTCCTAGCTCCGTCCCCATCAAGCTCCGATTCTGGCCGTCGGCTGACCTCAAAGCGTCGCTCAACCCTGGCCACCCCCCGTGCCTGCGACCACCACCACTCGATGCGCGCTATCGCGTGCATTCGGACGCTCCTAGCCCCGCGACAAACCGTGCCCTTCCTTCAAACTCGCCCGAGCCCCGGCGTCGGCGTAGCTCGTCGCCGGCCTCGTTCCGGTGACCAATGGCCCTGTGCTGCTGCACATCTGCTTCACCGCATCGCTTAGGCCTCGCCTAGCCTCCCCATTTACTCCCGCGCGCACTGCAGCTCCGTCCTGTCGCAAGCCCGCAACCGTCACCGCCCGAAGTCGTCGCCGGCGACCATTCCGGCTACCCCTGCCGTCGTGCTCTTCTCCATCGGACGCGGCGCGAAGAGGCCATTCCAGAGAGCCTGGCCGCGCCTGATTTGGTCCACCGTGGCCTGTTTTTGAGTTCGCCGGAGCTCTCCTCCGCATCTGGGCTCGCTGGCGCACTCCGGTGGCCGTGCTGACTCCCTACCGACGTGGCGTCGAGGGTCCCACCGCTCAGCCACTGACCCCTGCCCCTGGGCCCAGTTGAACCAGTCAACTATGCTTACTGGGCAGGCCCCAGTCAACTATGCTGACTGGGCAGGCCATAGTCAATGACACATGGGTCTCACTGGACCCACAGGTTCGATTTGACCCAGTCAGCCGCACTGTTGACTGATGACCTCAGCATTGCCTCATGATGACATCAACAGACACTATTCTGGATAATGTTAGAATTAAGTAGATAAATAAATTCAGAAAATGATTAAAACTTTAGAAAATCATATAAAATAATCCGTAACTCGGAAGAAAGTACTTTGTACATGAAAGTTGCTCAGAACAACGAGACGAATCCGGATACGTAGACCGTTCATCCGCCACACATCCCTAGCATAGCATACATGCAACTTTCCCCCTCTGGTTCATTTGTTCGAAAACGCGAAACACAGGGAATACTTTCCCGGATGTTCAGTCCTTCGCTGGTATCACCTACTACCGCGTTAGGGCACACCTAGCAACGCTCATTGTCATGTCATGCATCGTCATTCATATGTTTGCATTATATTTATTTTTTCTTCCCCCTCTTCTCTTGCTAGACACCGAGACCGACGCCGCTGCTACCCAGTACGACTATGGTGTTGACGACCCCTCCTTCTTGCCAGAGCAACCAGGCAAGCCCCCCCCCCTTGATCACCAGATATCGCCTATTTTCTCTCTACTTCTTGCATTAGAGTAGTATAGCATGTTAATGCTTTTAATCCTATCCTCATGCATAGCCTATCTTTGCTACTACAGTTGTTACCTTTACCTACAATCCTAAATGCTTAGTATAGGATGCTAGTATTCCATCAGTGGCCCTACATTCTTGTCCTTCTGCCATGCTATACTATCGGGCCATGATCACTCGGAAGGTGATCCTGGCTATATACCTATATACATAATATATGATACCTGTGGTGACTAAAGTCGGGTCGGCTCGTAGAGTACCCGCGAGTAATTCATGGATTGGGACCGAAAGGACGTTTGTCCCGACGGCCCTCTGAGTGGACCTTTGTGGCGGAGCGACAGGGCAGGTTGAGACCACCTCGGAGAGAGGTGGGCCTGGCCCTGGTCGTCGTCCGTGGTTAATTCAATCAACACGCTTAATGAGATCTTGGTATTTGATCTGAGTCTAGCCACTAGCCTATACACACTAACCAACTACGCGGGAACAGTTATGGGCACTCGACGTCATGGTATCAACCGAAACCTTCTTGACGTCAGCGACTGGGCGGCGCATGCCGGATTGGACTGGAACGCCTGCTCTTGTATTAGGGAGGCTAGGTCTGCTTCCGGCCGTCCTCGCAACGTGCATGTATGCAATGGGCGATGGGCCCAGACCCCTGCGCCATAGGATTTAGACCGGTGTGCTGACCTCTCTGTTGTGCCTAGGTAGGGCTGCGATGTGTTAATCTTCCGAGGCCGGGCATGACCCAGGAAAGTGTGTCCGGCCAAAGGGGATCGAGTGTGTTGGGTAATGTGGTGCACCCCTGCAGGGAAGTTTATCTATTCAAATAGTCATGTCCCTCGGTAAAAGGACGACCCGAAGTTGTACCTTGACCTTATGACAACTAGAACCGGATACTTAATAAAATACACCCTTCCAAGTGCCAGATACAACCCGGTGATTGCTCTCTCATAGGGCGACGAGGGGAGGATCGCGGGGTAGGCTTATGCTATGCGATGATACTTGGTTAACTTACCATCTACTCTCTTCTACTGCTTCAAGATGGAGGTTTCCAGAAGCGTAGTCTTCGATAGGACTAGCTATCTCCCTCTTATTCTGGCATTCCGCAGTTCAGTCCACATATACTACCCCTTTCATTGATACCAATGCATATGTGGTGTAGCTCCTTGCTTGCGAGTACTTTGGATGAGTACTCATGGTTTCTTTGCTTCCCTCTTTTCCCCCTTTTCTATACCTGGTTGTTGCGACCAGACGTTGGAGCCCAAGAGCCAGACGCCACCGTCGATGATGACTCCTACTACACTGGATATTCCTACTACTACGTGCAGGCCACCTATGACAATCATGAGTAGTTTAGGAGGTTCCCAGGAAGGAGGCCTATGCCTCTTTCGATTTGTATCCCAGTTTGTGCTAGCCATCTTATGGCAACTTGTTTAACTTATGTCTGTACTCAGATATTTTTACTTCCGCTGACTCTTCTATGATCGAGCTCTTGTATTCGAGCCCTCGAGGCCCCTGGCTTGTAATATGATGCTTGTATGACTTATTTTATTTGTAGAGTTGTGTTGTGATATCTTCCTGTGAGTCCCTGATCTTGATCGTACATGTTTGCGTGTATGATTAGTGTACAATTAAATCGGGGGCATCACAAGTTGGTATCAAAGCCGACTACCTGTAGGAATCCCCCTTCCACACTCTTTGGCCGAAGTCGAGTCTAGACATTGCAAAACTTGTACTAACATGGTTGTGTGTCTTACGGGCCCACGTCGCCATTTGGGTGGTATTAGGATCTTTTACTCCTCGATCTTTACTCTGGGACTCTAAACTCTCTTCTACTCGGGTTAAACGAATTTGCTAACTCTAACATTAGGATCCCATGACCACATTCACCCCAAAGTTGGATAAGCCCTAGTTATTCCTTAGAGTAGTATTTTGAACAATACCCACACTGTCATTTGATTCCTTTGAAACATCTTTGTTTTCAGATGGAACCCCACGCGCCAGGTCATGCGCCACACGACGGCCATTGGTGTCCCAGGTTCACTTGTTGTGTTAGCTGAGATGATGACCTATCTGGGTTATCGCTGGCACCCTGAGTACACCGTGTACGAGCAATACCAGGACTTTAACCAGGAGCAGTACTGTGCCATTGTCCACCTCTACTCTCGGGAGTATGACTCCACTACTGTGATGCACACTGCTCATGGTGTTGGAGTGACCATCGATATGGCAGTCCACGATGCTGCTTATGCTACTCTGACACGTTTTTGTGAAGAGTATCGGGAGTTCGACACCACCCCTTTCAGGCACATTGCTATCGCATCCGATGTTGGTGCCGAGGGATACTACACTACTTCCTACTCCACTGTCACCCGAGAGCCCTTCTACCATCAGAACCTGGTTCTGCAAGTTGATGGGCTGGATAGAGCTAAGCGAGCTCTTCGCCACTAGTTGTACACCACCCATCAGCACCTTTACCATGCTCTAACATTGTCGCACCCCCTTGTCCGATCTGGTGATCTGTCGCGATCTGTGATCTACCCAGCCAGGACCGTGATGCCCCAGGGTGTCGGCTGGCCAGATGTGGGAGGCTACTCTCCTGCACTTGGTCCTCTTCTACCACCTGAGCGTCGGGTTCTGCACCAGAGTATACGCGGACCCCAGACTACCGACGTGGAGGACTTCCCATTGCGTCACTACCAGCTGTCAGGCTACACCTACCTCCACAGTTCCTCCGGGGACTGATGTAGCTTGCTTATTAGTATTAGATGCATTCGCCGCGAGCCTGCGTGCCGCCTATGATGTCTTTAGTCTATGTACTGAACTCTGTGTACTGAACTCTATGCATGATCCCTTTTGTAAGATATGTCGACTACTATGTAGTATCTATCGTGCTCCTTTCTTTATGCATGTTTCATCATGAATGATTCTTGTCTTTGCAAATTTTTCAATGCTGAAATAGCCCTGTTAAATTTTAGCAGGATGGTTAGACCAGGTGGTCATGGTCGTGGTGGCTATGCCCCATCATCGCCTGAGTACATGGCTGGTATGATCCAACAGCTCGAGCTGAATCGCCAGTTCATGGAGAATATGATGGCTTAGTTCCCTTGCCCCAATATGAACCAGCAGCCAGCCCAAGTGACTCTGCAGGATTTCATGCGCCTCAACCCAACCATCTATCGCAGCTCAACTCAGCCTCTGGATGATGATGACTGGCTCTGTGACATCACCTATGAGGTGGAGTTTGCTAATGTAGCCCCTGCCAGCTATGTCACCTTTGATTCCTTCTTTCTAAGGGGACCCGCTGCTCAATGGCGGGACAGCCACAGGCGTACTCTGCCGGTTGGAACAATCATCACCTGGCCAGACTTTCAAGCTGCTTTCCGTGCCCGCTTCATTCCTTAGGGAGTTATGGACCGGAAGAAGCGCGAGTTCCGCAACCTCACCCAAGGCAACAAAACTGTGGAAGCTTATCAGCAGGAGTTTCTAGACTTGTCCCGCTATGCTGAAGAGTACATTGCAACTGATGCTCGCAGACAGGAGAAGTTTCATGATGGACTACAAGCTAACATCAAGCTCACACTACTAGTGCATGACTTTGCTGATTTCGCCACCTTGGTAAACAAGGCCATCAATGTCGAAACTGGTCTGCGGGAACACCAGAGCTCTCACAGGCGCAACCGTGACACAGGCTCATCTTCGGGCCCGTCCTCGCAGAAACATAGGATATGGATTCCCTACAGCATGTACTAGCCAACTGCACCTGCTCCAAAGCAGTCTTATGCTACACCGTGTTTGCCTTCCCCACCATCTAGGCAGCCAAGACTTCCAACTCCACCACCCCGAGCTCTTGTTCCTACTCCCAATAATGGTATGTGCTTCAGGTGTGGTCAACCAGGACACCGTGCTAGGGAATGCAACTAGAACCAGAATCAACTGGCCCATCCAGCAACTGGCCGTGGAAGCAACCAGCCCCGCAACAGCAATGCCAAGTCTTATGGTCATGTTCATGCCAACCACGTTGATCTGAACAAAGCTCAAGACCAGCCTGCTACTGTGATGGGTACACTCCTCGTAAATTCTGTACCAGCATCCGTTTTATTTGATACACGTGCATCACATTCATTCATGTCAGAGGATTTTGCATTCATGCATGGCATTAAAATCAAAGACATGAATGCTTTGCTATTAGTACACACCCCCGCGGGCCAATGTCGGACCTCCATGTTTTGCAACAACGTTCCCGTTGAAATTGAAGGACTAGAATTCCTTGTCTCTCCCATCGTACTGAAGTCCTATAACATTGATCTCATTCTGGGAATGGATTGGTTGAAAGAGCATACTGCTTCTATAGTTTGCGCCACTAAGACCGTCCATCTACTACACCCTTCTGATGAAATTGTTACTTACCAGGCTCATCTAGTGCAAAATGCCGAGGCACGACTTTATGCCTTGAATACACTAAACGCTGCACCACTCGAGGGCATTGAAAACATTCCCGTCGTTCATGAATCCAAGACGTCTTTCCTAAAGAACTTCCAAGGACTCCCCCTGCTAGAGCTGTCGAATTCAGCATCGACTTGAAACCAGGCACCACTCCTATAGCCAAACGACCCTACAAGATGCCGCCACATGAACTCATTGATCTTAAGGAGGAAATCGACAAATCTCTTCGCAAAGGTTTCATTCGCCCTAGTTGCTCTCCTTGGGGAGCACCTTCTCTCTTTGTTAAGAAGAAGGATGGGACAAACCGATTGGTCCAAGATTATCATCCTATTAACCAAGCCACCAATCAGAACAAATATCCCCTCCCTCGGATCAATGATCTGTATGATCAAATGGCTGGTTCATCAGTGTTCTCTAAACATGACTTGAGGTTGGGTTACCACCAGATCTGTGTTCATGAAGAGGATATCCCAAAGACCGCCTTCGTGACTCGATATGGGTCATACGAGTACACTATCATGTCATTTGGCTTAACCAATGCTCCAGCCACCTTCTCTCGTCTGAACTATAAATTCATGGATTACCTCGACAAGTTCGTCGTGGATTATCTGGATGATATCCTTGTATTTTCCAAGAACAAAGAAGAACATGCTGAACATCTTCGTCTTGTGCTGGAAAAGCTTAGAGAGCATCAACTCTACGCTAAGTATTCCAAGTGTGAATTCTGTCTTCGTGAAGTAACCTATCTTAGGCATGTCATCTCCAAGGATGGTATTGTCGTCAACCCTGAACGAGTCCAGGCTATTCTCGATTGGACTCCTCCAAAGAATGTCAAGCAAGTCATAAGTTTTCTCGGTCTCGCCAGCTATTGCCGTTGATTCGTCAAGAACTTCTCCAAGATCGCCAGGCCTTTGACTAACCTGTTGCATAAGGGCGTCAAGTTCCAATGGACAGGAAAATGTCAGGAAAATTTCCAGGCACTCAAAGACAAGTTGACTTCTGCCCCAGTGCTTGCTCCACCTGATACTAAGAAGGACTTCGTCATTTACTGCGATGCTTCCCGTCAAGGATTAGGCTGTGTCCTAATGCAAGAGCGCAAAGTGATTGCTTATGCCTCTCATCAATTGCGCCCTCACAAAGAGAACTACCCAGTTCACGACCTCGAGCTTGCTGCTGTCATTCATGCACTGCAACAGTGGCGACAGACCTTCTCGGTAATCGTTGTGAGATCTTCACCGACCACCAAAGTCTAAAGTATCCGTTTACTCAGCCAAACTTGAACCTCCGTCAGCAGAGATGGATGGAGACTCTTGCAGACTTTGACTTGGGTATTTCCTATACCCCAGGCAAGGCTAATGTAATGGCTGATGCCTTGAGCCGCAAGTCTTACGGCAACCACCTCCAGGTTCGAAAAGTTCAGCCCTCGCTTGTTGAAGAATTCAGAAAGCTGAACCTCCATATAGTTCCTTCCGGTGCACTCACTCCCCTTCCTCCAGAGTGCCGCAAGATGAACCTCCACGTTGTTTCCCAGGGTTCTCTCAATACCCTGGTTGCTAAACCTGATCTTGTGGACAGCATCAAAACGCTATAGAATTATGACTCTCAAGCCCACAAGATTAAGCGCTACCTCGCTGAAGGGAGGCCCTCATTCTTCACTATTGTTGATGATGGCATCTTGTACTTCAAGGGCCGCCTAGTGATGCCATGTTCAGAGGAAAACCATGATATGACACAGGAGGTTATGAAAGAAGCACATGATACGCCTCTGTCTATCCATGCTGGTAGTACAAAGATGTACCAAGACATCCGTCAGAGATTCTAGTGGTCTAATATGAAGCAAGACATTGCTCGTTATGTTGCTGAGTGTGACGTTTGCCATCATATCAAAGCAGAGCATCAAAGGCCTGCTGGAACTTTGCAACCTATCTCTATTCCTGAATGGAAATGGGACCATGTTGAAATGGACTTCGTCACTGGATTTCCCAAATCACAGAAAGGTAATGATGCTATTCTTGTCGTTATTGACTGACTTTCTAAGGTTGCACATTTTCTGGCGGTCAAAGAAACAATCACTGCTAGTAAGCTTGCAACTCTCTACATGTCCAAAATTGTTTCACTTCACGGTATTCCACTGGTTATCAGTTCAGACTGTGCCCGCTTATTCACTTCAAGATTTTGGGCAAGTTTCCAAGAAGCTATGGGAACTCATCTGTCGTTCAATACTGCGTTTCATCCTCAGTCGCAAGGGCAAGTTGAACGTGTCAACCAAATCCTCGAAGACATGCTTCGAGCGTGTGTTATTTCCTTCGGCAAGAAATGGGAGGAATCTCTCCCGTATGCTAAGTTCTCTTATAATAATAGCTATCAGGCTAGTCTGAAGATGCCCCCCTTCGAAGTGTAATATGGACTAAAGTGTCAAACCCCTCTGAACTGGTCAGAAACTGGGAACGTCCACTCTTCGGTCCAGATATTATCCAACATGCCAAAGAACAAGTCCGCATTATTCGTGAGCATCTCAAGACTGCTCAGTCACGTCAGAAAGGTCAGTATGACCGTCATCACAAAGACATGGTCTATCAACCTAGCAAAAAGGCTTATCTTCGAGTTACACCAATGAAGGGTGCTCACCACTTCGGGATCAAGGGCAAGCTAGCTCCTCGCTATATTGGTCCATTCACTATTCTCGAAAGGCGTGGAAAAGTGGCATACCAACTGGAGCTTCCGTCAAACCTTTCTCAGGTTCACGATGTGTTCCACGTGTCACAACTCCGCCGCCCAATCCAAGTAGTGGATCATGAAGTGCTCGAGTTGCAACAGGACCTCTCATATAAAGAGCATCCGGTCCGCATTCTTGACCAAGCTGAATGTCGCACACGTCAGAAGGCGATCAAGTTCCTCAAGGTCCAGTGGTTGCACCATTCTGAAGATGAAGCCACTTGGGAATGCGAGGATCGCCTGTGTGATGAATACCCCCCACTGTTTCCTTCTACCTCCTAAATCTCGGGACGAGATTTCTTGTAGTGGAGGAGTTTGTAACACCCAGATAATTAAGCTATAGTGAAACTCTACTAATGATGCCATGTTGATACGTCCATTTTGCTCATGCTTTTATATCGATATTTATTGCATTATGTGCTATTATTACACATTATGTCACAATACTTATGCCTATTCTCTCTTATTTTACAAGGTTTACATGAAGAGGGGGAATGTCGGCAGCTAGAATTCTGGGCTGGAAAAGGAGCAAATATTAGAGACCTATTCTGCACAAATCCAAAAGTCCTAAAACTTCACGGGAGCATGTTTTGGAATATATAAAAAATACTGGCGAAAGAATTAACCATAGGGGGCCCACACCCTGGCCACAAGGGTGGGGGCGCGCCTTACCCCCTGTGTGCGCCCCTGTCTCGTGGGCCCCCTGGCAGGCCTCCGGTGCCCATCTTCTGCTATATGAAGTCTTTCATCCGAGAAAAAAATCATAAGCAAGCTCATGGGACAAAACTCCACCGCCATGAGGCGGAACCTTGGCGGAACCAATCTAGGGCTCCGGTGGAGCTATTCTGCCAGGGAAACATCCCTCCAGGAGGGGGAAATCATCACCATCGATCCTCTCAGTGGGAGGGGGTCAATCTCCATCAACATCTTCACCAGCACCATCTCATCTCAAACCCTAGTTCATCTCTTGTATCCAATCTTTGTCTCAAAACCTGAGATTGGTACCTGTGGGTTACTAGTAGTGTTGATTACTCCTTGTAGTTGATGCTAGTTGGTTTATTCGATGGAAGATCATATGTTCATATCCTTTATGCATATTAGTACTCCTCTGATTATGAACATGAATATGATTTGTGAGTAGTTACGTTTGTTCCTGAGGACATGGGAGAAGTCTTGCTATAAGTAGTCATGTGAATTTGGTATTCGTTCGATATTTTGATGAGATGTATGTTGTCTCTCCTCTAGTGGTGTCATGTGAACATCGACTACATGAAACTTTACCATTGTTTGGGCCTAGGGGAAGGCATTGGGAAGTAATAAGTAGATGATGGGTTGCTAGAGTGACAGAAGCTTAAACCCTAGTTTATGAATTGCTTTGTAAGGGGCTAATTTGGATCCATATGTTTCATGCTATGGTTAGGTTTACCTTAATACTTCTTTTGTAGTCGTGGATGCTTGCAAGAGGGGTTAATCATAAGTGGGATGCTTGTCCAAGGAAGGGCATTACCCAAGCACCGGTCCATCCACATATCAAATTATCAAAGTACCGAACACGAATCATATGAACGTGATGAAAACTAGCTTGACGATAATTCCCATGTGTCCTCGGGAGCGCTTTCCTTTATATAAGAGTTTGTCCAAGCTTATCCTTTGATACAAAAAGGATTGGGCTATCTTTCTGCACCTTATTTACTTTTATTACTTGTTACTTGTTACTCGTTACAAATTACCTTACCACAAAACTATCTGTTACCGATAATTTCAGTGCTTGCAGAGAATACCTTACTGAAAACTGCTTATCATTTTCTTCTGCTCCTCATTGGGTTCGACACTCTTACTTATTGAAAGGACCATGATAGACCCCGTATACTTGTGGGTCATCAAGACTCTTTTCTGGCGCCATTGCCGGGGAGTGAAGCGCCTTTGGAAGGTGGAATTTGGTAAGGAAAAATTTATATAGTGTGCTGAAATTTACTAGTACTTGTTACTATGGAAAACAATCCTTTGAGGGGCTTGTTCGGGGTATCTTCACCCCGACCAGTAGAGCAAAGAGTTGCTCCTCAACCTAATGAACCTACTGAAAATGTTTACTTTGAAATTCCTTTGGGTATGATAGAGAAACTGCTAGCTAATCCTTTCACAGGTGATGGAACATTACATCCCGATTTGCACCTAATCTATGTGGATGAAGTTTGTGGATTATTTAAGCTTGCAGGTATGCCCGAGGATGTTATCAAGAAGAAGGTCTTCCCTTTATATTTAAAGGGAAAGGCATTGACATGGTTTAGGCTATGTGATTATATGGGATCATGGAACTACAACCGATTGAAATTGGAATTTCATCAGAAGTTTTATCCTATGCATCTGGTTCATCGTGATCATAATTATATATATAATTTTTGGCCTTGCGAAGGAGAAAGCATCGCTCAATCTTGGGGGAGGATTAAGTTAATGTTATATTCATGCCCCAATCATGAGCTCTCAAGAGAAATTATTATTCAAAAATTTTATGCTCGGCTTTCTCTCAATAATCGCTCCATGCTTGATACTTCTTGTACTGGTTCTTTTATGATGAAGACTATTGAATTCAAATGGGATTTATTGGAAAGAATTTAATGCAACTCTGAAGATTGGGATCTCGATGAAGGTAAGGAGTCAGGTATAACACCTAAGTTTGATTGTGTTAAATCTTTTATGGACACCGATGTTTTCCGTGAATTTAGCACTAAATATGGACTTGACTCTGAGATAGTAGCTTCTTTATGTGAATCCTTTCTACTCATGTTGATCTCCCTAAGGAGAAGTGGTTCAAATATAATCCCCACATTAAAGTAAAAGTAGTTGAACCTATTAAAGTTGAAGAAAATACTATCACTTATAATGTTGATCCTGTAGTTCCTACTACTTATATTGAGAAACCACCTTTCCCTGTTAGAATAAAGGATCATGCTAAAGCTTCAACTATGGTTCGTAAGAGTAATACTAGAACACCTACACCCGCTGAGCAAATTAAAGTTGAACCTAGTATAGCTATGGTTAAAGATCTCTTGGCCGATAATATCGATGGGCATGTTATTTACTTCTGTGATGAAGCTGCTAGAATTGCTAGACCTGACATTAAAAATAAACATAGACCTATTGTAGGCATGCCTACTATTTCTGTTAAAATAGGAGATCATTGCTATCATGGCTTATGTGATATGGGTGCTAGTGCAAGTGCAATACCTCATTCCTTATACAAAGAAATTATGCATGATATTGCACCTGCTGAGATAGAGGAAGTTGATGTTACAATTAAGCTTGCCAATAGAGACACTATTTCACCAGTTGGGATTGTTAGAGATGTTGAAGTCTTGTGTGGGAAAGTTAAATATCCTATTGATTTTCTTGTTCTTGGTTCCCCACAAGATAACTTTTGTCCCATTATATTTGGTAGACCCTTCTTGAATACTGTTAATGCTAAGATAGACTGCAAAAAGGATGTAGTTACTATTGGTTTGGGGGATATGTCTCATGAGTTTAATTTTTCTAAATTTCATAGACAAGCCCATGATAAAGAATTGCCTAGTAAAGATGAAATTATTGATCTTGCTTCTATTGTCGTGCCTCCTGATGATCCTTTAGAACAATATTTGCTCGACCATGAAAATGATATGTTTATGAATGAAAGAAGGGAAATAGATGAAGTATTCTTTAAACAAGGACCTATTTTGAAACACGGCTTGCCTATTGAAATCCTAGGGGATCCTCCTCCACCCAAGGGTGATCCCGTGTTTGAGCTTAAACCTTTACCTGATACTCTTAAATATGCTTATCTTGATGAAAAGAAGATATATCCTGTTATTGTTAGTGCTAACCTTTCAAAGCATGAAGAAAAGAAATTATTGAAAACTCCGACGAATCACCATGCTGCTATTGGATATACTCTTTATGATCTTAAGGGCATTAGTCCCACTCTATGCCAGCACAAAATAAAATTGGAGAAAGACCGAAACTGGTTGTTGATCACTAACGATGGTTAAATCCTAAGATGAAAGAAGTGGTAAGAAAAGAAATACTAAAGTTTCTGGAGGCAGGTACAATTTATCCCGTTGCTGATAGTCAGTGGGTAAGTCCTTTCCATTGTGTCCCTAAGAAGGGAGGTATTATTGTTGTTCCTAATGATAAAGATGAATTGATCCCACAAAGAATTGTTACAGGTTATAGAATGGTAATTGATTTCCGCAAATTAAATAAAGCTACTAAAAAGGATCATTACCCTCTACCTTTTATTGATCAAATGCTAGAAAGATTATCCAAACATACACATTTTTTATTTCTAGATGGTTATTCTGATTTCTCTCAAATACCTGTGTCAAAAGAGGATCAAGAAAAGACAACTTTTACTTGCCCTTTCGGTACCTTTGCTTATAGATGTATGCCTTTTGGTTTATGCAATGCACCTGCTACCTTTCAAAGATGTATGACTGCTATATTCTCTGACTTTTGTGAAAAGATTGTTGAGGTTTTCATGGATGATTTCTCCGTATATGGAACTTATTTTGATGATTTCTTAAGCAACCTTGATTGAGTTTTGCAGATATGTTTAATGAAGGTATTGTCTTAGGGCATAAAATTTCTGAAAGAGGTATTGAAGTTGATAAAGCTAAGGTTGATGCTATTGAAACGATACCGTGTCCTAAGGACATTAAAGGTATAATAAGTTTCCTTGGTCATGACAGTTTTTATAGGAGGTTCATTAAAGACTTCTCAAAAATTTCCAGGCCGCTGACTAATCTCTTACTAAAAGATGTTCCAATTGTCTTTGATGATGATTGTGTAGAAGCATTTGAAATACTTAAGAAAGCCTTGATTTCTGCACCCATTGTTCAACCTCCTGATTGGAATTTGCCCTTTGAAATTATGTGTGATGCTAGTGATTATGCTGTAGGGGCTGTTCTAGGACAGAGAGTTGATAAGAAATTAAATGTTAACCAATATGCTAGTAAAACTCTAGACAGTGCCCAAAGAAACTATGCTACTACTGAAAAAGAATATTTAGCAGTTGTATTTGCTTGTGATAAGTTCAGACCTTATATTGTTGATTCTAAAGTAATTGTTCACACTGATCATGCTGCTATTAAATATCTGATGGAAAAGAAAGACGCTAAAACTAGACTTATTAGATGGGTTCTATTTCTACAAGAATTTGATTTTCATATTATTGATAGAAAGGGAGCTGAGAACCCCGTTGCAAACAACTTTTCTAGGTTTGAGAATGTTCTTGATGACCCACTACCTATTGATGATAGCTTTCATGATGAAAAATTAGCTGTCATAAATGCTTATCATACTGCTCCATGGTATGCTAATTATGCTAATTACATTGTTGCTAAATTTATACCACCTAGTTTCACATACCAGCAAAAGAAAAGGTTTTTCTATGATTTAAGACATTACTTCTGGGATGACCCACACCTTTATAAAGGAGTAGATGGTGTTATTAGATGTTGTGTACCTGAGCATGAAAACGAACAGATCCTACGCAAGTGTCACTCCGAGGCTTATGAAGGACACCATGCTGGAGATAGAACTGCACATAAGGTATTGCAATCCAGTTTTTATTGGCCTACTCTCTTCAAAGATGCCCGTAAGTTTGTCTTGTCTTGTGATGAATGTCAAAGAATTGGTAATATTAGTAAACGTCAAGAAATGCCTATGAATTATTCACTTGTTATTGAACCATTTGATGTTTGGGGCTTTGATTATATGGGACCGTTTCCTTCCTCTAATGGGTATACACATATTTTAGTTGTTGTTGATTACGTTACTAAGTGGGTAGAAGCTATTCCAACTAGTAGTGCTGATCATAACATCTCTATTAAGATTCTTAAAGAAGTTATTTTTCCGAGGTTTGGAGTCCCTAGATACTTAATGACTGATGGTGGTTCACATTTTATTCATGGTGCTTTTCGTAAGATGCTCGCTAAGTATGATGTTAATCATAGAATTGCATCTCCGTATCACCCGCAGTCTAGTGGTCAAGTAGAATTGAGTAATAGAGAGCTTAAATTAATTTTGCAAAAGACTGTTAATAGATCTAGAAAGAATTGGTCAAAGAAACTTGATGATGCATTATGGGCCTATAGAACTGCATATAAAAATCCTATGGGTATGTCTCCATATAAAATGGTTTATGGAAAAGCATGTCACTTACCTCTCGAACTAGAACATAAGGCATATTGGGCCATTAAAGAGCTCAATTATGATTTCAAACTTGCCGGTGAGAAAAGGCTATTTGACATTAGCTCACTTGATGAATGGAGAACCCAGGCCTATGAGAATGCCAAACTGTTTAAAGAAAAAGTTAAAAGATGGCATGCCAAAAGGATACAAAAGCATGAGTTTAATGTAGGTGATTATGTTTTGCCGTACAACTCTCGTTAAAGATTTTTTGTAGGCAAACTCCTCTCTAAATGGGAACGTCCTTACATATCAAGGAGGTCTATCGTTCCGGTGCCATAAAAATCAACAACTTCGAAGGCACAAATCCGAGGGTGGTGAACGGTCAAAGAATTAAACATTATACCTCAGGTAACCCTATAAATGTTGAAACTAATGTTATTGAAACCGTAACCCCGGTGGAATACATAAAGGACACTTTCCAGAATGTTTCAGACTCCGAAAAGGAATAGATATGAGGTACGGTAAGTAAACCGACTCCAAAACAGTTCTAATAACAATTTTTCTCCGTTTTGGAATATTTAAGAAAATAGGAAAATAAGAAGTAGTCAGGGAAGGACACAAGGCGTCCACGAGGTTGGAGGGCGCGCCCTACCCCCTGGGCGCGCCCCCTGCCTCGTGGGCACCTCATGTGCTTTCCGGACTCCGTTTTCTTGTGTGATACTTCTTTTGGTCGGTAAAAATTCATTATATAATCTCCCAAAGGTGTTGACCACTGTACCACGCAAATATCCTCTATTTTTGTTTTGAGCTATTTCTGCAGCAGATCTAGAGCAAGATGTCTTCTCAAGAGTCAGTCGGGGAGAGTCGGGTGTCTCGTCCGATACCGGGGCCAAGAGCAAACAGCGATGCTGACCACTTTGGGCCATCAACTAGGGAAGAGATGGAGGCCGACTTGAAAAGGATAGATGCCATGGAGGAGGATCAAGAAGTTACTTCTCATTTCCGAGCTGGATTCGCGATGGGGGAACTATAGAGCTCAGCTATTCCAAACTCGGTCATCCCTTCCAACGTTAGATTTCTTTCTTATTAAAATATGAAAAAGAGTGTTACTTGTTCTCCCGCAGATATGCAACATCCTTGGGTGAAAGGAGCTTTAGCCGTCACGGGCAAGCTCCATAAGCAAATAATGGACCTCAAGTAGCAAGTCAATAAGCTCGAGAAAGAGAATCGTATCCCGAGGGGCATCATAGCCAAGAATACCACATCACCACCCCCGAAGAAAGAGACATAAACACATGGGTATGGGCACTCCCCTTGGCAACTGCCAAGCTTGGGGGAGTGCCCCGGTATCGTATCACCATCACACTTTCATCTTTACCATTTTTCTTAGTTTGATCCTTTTGGTTATATCTTGATCTAGTAGAATAAAGTTTTAGTATGATCTAGTTTTGAGTTTTGCTTTATGACCTTCTATGTAATCGAGTCCGTGAGCTACATATAATAAAGATTACTTATGAGTCAAGGGCCTGATTATCTTGCCATGATCTGGAGGGAATAAAAATAAAAGAGAAGAGAAAGAATAAAAAGAAATAAAGAGATCATATTGATCTTATGGAGAGTAATGACTTCACATATAGAGAGTATGATGAACAAAAGTTGTTGAGAGTTGACAAACATAGTTTTGGTCATCGTTGCAATTAATAGGAAGTAATAATGAAAGAGAGGTTTTCACATATAAATATACTATCTTGGACATCTTTTATGATTGAGGGCACTCATTAAAATATGACATGCTAAAAAGTTGATGTTGGACAAGGAAGACAATGTAATGGGTTATGTTTTCTTACATCCGAAATAAATTATATTGTCATGGATCATCCAACATGTTGACCTTGCCTTTCCCCCTCATGGTAGCCAAATTCTTTGCACCAAGTAGAGATACTACTTGTGCTTCTAAATATCCTTAAACCCAGTTTTGCCATGAGAGTCCACCATATCTACCTATGGATTGAATAAGATCCTTTAAGTAAGTTGTCATTATTGCAAGCAATAAAAATTGCTCCCTAAATATGTATGATTCATTAGTGTGGAGAAAATAAGCTTTATACGATCTTGTGATGTGGAAGAAATAAAAGTGACGGACTGCATAATAAAGGTCCATATCACAAGTGGCAATATAAAGTGACGTTCTTTTGCATTAAGATTTCGTGCATCCAACCATAAAAACACATGACAACCTCTGCTTCCCTCTGCGAAGGGCCTATCTTTTATTCTTGTCCTATACCTTATACAAGAGTCATGGTGATCTTCACTTTTCCTTTTTACATTTTATCCTTTGGCAAGCACAATGTGTTGGAAAGATCCTGATATATATAGCTAATTGGATGTGAATTTTCATGAACTATTATTGTTGACATTACCCTTGAGGTAAAAGGTTGGGAGGCAAAACTATAAGCCCCTATCTTTCTTTGTGTCCGATTAAAACTTCATACCCATAAATATTGCGTGAGTGTTAGAAATTGTGAAAGACTAAATGATAGTTGAGTATGTGGACTTGCTGAAAATCTCTTATATTGACTCTTTCCGATGTTATGATAAATTGCAATTGCTTCAATGACTAAGATTATAGTTTGTTAGTTTTCAATGAAGTTTCCGATTCATACTTGAAATTGTGAATGAATTGTTACTTTAGC
>NC_041388.1:263549799-263600991 GCF_002162155.2 Triticum dicoccoides
GGAAAAGCAAACCTATTGTGTTTATATATGTTGTTGTTGTTCTAAGAATGATCATGATGCCCTCATGTATGTATTCTATTTTATCGACACCTCTATCTCTAAACATGTGGACATATTTTTCGTTATCGGCTTCCGCTTGAGGACAAACGAGATCTAATCTTGGGGGAGTGATACGTCTCCGTCGTATCTATAATTTTTGATTGTTCGATGCCAATATTCTACAACTTTCATATACTTTTGGCAACTCTTATACTATTTTTGGGGACTAACATATTGATCCAGTGCCCAGTGCCAGTTACTATTTGTTGCATGTTTTTTGTTTCGCAGAAAATCCATATCAAACGGAGTCCAAATAGGATAAAAACGGACGGAGATTATTTTTGGAATATATGGAAAATATGGGAAGAAAAATCCACGCGAGACGGTTCCCGAGGGGGGCACGAGGCAGGGGGGCACACCCCACCCCCTGGGCGCACCCCTGACCATCGTGGGGCCCCTGTAAGGCGGTTGCTGCTATTCTTTTGCCGCAAGAAAGCTAATTTTCAGGAAAAAATCTTGGCAAAGATTTCAGTCCAATTGGGGTTATGGATCTCCATATATACGAAACGGTGAAAGGGTAGCCAGGGAGAACGCAAAAACAGAGAGAGACAGAGAGACAGATCCAATCTCGGAGGGGCTCTCGCCCCTCCCACGCCATGGAGACCAAGGACCAGAGGGGAAACCCTTCTCCCATATAGGGAGGAGGTCAAGGAAGAAGAAGAAGGAGGGGGGCTCTCTCCCCCTCGCTTTCGGTGGCGCGGGAGTGCCACCGGGGGCCATCATCATCACCGTAATCTTCACCGCCATCATCACCAACTCTTCCCCCTCTATGCAGCGGTGTAACCCCTCTTTTACCCGCTGTAATCTCTACTTAAACATGGTGCTCAACGCTATATATTATTTCCCAATGATGTATGGCTATCCTATGATGTTTGAGTAGATCCGTTTTGTCCTATGGGTTAATTGATGATCGTGATTGGTTTGAGTTGGGTTTTACCTTAATGATCTTTAGTAGTTGCGGATGCTTGCTAGAGTTCCAATCATAAGTGCATATGATCCAAGTAGAGAAAGTATGTTAGCTTATGCCTCTCCCTCAAATAAAATTGCAATAATGATTACCGGTCTAGTTATCGATTGCCTAGGGACAAATAACTTTCTCATAACAAAAAGCTCTTTACTAAAACTAACTTAGTTGTGTCTTTATCTAAACAGCCCCTACTTTTTATTTACTTGCTCTTTATATTCTTGCAACCCTATCCAACAACACCTACAAAGTACTTCTAGTTTCATACTTGTTCTAGGTAAAGCGAACATCAAGTGTGCGTAGAGTTGTATCGGTTGTCGATAGAACTTGAGGGAATATTTGTTCTACCTTTAGCTCCTCGTTGGGTTCGACACTCTTACTTATCAAAAACTGTTGCGATCCCCTATACTTGTGGGTTATCAAGACCTTTTTCTGGCGCCGTTGCCGGGGAGCAATAGCGTGGGGTGAATATTCTCGTGTGTGCTTGTTTGCTTTATCACTAAGTAATTTTTATTTGATGTTCTTAGTTTTTCTTTATCTTTAGTTATGGATATGGAACACGAAATACCAAAAAAATTAGGTTTACTTGCTACTCAAGGAGATGAGGAACCTCCTAAAACCCTCGATGCTCATTATGTGAAAGATATCATGTACTACTTTGATAATCCTGAGAAAACCCCATTCAATTATATAATGGGAGACACGTTGGATCAACATGAATACTTTAGGGATTATCTCTTGACACAAAAAGGGAAACTATTATGGGATCAAATTCATATGTTGCATTGGTATGCTCGGCAACTTTGCTTGAGGTGTGACTATACTTGTTGCTCTAGGATGAAGGCTCCACACCTTCCCTTTTCATGCAAATTTAATGATGATAAAACCTTGGATTCTTATGCTAATGGTATATATGGTTACTATGATGTGGAACAAATAGAGGAATTTGTTGCTTTTATGGGTGCTTATGAACTTGAATCTTTGTTTAAAGAGTGTGAAAATTTTGATGATTCAGTTTATAGACCTGAAAATTTAGCTATCCTTAAATATTGCTATGAGAATTATAAATTCAACTCCTATATTGATGATTTTATTGAGAAAGTCTCCGCTGTCCAAGAAGAGACTAATATTTTGCAGGAGTCTATGAAAGAAGAAATTGATGAAACTGTGAGCTCATTGGATGAAAACGATGATGAGGAGAGCAAAGAACAAAAGGAGGAAGAGCGGATTAGCTACCCGTGCCCACCTTCTAATGAGAGTAACTCTTCAACTCATACATTGTTTAATTTCCCTTCTTGCTTACCGAAGGATGATTGCTATGATGATTTTTATGATCCGGTTGATTCTCTTGAAATATCCCTTTTTGATGATGCTCGCTATGCTTGTGGCCAAGATGCCAATATGAATTATGCTTATGGAGATGAACTTGCTATAGTTCCTTATGTTAAACATGAAATTGTTCTATTGCACCCACGCATAATAGTCCTATTATCCTTTTAAATTCTCCCAACTACACTATATCGGAGAAGTTTGCACTTATTAAGGATTATATTGATGGGTTGCGTTTTAGTATTACACATGATGATTTTTATGAATATAATATGCATGTGCTTGATGCTCCTACTTGCAATTATTATGAGAGAGGAACTATATCTCCACCTCTCTATGTTTCCAACATGGTAAAATTGTAACAAACTATTTATACTATGCATTGGCCTTTACTGTGTGTGCATGAATTGTTCTTTTATGACATGCCAATGCATAGGAAGAGAGTTAGACTTCGTCATTGCTTGAATTATGTTACTTTGTGCTCACTACTAAATGCCAAATCATTGCTAATTAAAATTGGCTTTGATATACCTTGGGATCCGGGTGGATCCATTACTTGAGCACTATATGTGTAGCTTAATGGCTTTAAACAAAGCGCTGCTAGGGAGACAACCCGGAAGTTTTAGAGAGTCATTTATTTCTGATGTGTACTTTTATATAGTTTAAATACAAAAAATAAAGAGGGGAACCCAAAACTTTTCAAAAAGAAAAGTGAAAGTGAGATAGACGAGCATTGTGAAAGTGGGAGAGCTCCTTGAACTTTGTTCATGCCCATGGAAACTTTGTGAATCTTAATTAGAGAAAATTTTCAACAAAAATAATTATCCCCTTGTACAATTCCATTGTATTATAAAAATAATGTGCCAAGGTTTGCCTTTAGGATGTTTTAGATGCTTGTTGGTTTGTACGGTGCAGGACAGAACTTTGGCTGTAGCGCACGATTTTACATTTCTTGCTAGAACGTCAAATGGTTATGAAACTTTTTGCACTGCCTTTCTATACAAATTGTTTATTTTTCCTAATTTCATTAGAATTTTTGGAGTTCCAGAGGTATGGTTAATGTTCAGATTATTACAGACTGTTCTGTTTTAGATAGATTCTGTTTTTGATGCATAGTTTGCTTGTTTTGATGAAACTATCGATTTATATCAGTGGATTAAGCAATGGAAAAGTTATATTACAGTAGCTAAAATTCAAAAACAAAATATGAATTGGTTTGCAACAGTACTTAGAGTAGTGATTTGCTTTATTATACTAACGGATCTTACCGAGCTTTCTGTTGAGTTTTGTGTGGATGAAGTGTTCGAAGATCGAGGAGGTCTCGATGGGAGAAGAAGGAAGAGAGGAAAGAGATCAAGCTTGGGGATGCCCAAGGCACCCCAAGTAAATATTCAAGGAGACTCAAGCATCTAAGCTTGGGGATGCCCCGGAAGGCATCCCCTCTTTCTTCAACAAGTATCGATATGTTTTCGGATTCGTTTCATTCATGTGATATGTGCAGATCTTGGAGCGTCTTTTGCATTTAGTTTTCATTTTTCTTTTATGCACCATGCTGGTATGACATAGTCCTTGGTTGATTTATTGAATTCTCATTGCACTTCACTTAAATATTTTGAGTATGGCTTTATAGAATGCTTCATGTGCTTCGCTTATATCATTTGAAGTTTGGATTGCCTGTTTCTCTTTACATAGAAAACCGCCATTTGTAGAATGCTCTTTTGCTTCACTTATATTTGATAGAGCGTGGGCATATCTTTTGTAGAAAGAATTAAACTCTCTTGCTTCACTTACATCTATTTAGAGAGATGACATGAATTGGTCATTCACATGGTTAGTCATAAAATCCTACATAAAACTTGTAGATCACTGAATATAATATGTTTGATTCCTTGCAATAGTTTTGTGATATAAAGATGGTGATATTAGAGTCATGCTAGTGGGTAGTTGTGGATTGTAGAAATACTTGTGTTGAAGTTTGTGATTCCTGTAGCATGCACGTATGGTGAACCGTTATGTGATGAAGTCGGAGCATGATTTATTTATTGATTGTCTTCCTTATGAGTGGCGGTCGGGGATGAGCGATGGTCTTTTCCTACCAATCTATCCCCCTAGGAGCATCCGCGTAGTACTTTGTTTTGATGACTAATAGATTTTTGCAATAAGTATGTGAGTTCTTTATGACTAACGTTGAGTCCATGGATTATACGCACTCTCACCCTTCCACCATTGCTAGCCTCTCTAGTACCGTGCAACTTTCGTCGGTACCATAAACCCACCATATACCTTCCTCAAAACAGCCACCATACCTGCCTATCATGGCATTTCCATAGCCATTCCGAGATATATTGCCATGCAGCTTCCAGCATCATCATATACATGACTTGAGCATTCATTGTCATATTGCTTTGCATGATCGTAAGATAGATAGCATGATGTTTTCATGGCTTGTTCGTTTAGAGTCATATCTTTGTTCTAGTATCGAGTTGTAATATTGAGTTGTAAGTAAATAAAAGTGTGATGATCATCATTATTAGAGCATTGCCCCAGTGAGGAAAGGATGATGGAGACTATGATTCCCCCACAAGTCGGGATGAGACTTCGGACTTTAAAAATAAATAGAAGAGGCCAAAGAAGCCCAAATAAAAAAGAGGCCAAAGAAGCCCACCAAAAAAGCAAAAAAATGAGAGAAAAAGAGAGAAGGGGTAATGTTACTATCCTTTTACCACACTTGTGCTTCAGAGTAGCACCATGTCCTTCATATAGAGAGTCTCTTGAGTTATCACTTTCATATACTAGTGGGAATTTTCATTATAGAACTTGGCTTGTATATTCCGATGATGGGCTTCCTCAAATGCCCAAGGTCTTCATGAGCAAGCAAGTTGGATGCACACCCACTTAGTTTCCAGTTTGAGCTTTGATACACTTATAGCTCTTAGTGCATCCGTTGCATGGCAATCCCTACTCACTCACATTGATATCTATTGATGGGCATCTCCATAGCCCGTTGATACGCCTAGTTGATGTGAGACTATCTTCTCCTTTTTGTCTTCTCCACAACCACCATTCTATTCCACCTATAGTGCTATGTCCATGGCTCACGCTCATGTATTGTGTGAAAGTTGAAAAGGTTTGAGAACGTCAAAAGTATGAAACAATTGCTTGGCTTGTCATCGGGGTTGTGCATGATGTGAATATTTTGTGTGGTGAAGATGGAGCATAGCCAGACTATATGATTTTGTAGGGATAACTTTCTTTGGCCATGTTATTTTGAAAAGACATGATTGCTTTATTAGTAGGCTTGAAGTATTATTGTTTTTATGTTAAATGATAGACTATTGCTTTGAATCACTCGTGTCTTAATATTCATGCCATGATTAGATTATGTGATCAAGATTATGCTAGGTAGCATTCCACATCAAAAATTAACTTTTTTATCATTTACCTACTCGAGGACGAGCAGGAATTAAGCTTGGGGATGCTGATACGTCTCCGTCGTATCTATAATTTTTGATTGTTCCATGCCAGTATTCTACAACTTTCATATACTTTTGGCAACTTTTTATACTATTTTTGGGGACTACCATATTGATCCAGTGCCCAGTGCCAATTCCTGTTTGTTGCATGTTTTTTGGTTCGCAGAAAATCCATATCAAACGGAGTCCAAACAGGATAAAAACGGACGGAGATTATTTTTGGAATATATGGAAAATATGGGAAGAAAAATCCACGCGAGACGGTTCCCGAGGGGGGTGACGAAGCTATGTACCTAGGGTAGGGTCATGGATCTGTCCAAGATACCCTCCCCAAGGACATCTCTAAAAGAACCAGAAGCAGTCGAAGAGAAATCATCATCCACTCGACCATAAAGCCATGTTCCACTCGACAGTCTTGAAGACACTCGACCATGCAAACAACCACTCGACTAGCAGAAGATGGGAAGCCACTCACTCTGCAACGGTCGGATTTAAGTCATAGCTTTAATAATCATTTATAGCACTTTACTTCGGACGTTACCAGTAACGCTCCTCCTTTATGAACATTGAACCCTGTGTAACAGAGGGGAGCTGGGGTCATGGCACACTCTATATAAGCCACCCCCTCCTCTGGGACAAGGGTTCGCACCCTCTATAATTCACATGCATATATCCAATCGACCGCCTCCGGGCTCCGAGACATAGGGCTGTTACTTCCTACGAGAAAGGCCTGAACTCGTAAAACTCGCGTGTACAACTCCTCCATAGCTAGGATCTTGCCTCTACATACCTACCCCTCTTCTACTGTCAGATCTAGAACCACAACATTTGGCGCCCACCGTGGGGCTGGTGTCTTAGCGACTTGTTGGACAATTTGCAATTTTTCCGATCGCCTTCGTCATGGTTTCCGGCGGAGGTTTGGCTAAGGGCCGCGAGATCTGTCTCGGCGCGCTCGTGTTTGTCGCCGACGACTCCGCTTGGCTTCAGGAGGCTCCACTCGACGTTGACGCACTTCCCGCCCGCGGGGCAACGCACTTTCGCGCGTGTGTCCGCGGCGTCCTCCTGCGCCAGCCGTCCACCCAGTATCAGTCGGCTCCTGCAGCTTTCCCCTCCCTGCGGCCTGCCAGAACAAACGTTCCGGTCGATGGAGGCTCCAACGGTGGGTGAAGCATGCGGTGGCTCGCCAGTCGGCCACCCCTCAAGTCGCAACGATCGAGCCCGACGAAACCCTCTAGGGCATGTTCGATCTGTCGACTGGCTCCATAGAGACTGCATCCGAGTGCGACAACAGCGACCCAGCGGCGGTAGTTTTGATGGTTAATGGACCACGCGGTCCTCCTGGCTTCACCCGTGAAGACGGGGGCGATGGGGACGGCGATCCATCGCGCGTTCATGAAGAGTACTGCCCTTAACCCCTCTCTTCTCAGCGGAGAGAAGAACTTCGCCGCCGGAACATGGCATTGCACATGCCTATCGTAGGAGAAACCCTTGAGGCCCAGGCATTGGAGGCGGCGCGCCTGGCCAACTTGGCTGAGCGCGCTCGACTGGAGAATCTTCAATGCGCGCTCGACGAGCATGCTCGACAGCGTGCTCCCGAGTACAGTCGACGTCAACTTTTTCCACCTCAGACTCAGGTATACCAAACTCCGATCCAGAATCTCGCAGCTGCTTCCCAGATAGCGGAGTCGATCCAACCTTCCCAGTCAGAAGCTGGCCGAGGTCTGGTGCAGATCCGAGCTTTGCTCCAGGCGGCAGGAGAGCAGAATACAACCGTATCTCAGTCGCGGAATAGGATCCATAGCAGATCCATGGTTGCAGACATAGTGCAGTCGGCTCACAGCCCAAGATCACCCCCGAGGCGTGAGGGACGTGGAGATCGACGAGATCAGTATAGAAACTGTGAGCAGTATAATCACCGAGTCGATCGCAATGATTGTCGTCGAGTGCCCACGCCTCCCCCAAGGAGGGTGTCGTATGTGCCTCGGCAACATGATGACAGGCGCCCTCACAGTATTGGGCGAGGGATTCCAGTCGACCCTAGGGAGCCAGGCTTTGATGCGATATCTATTCTCGTTCAGGGCTTGGTCGACAGAAACAGAGCTCACCGAGAGGGTCATGACAGGGATCTGCAAACCAGCAGCAGGGTGCATGTCTCAGGTCCAGAGTGCTTCAGCAGAGCCATCAGGGCTGCAGTGATTCCCGGTTCCCCCCAACTTCAGGTTGGCAACTGGAGTCAGTAAGTTCACCGTTGAGTCCAAGCCTAACACTTGGCTTGAAGACTACCGAGTGGTTGTCCAGATTGGTGGCGGCAATGATGAAGTGGCCAAGAAACACCTTCCTCTGATGTTGGAGGGTTCGGCTAGAGCATGGCTGAATCAGTTGGTACCTAGCAGTATTTATACTTGGGAAGATCTTGCCCGAGTGTTTGTCAGAACATTCGAAGGCACTTGCAAACGGCCGGCAGGTTTGACAGAATTACAGTGTTGCGTTCAGAAACCGAATGTAACTTTGAGGGATTATATCCAGAGATGGATCACCTTGCACCACACGGTGGAGGATGTGTCTGATCATCAGGGAATTTGTGCCTTTAAGGAAGGCGTCAAGTATCGGGAGTTGAATCTAAAATTCGGTCGGACAGGAAACATGACTCTGACTCGGATGATGGAGATTGCCACCAAGTATGTCAACAGTGAAGAAGAAGACCGACTCCGGAGTGGCAAGCACAAAATAGTCGCCCATGAAGCCGGAGGGGGAAACTCCAGTCGGAAGCAAAAACGCAAAGCCGAGCCAGCAGCTCCTTGTGAAGCCTTAGCGGTGATTCAGGGAAAGTTCAAGGGGAAGCCCAAAGGGCCGTGGAACCCCAAGAAAGTAAAAGATCAAGATGGAAATGACGTGCTGGATTTGCCATGCCTCGTCCACACCAAAAAAGATGAAGAGGGTAATTTCATTTACCCGAAGCATACCACTCGGCAGTGTCGACTCCTGATCCAATAATTCTGAGAGAAACAACCCAAGGAAAAGGAGAAAGAACCAGACAAGGTTGAGGATGAGGAAGAAGATGATGATGGTTATCCCCACGTGAATTCCACTCTGATGATTTTTGCCGATGTTGAGAGTAAAAGTCGATTGAAAGTCATCAACAGAGAAGTGAACATGGTCGCTCCGGTGACACCCAGTTATTTGAAGTGGTCCCAGACTGCCATTACATTCGACCAGTCCGATCACCCAGCGCACATAGCCACCCCTGGGAGGCAAGCGTTGGTGGTCGACCCAGTAGTCGAAGGCACCCGATTGACTAAGGTTATGATGGATGGTGGCAGTGGCCTGAATATACTGTATGCAGAGACGTTGAAAGGGATGGACATTCCAATGTCCAGACTCAGTGAAAGTAATATGAGTTTCCATGGGGTCATTCCAGGCAAGAAGGCTGCATCACTCGGCCAGGTTGTTGTCAACGTGGTTTTCGGCGACTCCAAGAATTACCGCAAAGAAAAGTTGACATTTGAAGTTGTGGATTTCCAGAGTGCCTATCATGCTATTCTGGGCAGGCCAGCTTATGCACGTTTTATGGCTCGACCATGGTACGTGTACCTCAAATTGAAGATGCCTGGTCCCAAAGGGGTGATCACTATCACTGGTAGTCGGAAGAAGGCATGCTTCCAGAAGGGCTCAAAGATCGCCGATGCACAGATGGCTGTAGCAGAATTGCAAGAGTATCAAAAAAATGCAGATCCGAGTGATTTGTTGTGAGCCAATAAGCCCGCCACGGATTCAGCATTCTAGTCGTCTGGCGAAACAAAGTCGATTCACATTCATCCGACGGATCCCAATGCTGCTCCGACTCACATCTCAACAACACTCGACTCCAAATAGGAAGAAGCGCTCACCCAGTTTCTCCATGAGAACTGGGACATCTTTGCATGGAAACCTTCGGACATGCCAGGTGTTCCCAGGGAACTGGCTGAGCATCGTTTGTGTGTCGACCCAAAAGTTAAACCAGTCAAAGAACATCTTCGACGGTCCGCCGTACAGAAGAGGAAGGCAATCGGTGAAGAGGTGTGTTGGTGTCAAAACCGGCGGATCTCGGGTAGGGGGTCCCAAACTGTGCGTCTAAGGCGGATGGTAACAGGAGGCAGGGGACACGATGTTTTACCCAGGTTCGGGCCCTCTTGATGGAGGTAAAACCCTACGTCCTGCTTGATTTATTCTTGATGATATGGGTATTACAAGAGTTGATCTACCACGAGATCGGAGAGGCTAAAACCCTAGAAGCTAGCCTATGTCTGTTGTCCTACGGACTAAAACCCTCCGGTTTATATAGACATCGGAGGGGTCTAGGGTTACACAAGGTCGGTTACAAAGGAGGAGATATACATATCCGTATTGCCTAGCTTGCCTTCCACGCCAAGTAGAGTCCCATCCGGACACGAGACGAAGTCTTCAATCTTGTATCTTCATAGTCCAAGAGTCCGGCCAAAGGATATAGTCCGGCTGTCCGGAGACCCCCTAATCCAGGACTCCCTCAATAGCCCCTGAACCAGGCTTCAATGATGATGAGTCCGGCGCGCAGTATTGTCTTCAGCATTGCAAGGCGGGTTCCTCCTCCAAACACATCATAGAAGAGTTTGAACACCAGGATAGTGTCCGACCCTGCAAAATAAATTCCACATACCACCGTAGAGAGAATAATATTTCCACAAATCTTAATCTGCTGACACGCTTTGGCAACATGACATCAGGCCTTGGCTCGGTGATTATTCAAACCGTTTTTCTTCAACCAGCTCCACTCATAACGCGAGGCGGTTTCTTGACATGTCTTGTCAAAGCAGAGATCGTGTCCCCCTAATTACGGGATTCTCATCAATACGGACATGGGTAACCAAACCATGCCTAGGACTCCTAGATATTAGGCAAGTCCCAAACGGCCACGAGGAGGACGCTCGATATTCACCCTCTTTATAAAGGGGCAAGGCTTTTACTTTTTTTCCTCCCGTGCTCAATCGAATCCTTCCCCCGCCTCGAGTTCTAACACCCAAGACCCAGGTTAGGTGCTTCGGACCTTCAATCATGTCCGGATCTAGCCTTCAAGGCCGGTGGATTCCCTCCTCCGTTATGGAAGAGGATATCAAGAAGTTGAGGGAGGCCAGATACCTGACCGCCGAGGTTTCACATCGGTTGCCTGCCCGAGGGCAGGTTGTCCCTACTCCCGAACCCAACGAGGATGTTGTGTTCATCTCCCACTTCCTCCGAGGTCTAGGCCTCACTCTGGATCCCTTCGTTAGGGGTTTGATGTTCTATTACGGGCTAGATTCCACGATCTAGCCCCGGACTCCTTCCTCCACATCTTGGCATTTATTGTCGTATGTGAGGCCTTCCTCCGCATTACCCCTCACTTCGGCCTGTGGCTCAAGACCTTTGACGTGAAGCCGAAGATGGTCGAGGGGCAGCATGTAGCGTGCGGAGGTGCATTAATAAGAAAGATCGCTGGAGCACCATGGCCGAAGGGTTCCTTTCCAGAGGCGTCCGGATTATGGAAACGGGAGTGGTTTTACATCACAGCTCCCAGAAGTGCCAAGTGGGTGGCTGCCCCTGCTTTCCGCGTGGGCCCTCCACCACAACTGATGTCATGGATTAGCAGAGGGCTGAGCTGGGGCCCAGCCAAGGACGTGCCTATACTGCAGAGCTGCATTCAAGATCTCTTCGAAGGAGATTTTAGTTTGCTTATGGTAATGCAAGTCATGCTGGTTCGTCGAGTCCAGCCTTGCAAACGCCGGCCCCTCTACTTGTGGGAATTCAACCCAGAAGGACTGTGCGCTATTCAGAATTTCCTCGGCCTGACGCACGAGGAGACGTATAAATCATTCTTCGGACCTCAAATAGAGTGTCCGGATACTATCGAGGACGTGGGCTTGAGCAGCAACTGCACCGCCGACCAGGTAAGTAATCCTCTAGCCGAACACACCGTCTTTCATTTATCATGACGTCATTCTAAGAAATCGCTCTTCGAACAGGACTGGCTAACAAAGGCGAAGATGATTCGGTGTTCGGCCCCCCTTCCTGAGGGTTTGGACAATCCGGTACTGGAAAAGATGCTCGAGCTAGCACCTTGCCCGGAGCCCTCAAAGGAAGAAAAAGGGGGGAATAATGAGGGCGAAAGCGGGCCCCCATCTCTACCAATTCCAACCGAGGGAATATGCGCCACCGTGAGGGAGGATAACCAAGGGGAAGATTCTGACCTTCTCCCGCTCCGGGGAAGGAAGAGGACTGCCTCTGAGGATCCGGAAACCAAGGCTTCCAAACGGGAGAAGAAGTCCCCAACAGAGGGTCCTGCCTTGGGGGGGTGCTCTTGCCGCACAAAGTCCGCGCGGGGATCAGCCCTCTAACGAGCCGTAAGTGATCAAAAAATACTTAATAGTAAAGATATTCTACCTAATTTCCGAGGAAGATAACCGAAGCGTTTATCTTGCAGTTCGGATCTTAGCCCTTCTCAACCGAGCTCGTCTTCAGGGGACCTTCTTCCGGAGATGATGGAGAGCGAAACGCCTCCCCCGGACTCCTCAGTGCGTCCGACCGCATACGTTAATGAGTACGGTTGTAACGCCCCGAGACCGATGTGCTAGGTGTCTTCGAGTTATTCGTTGTTGTTGCCATGTCATTTGCTTGCGTGTCGCATCTTATCATGTCATCATGTGCATTGCATCATCATGTTTTCAAAACTTGCATCCGTCCGGGTTCCCCCGTTCTTTCCGTTGTCCGTTCTGAGCCCAGACACACTTGCATGCGCCCGCGGCATGTCCGAAATAGTATTTTATAAGTGGCCAGAAAATGTTCTCAGAATGGGATGAACGTTGGCATGCGGTGTTGTTTTGTTGTTAGTAGACCGCCTGCCAAGTTTCATCGCGTTCGGAGTCCGTTTGACGCCCCAACGGATAACTATAGCGGCAATATAGCCGGTCTAACGTCGGACGTTTTCGGTCTCCGGAAACCGTGCCGGGCTGCATCTCTCCCCTCTTCTCTCAGACCAACCCGCTCTTCACAATCCGCCAGACCCAACCTAACCTCTCTCGTCAGCCCGCGACCCTGCTCGCACGCGCGTCCGAAAGTTGTCCCGGACCCGACCCGAGCAGTCGTCACCGTTGGGTCCAGATCATCCCCAAACGTCTACAAAACGTCACCGTTTTCCTATTTGGACTCCCTAGCTATTTTATTCGCCATCGTCCGATTACGATCGGAGGGTTCTGTTAGCCCCTAACCTAACCCACCAGCGTATATAATGGGCAACCCTAGGAATTAGGGATCCTGTCCCATCCTAACATCCATCCAATCCATCCCCGCTGCCACTCTCTTTGTTTTCAGCGCCCAACCAACCACCAAGCCGATCCAATCCATCCCCGACCAACCTCACCGGCCTCTGCTCGATCCAACCCGACAGCCTGCAGTCGTCCTCGATCCAGACTGAGGGGAGCCGTCCCCGAGCTCCCGTACCTCCTCTTCGTCCTCCCCGAAGACCAACAGAGCCGAGTCCTCGCAGCCGCCTTCGTTCGCGCACTCCCGCTTCGCCAAGACCCCGACCAGCCGAGCTGAAGCTCTCCTGCGCCGGCCACTCAGGTCACGTCCCTGCCCGTGCCCTCGTCCTCTCTTTTCTCATTTTCTCTTGTTGATCTCTGTCTCTCCTTCTCGTGGCCACAGAAGCATCAGGGCAGTGCCCGAGCAGCAGCGCTGGCCACCTTGTGCACCCGACCAGCAGGCCCTAGTGCCGCACCTCCCCTCCGTCCTCCATGACCCAGACGGCCGGCCAGTGTCGCCCATCTCCCTCCGCCTCGCTGCGCCCGTCCCTTGCGTCCCCTTCGAGTCCAGCCATGGAAGCCGCCACCGCGTGGAGCTCCATGTCTGCCGGCCTGCCTCCACTTTGATCCAGCAGGGAACGGAACCCCGGCGACCTCCCGCGACCTGATCCGGCCTCCGAGACGCCCTGCACCCTCGGGCCACCGCAGGACCTCCTTCCCCCATGCCAAGTTCGCCGGTGTCGCCAACCTCTACATCCCCTGCTCCAGATCGTGCGAGCGAGGGAGCCGCGCGCGTTGACCAGCGCATGGGCCGCGTCCATCCGAGCCAGACCAGCAACCGTATCCCGCAGCAAGGTCCATCCATGCCAAGCCCACCTCCCGATCCGGCCAGCGAGGCCTCTCCGCAAACTGGGCCTGGCCCATGGGTGAGGCACACCCCAGCGCCCTTGTTGATATCCTCCTGTTGGGCCAGTTCTTGTTTCGGCCCGTAATGGTTTTTTTCCAGATCTGGTGATTTTATCTTTATTCCAGAGATAGCAGATTTGCAAAAAAAACCTCCATGTTCGTGCATTTAATAACTCATCATCCATGCACCGGATTAGAATGTTTTATATATAAACTTGTTTAAAATCTTGTCTAGTTTCATAATATGTCATTTCCATCCATGTTTAAAATGCTTAAAATGATGTTTGCTTTAATTTGCTCCTATGCCATGCTAAAATGCTTTAATCCATAACTAAATAACCGTAACTCGGAATTTAATAATCTTTATATGTAAATGGGGTGGAAAAATGCCTAGTTTAACATGGTGACCTTACTTTGCATGTTTAATAACTCTAAAATTATGTTTAGGGCAGAACAGTACCATAACCAAACTATGCACATGAGGAGTTTCCGGACTTGTTGTCTTGTTGTTCCGGCCTCATTTAAACTTGCCTAGATAGATAGTTTCATTATGCTTCATCTCTTGCCATGTTTAACAACATTTAATATTATTGGGTAAATAAACAAGATCGAAACTAAATAACTTGAATGTGGTGTTTCGTCAATATGCAACTCATTGCATATTGAGCTCCACTTAACTTGTAGTGTTGTTTGTGCACTTTGCCATGCCATGCTTCATTAAACTGGACATGCATCATAATTGTTTGTGCATCATGCCATGTCTATGTGGTGGTTGTTTACCATGATTGTTTGCTTCTTTCCGGTGTTGCTTCTTCGGGTTGGTTCCGATAACGTTGCGTTTGTGAGGATCCGTTCGACTACGTCCGTTTGTCTTCTTCATGGACTCGTTCTTCTTCCTTGCGGGATTTCAGGCAAGATGACCATACCCTCGAAATCACTTATATCTTTGCTTTCTAGGTGCTCACTCTTTCGCTATGCCTATGCTGCGATACCTACCACTTGCTTATCATGCCTCCCATATTGTTGAACCAAGCCTCTAACCCACCTTGTCCTAGCAAACCGTTGTTTGGCTATGTTACCTCTTTGCTCAGCCCCTCTTATAGCGTTGTTAGTTGCAGGTGAAGATTGAAGTTTGTTCCTTGTTGGAACATGGAGATGTTGTTCCTTGTTGGGACATGTTTACTTGTTGGGATATCACAATATCTCTTATTTAATTAATGCATCTATATACTTGGTAAAGGGTGGAAGGATCGGCCTTTTGCCTAGTGTTTTGTTCCACTCTTGCCGCCCTAGTTTCCGTCATATCGGTGTTATGTTCCTGGATTTTGCGTTCCTTACGCGGTTGGGTAATAATGGGAACCCCTTGACAGTTTGCCTTGAATAAAACTCTTACAGCAATGCCCAACATTGGTTTTACCATTTGCCACCTAGCCTTTTTCCCTTGGGTTTCGTGGACTCAGGGGTCATCTTTATTTAAACCCCCCCGGGCCAGTGCTCCTCTGAGTGTTGGTCCAAACTAGAGTCATGTGCAGCGCCCCCTCGGGGAAACTCGAGGTTTGGTTTTAGTTGTATGGAGAGCTCATCTGAGTGTGCCCTGAGAACAAGATATGTGCAGCTCCTATCGGGATTTGTCGGCACATTCGGGCGGTGTTGCTGGATTAGTTTTACCCTGTCGAAATGTCTTGTATTCGGGATTCCGAGTCTGATCGGGTCTTCCCGCTAGAAGGAATATCCTTCGTTGACCGTGAGAGCTTGTGTTGGGCTAAGTTGGGACACCCCTGCAGGGATTTGAACTTTCGAAAGCCGTGCCCACGGTTATGGGCAGATGGGAATTTGTTAATGTCCGGTTGTAGAAAACCTGAAGTTGATCTTAATTAAAATACATCAACCGCGTGTGTAACCGTGTTGGTCTCTTTCCGGCGGAGTCCGGGAAGTGAACACGGTGTTGGAGTAATGCTTGACGTAGGTTGTTCTAGGATCACTTTTTGATCATAGTTGTTCGACCGTGCTTTTGCCTTCTCTTCTCGCTCTCATTTGCGTATGTTAGCCACCATATATGCTACTCGCTTGCTGCAGCTCCACCTCATACCTTTACCTTACCCATAAGCTTAAATAGTCTTGATCGTGAGGGTGCGAGATTGCTTAGTCCCCGTGGCTCACAGATACTTCCAAAACCAGCTTGCAGGTGCCGATGAGTCCGTGCAGATGACGCAACCAAGCTCAGGAGGAGCTCGATGAAGATCTTGTCCTTTGTGTTGTTTCGTTCTAGTGGATCAGTAGTGGAGCCCAGTTGGGGTCGATCGGGGACCTTGTCGCATTTGGGGTTCTTCTTTTATTTTGGTTCTGTAGTCGGACCTTGATTGTATTTATTTGATGTAATGTTTTATTCATGTAATTGTGTGAAGTGGCGATTGTAAGCCAACTATGTATCTTTTTCCCTTATATATTACATGGGTTGTGTGAAGATTACCTCACTTGCGACATTGCTTTCAATGCGGTTATGCCTCTAAGTCGTGCTTCGACACGTGGGAGATATAGCCGCATCGAGGGCGTTACAAGTTGGTATCAGAGCCTTCCCCCACCTTAGGAGCCCCACTGCTTGATCGTTTTTAGCAGCCGTTGTTTAGTCTAGAAAAATGTTTTGAGTCTTTTAGGAATTATATATCGGAGAGTTTAGGAATTCTTTTTACTCCCCAGTCCCTTCATCGCTCTGGTAAGGCATCCTGACGTAAAGTTTTGACTCTTCTCTTCTCAAATTTCACTAATTTTTTTAGGATCACGCGGGTATCTTGGAATCGTTCCGATCGATTTGTGACGAGAACATTGTTCTTGGTGCCTCCTGTCATTTAGGGGTTGTGGCAGTGTCCCGGGGAGTTGAGCTCTGAGGTGTTGTCGTCACAATTTTATCGTTGCAGTTCTGGAATACCCGAGTTTAGTTTCGCCGACATCGAAAATCTCTTTTATGCAGTTGTTGGTGAGATAACCTTGACGCCACCCAGTACTGGGGCGGGAGTTCGGGAGTATTGCCATAACTTGTATAACAGATGCTTTTCGAAGGTTGAGGTAGATGATTTCCGAAGGTTTCTTGGTTATGTGTTGAAGGATGGATACAACTGGATGTAGGATTTGCTAGTTTTGGGTGAGATATTATGCTTCCCCTGTATCCCCAACACCTGATTGCATAACCAGAAAATTTCGGGAGTTTATAAGTGGGAATTCAAGTAGCTCTTAGGATATCTTTCCGACAGATGTATGATATGAAATTGGGGTTCGACGTCTAGTGGTCCGCCTATTCACGGTTGGTTTTACAGTGGTCTCGTTGTGTCTTAAAGAGTCCTTGGCTATGCCGACTCGGGGACGCTTCGTATGTCATGTGCACTGCCTTGTACATGATGGTGTTGTACGATCGAGCCCGTGTAGGCCCCACCACGAAAACTTTGGACAAAATCTCTATCATATGTTTGTTCCGGCTTATTCCGCAAGCCAATCCTTTGTTTTGTTTTGAGTTGTAGTATTCGAGTTGCTTCAAAGTCAAATGTAGATTCCATACCTTTTCCAAGCGGTGTTCTCATATTTCTATGTGAATACCAACCCTTCTCGATCATCTAGTTTGTCATGTCAATCCTTTTCACCAGTGTGTTTCTCTTCAAGTGGATCCGAACATTGCAACATCCGCAAGATCCAATCTCAGCTTTCCCAACGGTGTTCGTTCATCCATCCCAAGTTGCCTTTGTTTTTCCCGCCCTCCTCCCTTGTTTTCTTTAGGGACTCAGATTTCTTATTCAAGTATCCTTTATTGATGGGAAGCCTCTCCATTCTTTTTCCGTCAATTTTCTTATCCGGTGATGCTCATGAAGATACTAACGGAGCCTCAAGTTCATCATTATTCATTCTTTTTCTTCTCTGGTGGATTCAATTCAAGCTTTGGGTGTTAATCATATTATTTTCCGTATTTCAAATGCCTTCTCATGCCGGTGCACCTTACATTCAGTCATTCCACGCTCGTTATTCAATTGTTCCGGAGTGCTCAAGATATCTCGAAGATTCGTGTTTCCACTCTGCTTTCGTTCCAGCTCTTTCGAGGATGTTATCTCATTCAAGCCATTTAATTCAACCGGTGTAATCTCTCCTTCAAATCATTCAACGGTGTATCTATCGAGTGGGCCCTAACCCACAGGTCTTTTTCCTAGGATCTTACCTAAATTTTTCCGGAGTTATTCTCAAATTCTTTTCTAAAGTTTGACGTAAGAATGGATTATCATCAATCAAATGTCTTTCTCCAAGATCTTTCAAATTCTTTTCATCGTCGGTTCAACATTTCTAATATTCATTCTCCCAAAGTATCTCAACAATTCATGGTGGTGTTTCTCGTCGTCATTCTCGGAATTTTGAAGACCGAAGAAGAGTTTCTCTTTAATCTTGCTCCATTATCTTCAAGATTCATGGTGCTAGCCTTATGCCGTCCTCTCATAATTGTTTTCGTTCGTGATAATTCTTTTCACCCATCCGGAGCAATTCAAGAGTCTTTTCAGTTTGATTCTTCGGAGCCCATCATCTCATAATTATTCATTCCAGCTTTCAGCTCTCGTTCTCCAAATCATACCGGTGCATCATTCAAGTATTCTCTTATCAGCTCGTGATCTCTTCGTTCTCATGTACCTAAATTCTCTCAAGCATCTTCGTTCATTTGCTAAATTCTTCCCGGTGTCTTCCTTATCTTTTCTTTGTTCATTTTTAATTCTTATGGTGGTTCATTCAAGACTTCTCGTCATTCGTTTATCATATCCATTCTTTCATTGTTTCATCCTATCGGTGGTTCGTGAAAGATCTTCCCAAGTCTGATGCTATATCTCTCTTAATCTTTTCAACGAGAATAAGTAGTATGCCAAATCTGTTGCTTGTCATCAATTTAATTGGTGAAGGATAAGCATAATGTAATTCTATTCTCGTTTCATCCAAGCGTTTAATTCTTTATTCCAGAGGCTCATCAAATTCTCGGTTCGAGATGCTTTATCTTTCATTCCGGAGTTCCAAGCTTTCACTTTATCTCGTCGCAAAGCTTCATCTAATCATTGCAAGGCTTCAATCTTATTCTTTTCATCCTTCTTGTCGTTTGGTCATCATTTTTTTTACCAGAGTTCTTCATGGAGGTTCTACATGATGGTTCATAAAGGATTTAATTCCTTCTCGAAGTGTTCATCGACATTCTTTGCTAAGAAGCTCAAGTTTTCTTCATCTTGCTATCCGGAGTGCAATCCTTTCTTCCGTATCATTGGAGGTGGTATTATGTCATTCTTGATAATTTGAGTTCATGTTTCATGATTCACATGTTATTAAGAATGAGGTATTTTAAATCCATCAATCTCGTCATTTGAGTTACCTTGGGTTATATTTCACCTAAAGCTTTCCCTAAGGATTGTTGATATCTATGATGCTTATAAATGATCCAATTTCTTCATTTATTCTTTCCGGTGCGATATACTTTCTCGTCAATTTGTTCATACCTATCCAATTATTTTCCCGTGAGTGGAAGGTTGTCACCTCATAATTTGAGATGTATTCCATAAGACCATATCATGCTTACTCTTTTCATTGTTGGTTTTCCAACAACTCCGTTCAAGTTTTCTTCGTAGGCATGCTCTTTCAATTCTATTTGCGAGAGTTGTCATTTCTTTCTCCAATCTCTTATTGTGACGATCTATCTTCTATTCTTTCGTTCAGGAGGCATTGCGATGTTGCTCTCTGCAACCCATCTTCTTGTTTTGTCAGGATCGTGTTCTTTTTGTCCTTATCCTTTTAACCGGAGTGTCATGCCTGCTTTTCGAGTTCTTCCCATCCTGTCAATTTTTTGCCTCCCTTCTCAACCGGAGTGCCGCCTGAAATCGTTCTTACCCATTGTGCCATTCTTTCAATAGTTCCGGAGGCAGCGTATTGTTGTTTTCATCAAGTATCCCCTCATCTTGTCAAATTCATGTTATATTCCTACCGTTTACAGTCGGAGTGCTCTCCAAATTATATCATTCTTAATCCTTCTCTATCTTGTTCTAACCGGAGTGGTTTCAATATATATCTTGCCCTTCAACCTCAAGGTTTTTTTCGCAATGATTCTTTGTCCCTCTTTTCTAACGGAGTGTTTTCGACTTTCTTCACCTTCGTTGTATTCTTTTCTTGAATTTGTTCAACCTCGCAAGGTTCTTTGGTTTCACTCGTTTGTCAGAGAAGCAACATAGTTTCACCTCACCTCTTCCTCTTTCTTTCCCCTCCGGTGCCATTCTAGATCTCGGGACGAGATCCTCTCGTAGTGGTGGAGTGTTGTAACGCCCCGAGACCGATGTGCCAGGTGTCTTCAAGTTATTCGTTGTTGTTGCAATGTCATTTGCTTGCGTGTCGCATCTTATCATGTCATCATGTGCATTGCATCATCATGTTTTCAAAACTTGCATCCGTCCGGGTTCCCCCGTTCTTTCCGTTGTCCGTTCTGAGCCCAGACACACTTGCACGCGCCCGCGGCATGTCCGAAATAGTATTTTATAAGTGGCCGGAAAATGTTCTCGGAATGGGATGAAAGTTGGCGTGCAGTGTTGTTTTGTTGTTAGTAGACCGCCTGCCAAGTTTCATCGCGTTCGGAGTCCGTTTGACGCCCCAACGGATAACTATAGTAGCAATATAGCCGGTCTAACGTCGGACATTTTCGGTCTCCGGAAACCATGCCAGGCTGCATCTCTCCCCTCTTCTCTCAGACCAACCCGCTCTTCACAATCCGCCAGACCCAACCTAACCTCTCTCGTCAGCCCGCGACCCTGCTCGCGCGCGCGTTCGAAAGTTGTCCCGGACCCGACCCGAGTAGTCGTCACCGTTGGGTCCAGATCATCCCCAAACGTCTACAAAACGTCACCGTTTTCCTATTTGGACTCCCTAGCTATTTTATTCGCGATCGTCCGATTACGATCGGAGGGTTCCGTTAGCCCCTAACCTAACCCACCAGCGTATATAATGGGCAATCCTAGGAATTAGGGATCCTGTCCCATCCTAACATCCATCCAATCCATCCCCGCCGCCACTCTCTTTGTTTTCAGCGCCCAACCAACCACCAAGCCGATCCAATCCATCCCCGACCAACCTCACCGGCCTCTGCTCGATCCAACCCTACAGCCTGCAGTCGTCCTCGATCAAGATTGAGGCAAGCCGTCCCCGAGCTCCCGTGCCTCCCCTTCGTCCTCCCCGAAGACCAACAGAGCCGATTCCTCACAGCCGCCTTCGTTCGCGCACTCCCGCTTCGCCAAGACCCCGACCAGCCGAGCTGAAGCTCTCCTGCACCGGCCACTCAGGTCACGTTCCTGCCCGTGCCCTCGTCCTCTCTTTTCTCCTTTTCTCTCGCTGATCTCTGTCTCTCCTTCTCGTGGCCACAGAAGCATCAGGGCAGTGCCCGAGCAGCAGCGCTGGCCACCTTGTGCACCCGACCAGCAGGCCCTAGTGCCGCACCTCCCCTCCGTCCTCCATGACCCAGACGACCGGCCAGTGTCGCCCATCTTCCTCCGCCTCGCCGCGCCCGTCCCTTGCGTCCCCTTCGAGTCCAGCCATGGAAGCCGCCACCGCATGGAGCTCCAAGTCCGCCGGCCTGCCTCCACTTTGATTCGGCAGGGAACGGAACCCCGGCTACCTCCCACGACCTGATCCGGCCTCCAAGACGCCCTGCACCCTCGGGCCACCGCAGGACCTCCTTCCCCCATGCCAAGTTCGCTGGCGTCGCCAGCCTCTACATCCCCTGCTCCAGATCATGCGAGCAAGGGAGCCGCGCGCGTTGACCAGCGCATGGGCCGCGTCCATCCGAGCCGGCCCAGCAACCGTATCCCACAGCAAGGTCCATCCATGCCAAGCCCACCTCCTGATCCGGCCAGCGAGGCCTCTCCGCAAACTGGGCCTGGCCCATGGGTGAGGCACACCCCAGCGCCCTTGTTGATATCCTCCTGTTGGGCCAGTTCTTGTTTCGGCCCGTAATGGTTTTTTTTCCAGATCTGGTGATTTTATCTTTATTCCAGAGACAGCACATTTGCAGAAAAACCCTCCATGTTCGTGCATTTAATAACTCATCATCCGTGCACCGGATTAAAATGTTTTATATATGAAACTTGTTTAAAATCTTGTCTAGTTTCATAATATGTCATTTCCATCCATGTTTAAAATGCTTAAAATGATGTTTGCTTTAATTTGCTCCTATGCCATGCTAAAATGCTTTAATTCATAACTAAATAACCGTAACTCGGAATTTAATAATCTTTATATGTAAATGGGGTGGAAAAATGCCTAGTTTAACATGGTGACCTTACTTTGCATGTTTAATAACTCTAAAATTATGTTTAGGGCAGAACAGTACCATAACCAAACTATGCACATGAGGAGTTTCCGGACTTGTTGTCTTGTTGTTCCGGCCTCATTTAAACTTGCCTAGATAGATAGTTTCTTTATGCTTCATCTCTTGCCATGTTTAACAACATTTAATCTTGTTGGGTAAATAAACAAGATCGAAACTAAATAACTTGAATGTGGTGTTTCGTCAATATGCAACTCGTTGCATATTGAGCCCCACTTAACTTGTAGTGTTGTTTGTGCACTTTGCCATGCCATGCTTCATTAAACCAGACATGCATCATAATTGTTTGTGCATCATGCCATGTCTATGTGGTGGTTGTTTACCATGATTGTTTGCTTCTTTCCGGTGTTGCTTCTTCGGGTTGGTTCCGATAACGTTGCGTTTGTGAGGATCCGTTCGACTACGTCCGTTTGTCTTCTTCATGGACTCGTTCTTCTTCCTTGCGGGATTTCAGGCAAGATGACCATACCCTCGAAATCACTTCTATCTTTGCTTGCTAGTTGCTCGCTCTTTTGCTATGCCTATGCTGCGATACCTACCACTTGCTTATCATGCCTCCCATATTATTGAACCAAGCCTCTAACCCACCTGGTCCTAGCAAACCGTTGTTTGGCTATGTTACCGCTTTGCTCAGCCCCTCTTATAGCGTTGTTAGTTGCAGGTGAAGATTGAAGTTTGTTCCTGGTTGGAACATGGAGATGTTGTTCCTTGTTGGGACATGTTTACTTGTTGGGATATCACAATATCTCTTATTTAATTAATGCATCTATATACTTGGTAAAGGGTGGAAGGCTCGGCCTTTTGCCTAGTGTTTTGTTCCACTCTTGCCGCCCTAGTTTCTTTCATATCGGTGTTATGTTCCCGGATTTTGCATTCCTTACGCGGTTGGGTAATAATGGGAACCCCTTGACAGTTTGCCTTGAATAAAACTCTTCCAGCAATGCCCAACATTGGTTTTACCATTTGCCACCTAGCCTTTTTCCCTTGGGTTTCGCGGACTCAAGGGTCATCTTTATTTACCCCCGGGCCAGTGCTCCTCTGAGTGTTGGTCCAAACTAGAGTCCTGTGCAGCGCCCCCTCGGGGAAACTCGAGGTTTAGTTTTAGTTGTATGGAGAGCTCATCTGAGTGTGCCCTGAGAACGAGATATGTGCAGCTCCTATCGGGATTTGTCGGCACATTCGGGCGGTGTTGCTGGATTAGTTTTACCCTGTCGAAATGTCTTGTAACCGGGATTCCGAGTCTGATCGGGTCTTCCCGCTAGAAGGAATATCCTTCGTTGACCGTGAGAGCTTGTGATGGGCTAAGTTGGGACACCCCTGCAGGGATTTGAACTTTCGAAAGCCATGCCCGCGGTTATGGGCAGATGGGAATTTGTTAATGTCCGGTTGTAGAAAACCTGAAGTTGATCTTAATTAAAATACATCAACCGCGTGTGTAACCGTGATGGTCTCTTTTCGGTGGAGTCCAGGAAGTGAACATGGTGTTGGAGTAATGCTTGACGTAGGTTGTTCTAGGATCACTTCTTGATCATAGTTGTTCGACCATGCTTTTGCCTTCTCTTCTCGCTCTCATTTGCGTATGTTAGCCACCATATATGCTACTCGCTTGCTGCAGCTCCACCTCATACCTTTACCTTACCCATATGCTTAAATAGTCTTGATCGCGAGGGTGTGAGATTGCTGAGTCCCCGTGGCTCACAGATACTTCGAAAACCAGCTTGCAGGTGCCGATGAGTCCGTGCAGATGACGCAACCAAGCCCAGGAGGAGCTCGATGAAGATCTTGTCCTTTGTGTTGTTTCGTTCTAGAGGATCAGTAGTGGAGCCCAGTTGGGGTCGATCGGGGACCTTGTCGCATTTGGGGTTCTTCTTTTATTTTGGTTCCGTAGTCGGACCTTGATTGTATCTGTTTGATGTAATGCTTTATTCATGTAATTGTGTGAAGTGGCGATTGTAAGCCAAGTATGTATCTCTTTCCCTTATATATTACATGGGTTGTGTGAAGATTACCTCACTTGCGACATTGCTTTCAATGTGGTTATGCCTCTAAGTCGTGCTTTGACACGTGGGAGATATAGCCGCTTCGAGGGCGTTACAACGGTGATGGAAAGGATTTCGTCCGCCTAAAGCAGGTTGCATGACGCCTTTATGTGTCTACTAACGGGCTTTGAGGTACGTAAAATGATATACCTTTGTAATAGTACCGCACATTTTTAGGTGTGCCCTATGTAGATAGTAGCCCCTGAGACTCTGGTTGTCACCGAGAACGGCGGCAAGCAGAGGATCGTAGTCCCAGTTAATAACCATACCGCTTTAATGTGTAGGTAGTGGAAGCTCCGGTGGCTAGCCGGACTCATGAGTTTGCCGAACTAAAGCGGCAACTGGATGCGGCGGATGCCGACATCGAGCTTGTTAACAAGAGGCTTGACGAGGCACAGGGTAAGTGATATTTTTTGGTGAATGTCACATAGTAAGAGCAGCGTGATGCCAGTATCTTTAATATTTTGTGACTGCAGATGGAGCTGCCACCGTGGAAACCCTTCGGGCGGGACTTGCCCGAGCCAAAGAACAAGCAAGGAGTAGTAATGTGGCCGCTTTAAAGGCGGCCGAAGATTTAAGAGCCGAAAAGGCTGCACATTACGAGAGCAAAGATAAAATGGCCAAGATGGCTGTAAAGTTAAAAGACACTGCCGACCGTTGCCAGTTCCTCAAAGAAGAAAACCGGGCGAGGGCGACGGACCTTGAGAAGGCCACAATGGCGACCAAGGACACCCGCTCTGCCCTAAGAGCGAAGAAGGAGGAACTGCGTGAAGCCGGGGATATTGCGGCTGGGAAGCCCTTTATGCTGCGAAGGAAGTTCGGAGATCCGCGGTATGCCCCTTTGGATCGGCTGTGGAGTTCGGCAGACGCATATATGGACTTGGCGGCGAGCACTGTCGATGCGGCCAAATACTTCCGAGATCAAACATATCGTGAAGTGGACAAGCTGTTCTGGCCGTAGTTTAACGTTCCAGAGCGTCCGCTTCCATTGACTGATCAGCTAGCCGAATGGGCCGAACTCAATAGGTTGTCCAGACTCGCCATGAGGTATGTCGTGGATCAGCTGTGGCCGGAAAGGCCAAAGCCGAACAACTATTTTAGCATGGTGCAACAGTTCCTTGGTGCGGTGCCGCGCATCAATGCGATGAAGAGGTCGGTGTGCATAGAGGGCTCGCGGATGGCCCTTGCCCGTGTCAAAGCATACTAGGCGGAGATGGATGCTACCACTGTTGCGGCGCAGGGTTCGGCCATACGCCGAGTGGCTGCCGAGCACTATTTTGAAGAAGTTCTTGAGGGTGCTCGTTTGATAGAGGCCCAGTGCTCGAAGAATATTATGTTTGATTGACATGTATTCCCATTGTAAAAACAATGTTTTTATTAAATTTATCAAGGTTGTATTTATACTTTTTCCCAAAAGTAATATGATGCCTCCTGTGCGGCCGTTTACGTATATATATGTATATCCTGAAAGATTGCAGTCGTCGGCTTCAGCCCCCACGCATATGATGCGGGGGTGTTCGCAGAAGACGCATGTTCACACTTAATCCAACGTCTTGGTCCTATTAAGGAGGTGATAGCGCAGCGAACTAGGAAACTGGACTATAATGCTTTAGCACTTTCACTTAGCCAGAGGAGTTTGACAGTGGGGCTACTATATAGCCCCTGGTGGCTCCGCACTCACCCGAATTCGGGGTGCGTACATGCCCGGCCGGGAAACGGCCCTTCGTTAAGGCGGAGGAATTCTAAGATTCCGATGGATCATCGAGTGGTTGACCAGTCTCGCGCTATATCATGACAGTCAGTTTTCGGCTTTCTCTACTGAGGTGCTCGTCCGGATGAACCAGGGCACAATCGCAGTAGTTCTCCCGGTGCCGCCTTAGCCGATAGAGCGGAACGTAAGGCAGCAAAACACAGGAGCCGGGCAAACCCAACATTTGACCAAAGACATGATTCGGAGCTGATGCATATAAGGCCAAACTCGCGACGCCAAACACTCCCTAAGGTATTCGGTCTTTATTGTGTAAACCGGGCCTAAACAGTGCCCTTTGTAAGAAGCCCCTGGTGTCCAGGTACGTGCATTGTTCTGACGTGGCCACATGCCAAGACGTCAGCATCCTTCTCAGTGGTACTGAGAATCCGAGGGTTGTGTATCAACAAGAGACCGTAAAAAAGGTTGATGCAGGGTCTTAATCTAAAAAGAATCCTTTGAACGGGTCCCTGCTGCACGTCTGTGCCTGTGTCTCCGTTGTGCCATATCCTGGACGGGTGTAGCACGATGGTCATCTGTAAAAGAGAGGAACTTAGGTGAAAAGTTGTCGTGCAAAAAGGTAGGTTTTAAAGAAACCATGTATAGTTCAAGATGAGTAAAAATTGCCACTTGTCTGCGCGCGTTGAGCCCCTTGTATTTGTAATAGGGGTGTGGTCATCAAACATGTATGAATTACATATAGCTAGGCTGGACTCGTCTAACCGTGTTCGTGGTCTTGACGACCTATCAAATGTTTTAGTTGGTGAGGTCGTTTTACTGTGCAGCTGCCAAGGCAGCCGCACTCTCTTCGGCGCGCAGGGATCGCTCAATATTTCCTTTTAATGTAATGATGCCACGTGGACCGGGCATCTTAAGCGCGAGGGAAGCGTAATGCGGTATTGCGTTAAAGCGGGCGAAATCTTCGCGTCCGAGTAGTGCTTGATAGCCACTTTGGAACGGAGCAATGTGGAAGGTTAAATTGTCGCTACGGAAGTTGTTGGAGAAGCCGAATACAACCTCTAGTAGCAGGGAGCCCGTGCAATGAGCCCCTGGGCCTGGCGTTACTCCTCTAAAGGTAGTATTGCTGCGGTAAATTTTCGTTGGGTCTATCCCCATTTTGCGGATTGTGTCCTGATATATCAGGTTTAAGCTGCTGCCGCCGTCCATCAGGACTCATGTGAAGTGGTATCCGTCAATTATTGGATCTAATACCAAGGCAACCCATCCTGCGCTCCGGATACTTGCTGAGTAATCCTGATGGTCGAAGGTGATTGGTTGAGACGGCCAGTGGCAGAACTCCGCGGTAGGCCCTTGGGCATGTTTATCTGGGAGTGCCGCTTTGCTTCTCCCCTTTATCACATGCAACACGTTTACTGTTTTGACTTTCGGTGGAAATTTCTTCTGTTCCCCAGTGTTTTGCGTGTGAGGCTCATCCTCGTCTTCGCTTGGTGTATCATGCCCCTTATGTTCGGCGTTGAGCTTGCCGGACTGTTTGGAGACCCAACATTCTCTGTGGGTATGATTTGCAGGTTTATCAGGGGTGCTATGGATCTGACATATTTGGTCCAGAATTTTGTTTAAGCTGGACAGTTCATCTCTGGCGCCTTTAGGGGGCGGCTTTTGCTGACCTGGCCAAGAGCTTCTGAATCCGGCATTTACCGCTGTGCTCTTCGGGTTGTCTTCTTTATTCCGACGCTTATTATTTTTGCTGCGTCATGATTTCCCGTTTCCGTCTCTAACTTCGGATGTATTTGGGTCGTTGGTGCTGCATCGGGCTAGCCAGCTGTCCTTGTCCGTGCAAAAGCGGGTCATAAGGCTTGTTAATGCTGCCATTGTTCTCGGCTTTTCTTGGCTGAGGTGTCTGGCAAGGCATTCGTCTCGAACGCTGTGCTTAAAGGCTGCCAAGGCTTCGGCGTCCGGACAGTCGACTATTTGGTTCTTTTTAGTAAGAAACCTATTCCAAAGCTTTCGGGATGACTCTCCGGGTTGTTGAGTTATATGACTCAAATCGTCCGCATCCGGAGGTCGGACATAAGTCCCTTGAAAATTCGCCCGAAAAGCATCTTCAAGCTTTTCCCAGCTTCCAATGGAGCTTTTGGGGAGGTTTTTAAGCTAGTGCTGAGCTGGCCCTTTGAGTTTGAGGGGTAAATACTTAATGGCGTGGAGATCATCTCCTCGAGCCATATGGATATGGAGGATATAGTCCTCAATCCAGACCCCAGGGTCTGTTGTTCCGTCGTATGCCTCTATGTTTACGGGTTTGAATCCCTCTGGAAATTCATGGTCCAGCACCTCGTCGGTGAAACATAGGGGGTGTGCGACACCCCTGTATCTGGGTGTGCCGTGTTGTTCGAATGTTTGTTGTGTTGCATCGTATGCTAGAGCGCGCTTGCATGGTCCATAGATGGATCTGGTTGCGCCGTCCTTTTGATGCGAGCCCTCGCGTGGATCGCGTATTGGCTTATGTGCGGCGTTGTTTGCCGCTCTATGTTGGCCGTGAGGTCGTCTATCCGGCCAGATGGCCATTTTAATTTTTGGTTGCAGGGGATCTGAGGCCTCCTCATCGAATTCAGGTAGCAACTTCCGCTTTGGGTAGCTCTTGGTGGGGCGACTACCGCCGTACTTCGCTGCTGTGTTGAGTATTTTACTCCATCTGATTCTGAGTGTGTCTTGCGCAGCCTTGAGCCTTTGCTTCTGCTTTTTTAGACTCCTCGCAGTGGCAACAAGCCTTTGACGGGCATTCTGTTGCTCCAGGTGTCTGTCCAGTGTGATGTCGTCCGGACTATTATCTTTGACAGAGTTGGGTTGTTTGGTTTGATTCTCCGTGTTGCCGTGGTCCGACGATGGTTCACCCTGCTCTAATGTTGGGTCTATATGATCGTTGTTTCTGCCGAGGCGGGATTTGGAGTGGCGCTTACGCCGCCGCTTTGACTGCTTCTCGAGGGGACAACCCTTCATTGCGTCCTTCCGTTCCTCGTTGTCGTTTTCTTTTGGTGTGTCCACCATGTATACGTCATGTGATGAAGTGGGCGTCCAGTGCCCTATGGGTAGTGGTTCCTGTTCGTCTCCTGCATCGTCGTCCATACCGTCGATGTCTTCGGAGTCGAAGTCGAGCATGTCGGTTAAGTCATCGACAGTGGCTACTAAGTGGGTGGTGGGTGGGCGGCGAATTTCTTCGTCATCCGCATCCCAATCCTGCCGGACATAGTTCGGCCAGGACTCTCCTGACAAGGAGAGAGACTTTAATGAATTCAGTATGTCGCCAAAGGGCGAGTGCTGAAAGATATCCGCGGAGGTGAACTCCATGATTGGCACCCAGTCAGATTTGATAGGCACGGGCGCAGGCGGTTCGGAGTCTGTGGCAGGGGAAGGATCCGACAGTTTGGCAACACAGCTCTCGTGAAGGGTAAGGTCGATATTCGGCTCGATCGCCATTGAGGATACAGCCTCCGTGACGGGGTATATCCACCCATCCATGGATGGCGCAACTGGCTCCGAATTGAGGCTCGGAGCGGCTGCCGATGCGATCTCCTGAATACGGTCCGATGGTAGAGCTAAATCGTACTCATCGTGACCGCGTGGCGCACAAGGCAGGGGCACGAATCCATCGAAGATCAAGTCTCCGCGGATATCGGCCGTGTAATTTAAGCTTCCAAACCTAACCTGATGGCCAGGGGCGTAGCTTTCGATTTGCTCCAGATGGCCAAGCGAGTTGGCCCGCAGTCGAAGCCGCTGAACACAAAGATCTGTCCGGGGAGAAAAATCTCACCCTGGACTGCATCGCTATCGATGATAGAAGGAGCCATCAAGCCTAACGGCGACGACACAGAGGAAATCTCAATGAAAGCACCAATGTCGGTGTAAAAACCGGCGGATCTCGGGTAGGGGGTCCCGAACTGTGCATCTAAGGCGGATGGTAACAGGAAGCAGGGGAAACGATGTTTTACCCAAGTTCGGGCCCTCTTGATGGAGGTAAAACCCTACGTCCTGCTTGATTTATTCTTGATGATATGGGTATTACAAGAGTTGATCTACCATGATATCGGAGAGGCTAAAACCCTAGAAGCTAGCCTATGGTATGATTGTCTGTTGTCCCACGGACTAAAACCCTCCGGTTTATATAGACACTGGAGGGGGCTAGGGTTACACAAGGTCGGTTACAAAGGAGGAGATATACATATCCGTATTGCCTAGCTTGCCTTCCACGCCAAGTAGAGTCCCATCCGGACACGAGACAAAGTCTTCAATCTTGTATCTTCATAGTCCAAGAGTCCGGCCAAAGGATATAGTCCAGCTGTCCGGAGACCCCCTAATCCAGGACTCCCTCAAGGTGGCTTGGCTTTTGGCTGCTGAGTTTATCCGTGAGATTTACCACTCCGAGTGGTTAGCTAATGTTGTCATGGTCCCAAAGAAGGACGACTCACTTCGCATGTGCATCGACTTCAAACATATCAATCGGGCCTGCCCGAAAGATCACTTTCCTCTCCCTTGCATCGATCAGATAGTTGACTCGACTGCGGGGTGCAAGCGTTTGTCCTTTTTGGACGCCTACTTCGGGTACCACCAGATCCGTCTGTATGGACCCGACAAGATAAAAACAGCTTTCATCACCCCATTTGGGTGCTTCTGTTATGTCGCTATGCCATTCGGCTTGAAGAATGCTGGAGCCACATTCACGCGGATGATTCAGAAGTGCCTATTCACTCAGATCAGTCAGAATGTGGAAGCATACATGGATGACATTGTGGTCAAGTCACGTAAAGGTTCCGACCTACTGGCTGACCTTGCTGAAACCTTTGCCAACCTCAGAAGGTATGATATCAAGCTTAATCCATCAAAGTGCACATTTGGAGTTCCAGGCAGAAAATTACTCAGTTTTCTCGTTTCCGAACAAGGGATCGATGCTAACCCAGAGAAAGTGGGTGCTATACTCCGGATGAAACGCCCTGTGCGTGTGCATGATGTCTAGAAGCTTACTGGTTGTTTGGCCGCCCTAAGTCGATTCATTTCTCGCCTCGGTGAAAAGGCACTGCCTCTTTACCGACTGATGAAGAAATCAGATAAGTTTGAGTGGACTCCTGAAGCTGATGCAGCATTTGCAGAGCTAAAAGCCCTGCTTTCCACCCAGCCGGTGCTTGCTGCCCCAATCAGCAAAGAGCCTTTACTGCTTTATATAGCAGCTACTGGACAAGTCGTCAGTACAGTACTTACGGTCGAGCGGGAAGAAGAGGGAAAAGCCTATAAAGTTCAGCGCCCAGTTTATTATATTTCTGAAGTTCTGACTTCGTCAAAGCAGAGATATCCGCACTATCAGAAGCTCGTTTATGGGATTTACATGACCACGAAGAAGGTTGCACACTATTTCTCTGATCACTCTGTTACAGTCGTCAGCGACGCTCCATTGTCAGAGATTCTGCACAACAGAGATGCAACTGGTCGAGTGGCAAAATGGGCGATTGAACTCCTTCCCTTAGATATCAAGTTTGAGGCAAAGAAAGCTATTAAGTCCCAAGCAATAGCAGATTTCCTCACTGAGTGGATTGAACAACAACTGCTGACTCAAGTTCACTCGGAGCACTAGACCATGTTCTTTGATGGATCCAAAATGCTGAATGGTTCCGGTGCTGGGGTCATTCTGGTATCCCCCCGAGGAGACAAGCTCAGATATGTCCTCTAGATTCACTTTGATTCCTCCAACAATGAAGCATAATATGAAGCACTCCTGTATGGGTTGCGTATGGCCATCTCACTCGGCGTCTGTCACCTAATGGTCTATGGCGACTCAGATTTGGTAGTCAATCAAGTGATGAAGGAGTGGGACGTCAGAAGCCCAGCCATGACTGGTTACTGCAATGCGGTGAGGAAGTTGGAAAAGAAGTTTGAGGGGTTAGAGCTCCATCACATACCCCGACTAAAAAATCAAGCATCCGATGATTTTGCAAAGATAGGTTCCAAGAGAGAAGCCATTCCCAGCAATGTGTTTTTGCAACATATTCACACACCAACAGTTCAGGAAGATCCTTTTACTGAAGAGCCCTCGCAGCCTAAGAGCACTACAGATCCGACTGAAGTCGAGGTCCCAGCCGTGGTCGACCTAATCATGGAGGTTTTGGCCATTACTCCCGACTGGACAGTGTCGTACATTGCGTACATCCTTAGGAAGGAACTCCCAAAGGATAAAGAAGAGGCTCGACAGATCGTCCGTCGATCCAAGGCCTTTACTATGATAAGAGGACAACTGTTCAGGGAAAGCGTAACTGGAGTCAGTCAGAAGTGCATAATGCCAGAAGAAGGTCAAATGATCCTGAATGACATCCACTCGGGGACCTTTGGTCACCATGCGTCCTCTCGGGCCATCGTGGCTAAAGCATACCGAGCTGGATTCTATTGGCCACGAGCAAATGAAATGGCGAAAGATATAGTCGACAGATGTGAAGGCTGCTAGTTTTACTCTGACATGTCTCACAAGCCAGCGTCAGCCCTGAAGACTATTCCCCTCGTCTGGCCCTTTGCTGTTTGGGGATTGGATATGGTTGGACCACTGAGGACTGGTAGAAGCGGCTTCACTCATGTGCTCGTAGCAGTCGACAAGTTTACCAAATGGATCGAAGCTAAACCTATCAAGAATCTTGAAGCCAGCACCGCAGTCACCTTTATCAGAGAATTAACATTCAGATATGGAGTTCCACACAACATCATCACTGACAATGGGTCGAACTTCGATTCTGACGAGTTTAGAGCTTTCTGCGCTTCTCAAGGCACACGAGTCGACTATGCTTCAGTTGCTCACCCGCAATCAAATGGACAAGCAGAAAGAGCGAATGGCCTAATTCTCAAAGGATTGAAACCCCGACTGATGGGTGATCTCAAACACGCAGCAGGCGCTTGGGTCGATGAACTTCCATCAGTTCTTTGGGGTTTGAGGACAACTCCCAATCGGTCGACTGGACAAACTCCTTTCTTTTTGGTCTATGGAGCCGAAGTTGTTCTGCCAAGTGACCTGCTCCACAACACACCCCGAGTCGAGCTCTTCTCCAAAGAGGAAGCAGAGCAGGCCCGGCAAGATTCAGTCGATCTCTTAGAGGAGGAAAGAGAGATGGCCTTGATCTGGTCGACCATCTATCAGCAAGACTTGCGTCAATTCCACGCCAGAAACGTGAGGGGTCGAGCCTTTCAAGAGGGGGGCCTGGTTCTTCGAGTGGATTAACAGAAACCACACAAGCTCGCCCCGGCTTGGGAAGGTCCCTTCATCATCACCAAAGTTCTCCACAATGGAGCATACCATCTTTACAGCGTTGAGCATCAGAAGGACGAGCCACGGGCTTGGAACATGGAGCTGCTTCGCCCCTTTTATACTTAAGCACTCGTTTGAATAAAATGTAATAAGAAGTACCTTTGTAATGTGTTCATCAAAGACAAGAGCTTTTCAGTCTTCTCATTTGATTGTTGTTGTTCTTATGTACCTCCGAAATCCCCCAGTGGGTGGGCTTAGCCGCGAATCCGTTTTGCCTAAGTTTGAAAGAAAATCCTACCGAGCGATGAGCAAGCCTCTCACTCGGGAGGCTTAGCCGCGAATACGTTTCGCCTAAGCTCGAAAGAAAATCCTACCGAGTGGTGAGCAATCCTCCCACTCGGGGGCTTAGCTGCAGTCTAGTACTCGCCTAAGTTCTCTCTCTCGGAGACTTAGCTGCAGTCCAATACTCGCCTAAGTTTGAAAGAATCCTACCGAGTGGAGAGCAATCCTCCCACTCGGGGGCTTAGCTGCAGTCCAGTACTCGCCTAAGTTCTCCCACTCGGAGACTTAGCTGCAGTCCAGTACTCGCCTAAGTTTCAAAAAATCCTATCGAGTGGTGAGCAATCCTCCCACTCGGGGGCTTAGCTGCAGTCCAGTACTTGCCTAAGTTCTTTCTCTCGGAGACTTAGCTGCAGTCCAATACTCGCCTAAGTTTGAAAAAATCCTACCGAGTGGAGAGCAATCCTCCCACTCGGGGGCTTAGCTACAGTCTAGTACTCACCTAAGTTCTCCCACTCGGAGACTTAGATGCAGTCCAGTACTCTCCTTAGTTTGAAAAAAATCCTACTGAGTGGAGAGCAATCCTCCCACTGGGGGGCTTAGCTGCAGTCCAGTACTCGCCTAAGTTCTCCCACTTGGAGACTTAGCTGCAGTCCAGTACTCGCCTAAGTTTGAAAAAATCCTACCGAGTGGAGAGCAACCCTCCCACTTGGAGGCTTAGCTGCAGTCTAGTACTCGCCTAAGTTCGAAACACATCCCTATCCACAAGGACGACGAGGTGCAGGTCGACTACAACCTTCTCCTTCAGAGCTACACCACAAGTACAATGTGCGCTCCATCCCTATCTGCAAGGACGACGAGGTGCAGGTCGACTGCAACCTTCTCCTTCGGAGCTACGCCACAAGTACAATGTGCGCTCCATCCCTATCCGCAAGGACGACGAGGTGCAGGTCGACTGCAACCTCTCCTTCGGAGCTACACCACAAGTACAATGTGCACTCCATCCCTATCTGCAAGGACGACGAGGTGCAGGTCGACTGCAATGCGTTCAGGTCGACTGGAGTCACCACCTTAGAGCTACATCTCAAGCACAAAGATTATTCAGAACAAAGAACAAAGTCCACTTGAAGGCAAAACGCAAGCATATTCGGAAATGAACCAAATTCGGATAAATCCTAAAGTTCCAAGCAGCAAATCAAAAGTATTCGAGCATCAAGCTTGAAGGAGTTTAATGGTTACAACAATCACTCGGCATTCCGAGGCAAATTTAAGGTAGATTCAAGTCTCATAAGTTTGTTCACTCGGCAGGAGGAGGGCTGGCAGGCTCGACGAATTTGTCCAAGTCGATCCCATCCATGATCCGAGTGGCAGCAGCGATGAAAGTCTCCATGAAGGACTGGAAGTCATGCCTTTTGGTGTTAGCAACCTTGATCGCCGCCAGCTTGTCTTCACGAGCTTCCTTGTAGTGGACTCGCACCTAGGACAGCGCCACGTCAGCACCACACCGGGCGGAGGACTTCTTCCATTCTTGCACTCAGTCAGGGATCTCGTTGAGTCGAGCCATCAGGGATTCCAGGTCATTTTGAAGCGTCTCCCTTGGCCAGAGCAATGAGTTGACTCGTGAGATTGCTTCCTTCAGACGCGTGAGGTAGCTTGTGATGCCGGCGACACGAGACTCCAGTCGGAGCACGTTCATTGCAGTTTCGTCGCAAACTGGAGAAGCGATAGGGTCTAGACCCGTCTCGACCCTTCTAGTTTCCTCGTCAAAGTCTTGGCAGAATTCTACAGTCAAAAAATTAGTGAGTCGACTAGACAGGATGCATTTGCAAGCATCAACACAGTCGGGTTGAAAGGAGTACCTTCCAGCATCAGATAGAGCTTCTTGGCAAGAGTTCTCAGATAAGCTTCCGTGTCATTCCTATTGTGGACCGCAGACTCCAGCTTTTCATTCAGGACAATTTTATCCTGCTTCAGATGACTCACTTCTCGGTTGGACTCATTAAGGCAGGACTTCAGTTTTTTCACCTCCCCTTCCAGCGCTCCGACTGAAGCCAGCTTCTGGTCTGCAAGGGCAGTTTTATCTTGGGCTTCCTTCTGCACAGCGGCGAGGTCCGAGTCCTTCTTCTCCAGAGCCAACTTCATTTTCTCTGCAAAAGAAGCAATCGAATCAAACAAGAGATCGAAGAATATATTGAAAGACAGTCGACAGGCAGTTACCTTCCATACCAATAGCTTCATCTTGAGCTTTCTTCAGATTCTGCTGGGCCAATTCCAAGTCGAGGTTGAGTTGCCTCTGCTTCTCGTCAAGTTCAGCAAACTTGGAAATGAGAGTACAAGACTTCTGTAGAAGGCAAAAGACGTGTCAATTGACAAGATCAAAGGTTGTTTACTTCTGAGTGGATAAAACCTAAAGAGTTCAGTTAAGACCCCAGCTGACTGCACGCAATCGACTGTGGTCTCGGGGACTACACCCAGCAGGTGCACTTGGGGTGCCCCCGCTGATCCAGACCCCACTCGACCGGTCCGCCCGGGTTGAGTAAAAAAAGAGAGAGAAAGAACTCAAACCCCAGTCGACTGCCAGCAATCGACTGCGGTCTCGGGGACTACACCCAGTGGGTGCACTTAGCGTGCCCCCACTGGTTCGAATCTCATTCGACCGGTCCACCCGGGTCGAATGGAAGAAAAGAAAGGAAAAAGAACTCAGACCCCAGTCGACTGCCAGCAGTCGACTGCGGTCTCGGGGACTACACCCAGTGGGTGCACTTAGCGTGCCCCCACCGGTTTAGATCCTACTCGCCCAGACCGAGTGGAAGAACGCAAATGCCAAAGACAACAAAACACCCACTGGGCGTACAGATTCGACGCAAACAACAGGAGATTGTATGGAAGAAAATTTTTCGGGTAGCATATCCTGATAGAACAAGGTTAGTCGAAAAGTCTACTTACCTGGACATTGGCCCGGAGAGCAGCGCTGGCGTCATAGGCAGCCTGGCTATTCTCATGCACCGTCTTCATCCGCTCCATCATCACGTTAGCCTAACGGATGGCTTCCACAGCCGCTTCCGACTGGTTGTCCGGAACGGGGTAGCTGGTGAAAAAGAGGGCAGACGACCCAGGTGTGGCGGCTTGGAGCTCCGTGGCGTGGAGTTGGACGACTGAAGGAATCACCGGTGTAGTCGACGGTGCGGGGTGCTCACTCGACAAGGGTGCAACGAAGGTTACAGAGGCCCCGCCCGCGTCTTCAGATTGACGGACGGGTGGTGTTGTCGTTGGCGCCTGCTGAGACATCTTGCCAGCTGCTACCTTTTTGCTCTTCCTGGGCTTAGGAGCCACATCTTCATCGTCATCTGGGAGATCGATGACGTTGGGTGGAGCTGCAGGGAAGATCAGTCGACCCCAAGTGAACCACTAGAATGCAATCGACCAAGTAATCAAGAACAAGATCATAAGAGTTTTTACCTGGGTTGGAGGTAACCGCGTCTTCCATCTCCTCGTCTCGGTACTGATAAGAAGAGGTTCCTAATGTAGCAGCACTGCAAATGTCCGCACTCAGTCGATTACGTTCTATTGCTCGAGTCGACGAAAAGAACAGGTCAGATGATTACCCGGAGATGGTGGGGACGGCCACTTTGATCCTGGGCAAAGCCTTTGGCTGTTTGGAGGAGGTGGCCTTCGGTGCTTTTGGCGCTGGTGGCAGCACAACCTTGTGCTGCTTCGGAGCTTTCTCAATCGGCGCTGGGGAAGACGTTTGGGGGCGCTTCGAAGATTGCCCAGTCGGCGCGGTCGCTAGGTCCGGGGTGCTCACCGGGTCGTGAGTGTGCTTGGATCTCCTCTCTCTGTGAGGAGGCGAGTCGACCTCTTTGTCGTCGCTCTCCTCATCCTCCTTTGCATCCGAGTGCCACTCACCGCTCTCGCCTCCTCTCGCTCCTTCCTCGACGTCTTGCCCCTGCACTCCATTGGGCATCGAGTACATGTCAATGAGGGCTTGAAAGGACAACGAGCAAAAGAAATTCAGTCGACCATCAACAAGGTGTCACGCAAAGAATCAAGAAGATACTTGACAAAGCAGAGTCATACCTGTTCCGGCTGGCGCGAGTGGTCGAATGGAATCACCCTCCTAGACCCCCGGGGATTGTCTTTGTTGCTAGTGATTCCCTTCAGCCACTTCTCCAATGTGTCTTCGCTGATGTCCTCCGGATGGATCCGAGTGGAGTCCTCAAGCCCCGAGTACATCCACATCGGATGGTCACGGGCCTGAAGCGGTTGGATGCGTCGACTGAGAAAGACCTCCAGCAGGTCCATCCCAGTCACCCCGTCGCGGACAAGTTGGACGACCCGCTCGACCAACACCTTGACCTGCGCCTTCTCTTCTGGGACCACCCTCAAGGAGGAGGGCTTCTCCACTCGAGCTAGGGAAAAGGGAGGAAGTCCAGTCGACTGGCCCGGGGTCGGCTGGTCCTTACAGTAAAACCAAGTCGACTACCAGCCCCGGATCGAGTCGGGAAGGATCATCGCTGGGAAGGTGCTCTTGTTCCTCATCTGGATCACCAGGCCCCCGCACATCTGGATCACGTGCGTCCTCTCATCACTCGGATTGGCCTTTTTGACCGACTAGGAGCGGCAGGTGAAGATGTGTTTGAAGAGACCCCAGTGCGGTCGACAACCCAAGAAATTTTCACACATTGACACAAAGGCAGCCAGATAAACTATGGTGTTTGGAGTGAAGTGGTGAAGTTGAGCCCCGAAGAAGTTTAGAAAGCCATGAAAGAAAGGATGGGGAGGCAGAGAAAACCCGCGATCGACGTGGGTGGCGAGGAGAACGCACTCACCCTCCCGCGGCTGTGGCTCGGTCTCGTTCCCCGGGAGCCGCGCCGATTTGTGGGGGATCAGTCCCCCCTCCACCAGGTCGTTGAGGTCATCCTGGCTAATCGTCGAGCGGATCCAATCGCCCTGGATCCAGCCCAGCGGCAGGCCGGATCTTGACGAGGATCCACCCCGACTGGTCCTCTTGCCCTTCGCCTTCGCGGTCGCCTTCTTCGCGCGCTCCAGCGCCACCGTCTTCTCTTTTCCCATGGCGGCGGATCGAGTTCGAGCGAGGTTTCGACGCAGAGAGTGGAAGCGTGCGCGGGGGAGAGGTCTGAGGAAGAAGAAAGAGAATGAGAGCGTTCGGTGCAAAGACCCGGTCCGGTACCTTTTATAAGGTCATTCCCCGAGTGACTGACTGGTAGGCCCAGACGATCTAAACAAATCCCGCAACAGTCGCGTGCGCAATACGTGGCGAAAAAGGTGGCGCGGAGATCGAGGCGACCTGCCTAATCCATCCCGATTACCACGGCCTCACCTGTCCGGCGCGCTTCCCAAAATTCGAATCCCGCAAAATCCGCAAAGAGCAGAGCAACTTGTTAGACTGAAAACATCCGCCACATTATCATCCGGAATTCTACCGTGAAAATTCACTTGACAAAAACCAAGAATGGACCAAGGCGACTAAAAAAGTAGTTGACGTTGTCTCCTCAGTTCATGGCTCCAGAGCAAGTTATACTCACAACACGAAGAATGAGTCGGAAGTGTCCTCAACTCCTTCCCCACTCAAACCCTGATCCATTCGGGGGCTAATGACGAAGCTATGTACCTAGGGTAGGGTCATGGATCTGTCCAAGATACCCTTCCCAAGTACATCTCTTAAAGAACCAGAAGTAGTCAAAGAGAAATCATCGTCCACTCGACCATAAAGCCATGTTCCACTCGACAGTCTTGAAGACACTCGATCATGCGAACAACCACTCGACTACCAGAAGATGGGAAGCCACTCACTCTGCAACGGTCGGGATTTAAGTCATAGCTTTAATAATCATTTATAGCACTTTACTTCGGACGTTACCAGTAACGCTCCTCCTTTATGAACATTGAACCCTGTGTAACAGAGGGGAGCTGGGGTCCTGGCACACTCTATATAAGCCACCCCCTCCTCTGGGACAAGGGTTCACACCCTCTATAATTCACACGCATATATCCAGTCGACCGCCTCCGGGCTCCGAGACGTAGGGTTGTTACTTCCTCCGAGAAGGGCCTGAACTCGTAAAACTCGCGTGTACAACTCCTCCATAGCTAGGATCTTGCCTCTACATACCTACCCCCCTCTTCTACTGTCAGATCTAGAACCACGACAGGGGGCACGAGGCAGGGGGCGCGCCCCACCCCCCTGGGCGCGCCCCTGACCCTCATGGGCCCCCCGTAAGGCGGTTGCTGCTATTATTTTGCCGCAAGAAAGCTAATTTTCAGGAAAAAATCTCGGCAAATATTTCAGTCCAATCGGAGTGACGAATCTCCATATATATACGAAATGGTGAAAGGGTAGCTAGGGAGAACACAGAAACAGAGAGAGACAGAGAGACAGATCCAATCTCGGAGGGGCTCTCGCCCCTCCCACGCCATGGAGACCAAGGACCAGAGGGAAAACCCTTATCCCATCTAGGGAGGAGGTCAAGGAAGAAGAAGGAGGGGGGCTCTCTCCCCCTCGCTTCCGGTGGTGCCGGAGTGCCACCGGGGGCCATCATCATCACCACAATCTTCACCAACAACTTCACCGCCATCATCACCAACTCTTCCCCCCTCTATGCAGCGGTGTAACCCCTCTTTTACCCGCTGTAATATCTATTTAAACATGGTGCTCAACGCTATATATTATTTCCCAGTGATGTATGGCTATCCTATGATGTTTGAGTAGATCCGTTTTGCCCTATGAGTTAATTGATGATCGTGATTGGTTTGAGTTGCGGGTTTTATTATTGGTGCTATCCTATGGTGCTCTCCGTGTCACGCAAGCGTGAGGGATTCCCGCTGTAGGGTTTGCAATATGTTCATGATTTGCTTATGGTGGGTGGCATCAGTGACAGAAGCACAGACCCGAGTAAGTAGGTTGTTTGCGTATGGGATAAAGAGGACTTGATACTTTAATGCTATGGTTGGGTTTTACCTTAATGATCATTAGTAGTTATGGATGCTTGCTAGAGTTCCAATCATAAGTGCATATGATCCAAGTAGAGAAAGTATGTTAGCTTATGCCTCTCCCTCAAATAAAATTGCAATAATGATTACCGGTCTAGTTATCGATTGCCTAGGGACAAATAACTTTCTCGTAACAAAAAGCTCTTTACTAAAACTAACTTAGTTGTGTCTTTATCTAAACATACCCTACTTTTTATTCACTTGCTCTTTATATTCTTGCAAACCTATCCAACAGCACCTACAAAGTACTTCTAGTTTCATACTTGTTCTAGGTAAAGCGAACGTCAAGCGTGCGTAGAGTTGTATCGGTGGTCGATAGAACTTGAGGGAATATTTGTTCTACCTTTAGCTCCTCGTTGGGTTCGACGCTCTTACTTATCGAAAACTGTTGCGAGCCCCAATACTTGTGGTTATCAGGGAGTTGATACGTCCATTTTGCATCATGCTTTTATATCGATATTTATTGCATTATGGGCTGTTGTTACACATTATGTCACAATACTTATGCCTATTCTCTCTTATTTTACAACGTTTACATGAAGAGGGAGAATGCCGGCAGTTGGAATTCTAGGCTCGAAAAGGAGCAAACATTAGAGACCTATTGTGCACAACTCCAAAAGTCATGAAACTTCACGGGAGCACATTTTGGAATATATAAAAAATACTGGCGAAAGAATTAACCAGAGGGGGCCCACACCCTGGCCACGAGGGTGGGGGCGTGCCCTACCCCCTGGGCGCGGCCCGTGTCTCATGGGACCCCTGGCAGGCCTCCGGTGCCCATCTTCTGCTATATGAAGTCTTTTGTCCGAGGAAAAATCATAAGCAAGCTCACGGGACGAAACTCCACTGCCACGAGGCGGAACCTTGGCGGAACCAATCTAGGGCTCTGGCGGAGCTGTTCTGCTGGGGAAACATCCCTCCAGGAGGGGGAAATCATCACCATCGATCCTCTCAGTGGGAGGGGGTCAATCTCCATCAACATATTCACCAGCACCATCTCATCTCAAACCCTAGTTCATCTCTCGTATCCAATCTTTGTCTCAAAACCTCTGATTGGTACCCGTGGGTTACTAGTAGTGTTGATTACTCCTTGTAGTTGATGCTAGTTGGTTTATTCGGTGGAAGATCATATGTTCAGATCCTTTATGCATATCAATACCCCTCTGATTATGAACATGAATATGATTTGTGAGTAGTTACGTTTGTTCCTGAGGACATGGGAGAAGTCTTGCTATAAGTAGTCATGTGAATTTTGTATTTGTTTGATATTTTGATGAGATGTATGTTGTCTCTCCTCTAGTGGTGTCATGTGAACATCGTCTACATGACACTTCACCATTGTTTGGGCCTAGGGGAAGGATTAGGAAGTAATAAGTAGATGATGGGTTGCTAGAGTTACAGAAGCTTAAACCCTAGTTTATGAATTGCTTCGTAAGGGGATGATTTCGATCCATATGTTTCATGCTATGGTTAGGTTTACCTTAATACTTCTTTTGTAGTTGCGGATGCTTGCAAGAGGGGTTAATCATAAGTGGGATGCTTGTCCAAGGAAGGGCAGTACCCAAGCACCGGTCCACCCAAATATCAAATTATCAAAGTACCGAACACGAATCATATGAACGTGATGAAAACTAGCTTGACGATAATTCCCATGTGTCCTCTGGAGCGCTTTCCTTTATATAAGAGTTTGTCCAGGCTTGTCCTTTGCTAAAAAAATGATTGGGCCATCTTGCTGCACCTTATTTACTTTTATTACTTGTTACTCGTTACAAATTACCTTACCACAAAACTATCTGTTGCCAATAATTTCAGTGCTTGCAGAGAATAGCTTACTGAAAACTGCTTATCATTTCCTTCTGCTCCTCGTTGGGTTTGACACTCTTACTTATCGAAAGGACTACGATAGATCCCCTATACTTGTGGGTCATCACACGTCACCTCCGTTGTTGTTGCTAATCTCTCATCAGTTCAAAATCGGTTCAAAAATCAAATTCAAAATATGGCAACCATTAAAAGTTTTTAAACATTAAAACAAAAATGTTCGGTTAGTCCCAAATATTACATAGTTAATTATTGTGGAGAAAACATTTTCTAGAAAATGCCTAAATATTTTAAAGTGAATCAAAACAGAAAGGAAAAATAAATAAAAGAAAAAGAATAAAAATAGAAAACAAATACAACAAAAGGAAAAGCAAAGCCCACCCCACCCACTAGACCAGGCGGCGCAGCTCACAGGCCAAGCCGGCCCACCTGGCCCAACCGGCCGACCCAGCCCACTCCCCCGTCCCCCCTTGTCGCCTCCTTCCCCGCGCGTTGTTCGCCCGACCGCGCCATGAACAGGGCGTGTCCCCATCGCACCACCTTGCCGTCCCCGCCGATTTGATAAGGCCGCCACGCCCCCCGCCTCCTCGGCTCCCTCTCCCACTCACCCCTGCTCTCCCTCTCGGCCTCTCCCTCTTCCCTCAGGTCCACCTCGCCGCTTCCTCCTTCCCCACCGCATCCGAGCGCCGCCATGATCTCGCCGTCGTAGGACTCATGGGCACCGTGACCTCCTCGCCTCACCATCGTGCCAACTCGCTCCACCTCCGTCCTCTACACCATCTGCAACCACCGAAGCAAGACGGGAGCCACTACAGGGAGTGGATCGAGATGCCCCCTTTTGCCTCGGTCGCCGGCGAACTCGGTCATCTCCGGCAACGGCTGCTGCTACAAAGGTGTCGAGGGCTTTTCTTGGCTGCTCGATGAGCTCCACCCCCCCTTCTTCCCCCCGTCCTTGCTTCGTTTCCACGCCGTAACTAGTCGTGCGTGACGCACCACCATTGCCGAGCTACGGCTTCGCCGTCGCGGCCACTGCACGCGCGGCTCGCGTCCGACGGCGTAATCGTGCTCCCTGCACCACCGCGACACCGATCCTCTCTCCAGTGCATCCTCTCGCTGCTCCTAGCTCTGTCCCCGCCGAGCTCCGATTCTGGCCGTCGCTTGACCTCGAAGCAACGCTCAACCCCGGCCACCCCCCGTGCATTCGACCACCGCCACTCAACGCGCGCTGTCGCATGCGTTCGGAGCACCTAGCCCCGCGACAAACCGTGCCCCACAGCCCCGCCTTCAAACTCGCCCGAGCCCCGGCGTCCGCGTAGCTCGTCGTCGGCCTCGTTCCGGCGACCAACGGCCCCGTGTTGCTGCCCATCTACTTCGCAACATCGCTTAGCCCTCGCCTAGCCTCCCCCTTACTCACGCGCGCACTGAAGCTCCATCCCATTGCAAGCCCGCAACCGTCGCCGCCAGACGTTGTCGCTGGCGACCATTCCGACCACCCCGCTGTCGTGCTCTTCTCCATCAGACGCGGCGCAAAGAGGCCGTTCCAGAGTGCCTGGCCGCGCCCGATTTGGTCCACTGTGGCTTGTTTCCGAGTTCGCCGGAGCTCGCCACCACGTTTGGGCTCGCCAGCGCACTCCGGTGGCCGCGCTGACTCAGTGCCGACATGGCGCCGTGGGTCCCACCACTCAGCCACTGACCCTTGCCCCCTTGGGCCCAGTTGACCCAGTTAACTATGCTTACTGGGCAGGCCCCAATCAATGACACGTGGGCCCCACTGGACCCATAGGTCAGAGTTGACCCAGTCAACCGCACTGTGGACTGATGACCTCAGCATTACCTCATGATGACATCAGCAGACACTATTCTGGATAATGGTAGAATTAAATAGATAAATAAATTCAGAAAATGATTAAAACTTTAGAAAATCATATAAAATAATCCGTAACTCGGATGAAAATACTTTGTACATGAAAGTTGTTCAGAACAACGAGACAAATCCGTATACGTAGCCCGTTCGTCCGCCACACATCCCTAGCATAACAAACACACAACTTTCTCCCTCCGGTTCATCTGTCCGAAAACGCGAACCACCGGGAATACTTTCCCGGATGTTTCCCCCCTTCGCCGGTATCACCTACTACCACGTTAGGGCACACCTAGCAATGCTCATTGTCATGTCATGCATCGTCATGCATATGTTTGCATTATATTTATTGTTTCTTCCCCCTCTTCTCTCGCTAGACACCGAGACCGACGCCGCTGCTGCCCAGTATGACTACGGTGTTGACGACCCCTCCTTCTTGCCAAAGAAACCAGGCAAGCCCCCCTGATCACCAGATATCACCTATTCTTCTCTCTACTGCTTGCATTAGAGTAGTGGAGCATGTTACTGCTTCCCATTAATCCTATCCTGATGCATAGCATGTCTTTGCTACTACTGTTGTTACCTTTACCTGTAATCGTAAATGCTTAGTATAGGATGCTAGTATTCCATCAGTGGCCCTACATTCTTGTCCGTATTCCATGCTATACTATCGGGTCGTGATCACTCGGGAGGTGATCATGGGTATATACCAATATACATAATATATCATACCTACGGTGACTAAAGTCGGGTCAGCTCGTAGAGTACCCGCGAGTGATTCATGGATTGGGACCGAAAGGACGTTTGTCCCGACGGCCCTCTGAGTGAACCTTTGTGGCGGAGCGATAGGGCAGGTTGAGACCACCTAGGCGAGAGGTGGGCCTGGCCCTGGTCGGCGTCCGCGGCTAATTCAATTAACACGCTTAACGAGATCTTGGTATTTGATCTGAGTCTGGCCACTGGCCTATACGTACTAACCAACTACGCGGGAACAGTTATGGGCACTCGACGTCGTGGTATCAATCAAAGCCTTCTTGACGTCAGCGGCTGGGCGGCATGCGCCGGATTGGACTGGAACACGCGCTCTTGTATTAGGGAGGCTAGGTCTGCTTCCGGCCGCCCTCGCAACGTGCAGGTGTGCAATGGGCGATGGGCCCAGACCCCTGCACCATAGGATTTAGAACGGTGTGCCGACCTCTCTGTTGTGCCTAGGTAGGGCTGCGACGTGTTGATCTTTCGAGGCCGGGGATGACCTAGGAAAGTGTGTCTAGCCAAAGGGGATCGAGCATGTTGGGTAATGTGGTGCACCCCTGCAGGGAAGTTTATCTATTCGAATAGTCGTGTCCCTCGGTAAATGGACGACCCAAAGTTGTACCTTGACCTTATGACAACTAGGACCGGATACTTAATAAAATACACTCTTCCAAGTGCCACATACAACCCGGTGATCGTTCACTCACAGGGAGGCGAGGGGAGGATCGCCGGGGTAGGCTTATGCTATGCGAGGATACTTGGTTAACTTACCATCTACTCTCTTCTACTACTTCAAGATGGAGGCTGCCAGAAGCATAGTCTTCGATAGGATTAGCTATCTCCCTCTTATTCTGGCATTCTGCAGTTCAGTCCACATATACTACCCCTTTCATTGATACCAATGCACATGTAGTGTAGCTCCTTGCTTGCGAGTACTTTGGATGAGTACTCATGGTTGCTTTGCTTCCCTATTTTCCCCCTTTTCTATACCTGGTTGTTGCGACCAAACGTTGGAGCCCAGGAGCCAGACACCACCGTCGACGATGACTCCTACTACACTGGGGGTGCCTACTACTACGTGCAGGCCACCGACGACGAACATGACTAGTTTAGGAGGATCCTAGGTAGGAGATCTGCGCCTCTTTCGATTTGTATCCAAGTTTGTGCTAGCCATCTTATGGCAACTTGGTTAACTTATGTCTGTACTCAGATATTGTTGCTTCCGCTGACTCGTCTATGATCGAGCTCTTGTATTCGAGCCCTCGAGGCCCCTGGATTGTAATATGATGCTTGTATGACTTATTTTATTTGTAGAGTTGTGTTGTGATATCTTCCCGTGAGTCCCTGATCTTGATCATACACGTTTGTGTGTATGATTAGTGTACGATTGAATCGGGGGCGTCACGATTGACTCTAGTAAACCCTTTCAGTGTTGGTCACATGACGATGTGAACTATGGGTATTAATCACATAAAGATGTGAGCTATTGGTGTTAAATCACATGGTGATGTGAACTAGATTATTGACTCTAGTGCAAGTGGGAGACTGAAGGAAATATGCCCTAGTGGCAATAATAAAGTTGTTATTTATATTTCCTTATATCATGACAAATGTTTATTATTCATGCTAGAATTGTATTAATCGGAAACTTGATACATGTGTGGATACTTAGACAAAACAACGTGTCCACTAGCTCATTAATCAAAGATGGTTAAGTTTCCTAACCATGGAGATGAGTTGTCATTTGATAACGGGATCACATCATTAGGAGAATGATGTGATGGACAAGACCCATCCGTTAGCTTAGCATAATGATCGTTAAGTTTTATTGCTATTGCCTTCTTCATGACGTATACATATTCCTTTGACTATGAGATTATGCAACTCCCGAATACCGGAGGAACACCTTGTGTGCTATGAAATGTCACAACGTAACTGGGTGATTATAAATATGCTCTACAGGTGTCTCCGAAGGTGTTTGTTGGGTTGGCATAGATCGAGATTAGGATTTGTCACTCCGAGTATCGCAGAGGTATCTTTGGGCCCTCTCGGTAATGCACATCATGATAAGCCTTGCAAGCAATGTGACTAATGAGTTAGTTACGGGATGATGCATTATGGAACGAGTAAAGAGATTTTCTGGTAATGAGATTGAACTAGGTATGATGATACCGACGATCGAATCTCGGGCAAGTAACATACCGATGACAAAGGGAACAACGTATATTGTTATGCGGTTTGACCGATAAAGATCTTTGTAGAATATGTAGGAGCCAATATGAGCATCCAGGTTCCGCTATTGGTTACTGGCCGCAGATGTGTCTCGGTCATGTCTACATAGTTCTCGAACCCGTAGGGTCCGCACGCTTAACGTTCGATGACGATTTGTATTATGAGTTATGTGATTTGATGACCGAAGTTTGTTCGGAGTCCCGGATGAGATCATGTACATGACGAGGAGTCTTGAAATTGTCGAGAGGTAAAGATTGATATATTGGAAGGCTATATTCGGACATTGGAAAGGTTCTGAGTGGTTCGGGTATTTTTTGGAGTACCGGAGAGTTACGGGAATTCGTCGAGGAAGTATTGGGCCTTCATGGGCCTTACTGGAAAGGAGAGAAGGGCCACAAGGGGAGGCCACGCCCCCCCCATGGGCTGGTCCGAATTGGACTAGGGGGGGGCAGCGCCCCCCCTCCTTCCTTCTCCCCTCTTCCTCCTTCCCTTCTTCTCCTAGCTGGAATAGGAAAGGGGGGGAGCAAATCCTACTTGGACCGGGAGTCCAAGTAGGACTCCCACCTTTGGCGCACCCCCTCTAGGCTCGGCCTCCTCTTCCCCCTCCTTTATATACATGGGAGGGGGCACCCCAAAGGCACACAAAGTCTTCTCTTAGCCGTGTGCGGTGCCCCCTCCACAGATACACACCTCGGTCATATCATCGTAGTGTTTAGGTGAAGCGCTGCGCCGGTAACCTCATCATCACCGTCGCCACGCCGTCGTGCTGACGAAACTTTCCCTCGGCCTCAACTGGATCAAGAGTTCGAGGGACGTCATCAAGATGAATGTGTGCTGAACACGGAGGTGTCGTACGTTCGGTACTTGGATCGGTTGGATCGCGTAGACATTCGACTACATCAACCACGTTACTAAACGCTTGTTGCTATGCTTCTCCTAGATAAATCTTGTGTGATCGTAGGAATTTTTTTGAAATACTACATTCTCCAACAGAATCACACTCGATGACCATGACTGAATAGCTATACTATAGAGATCTCATCAGGAGTGATGTGCGAGGTATCACCGTCGACACTCGATGGTAACTCTGCAGAGTCAAGCAACAAAAGGGGCATGATGTGATATGAGGTGTCGGGCTTTGGTCGTCGATCATGTTGCTCTATTTGTCGATGATGATGCAGGGGCAACAAGGACAAGGTGGGGGTCACTGATGGATCACTAACCAACCTATACTAAGCAGTTTAGGGTAAGTAAGTAGGTAACAATAGCAGGTACAAAAGCAGGTTATGCATCAGAATAGGAGCAATCAATTATAGTAGCAAAATCTAATGCAAGCATGAGATAATGGAATGGGCGATATCGGGATGATCAAGGGGAGGGGGCTTGCCTGGTTGCTCAGACGAGAAGGAGGGGTCGTCGGTTATGTAGTCGATCACAGGGGCATCAGCATCAGTCTTGGGGTCTACGGGAGAGAAGAGGGGGGAAACATTAAATACAGAGCAAGCAGATACATTAATAAGCATGACATGACCAAGCGCGGTGCTAGGGGTGTTCTAACACAGTGCTATACGATACCGGCGAAGGGGGAGAACATCCGAGAATGTTTTCCCGAAGTTTGGCATTTTTGGACAGATGAACCGGAGGGGGAAGGTTGCATGTTCATTCTGCTAGAGGCATGTGACAGGTGAATGGAGAGCGTATCCAGATTTGTCTCGCTTTTCTAAGCAACTTTCATGTACAAAGTATTTTCATCCGAGTTACAGATATTTTTCTATGAATTGTCAAAGTTTTAAACAATATCTCGATTTAATTTTAATTAAAAAATATATTAATTACTAATTGCTATGGGTACACAGGAGTGTACCCATAAGTTTGCTCATGTGACTGACCAGTGGGTCCAGTCAACTGCTAACGAGGACTTGACTGGTCAACTTTGACTAGTCAATGAGCCAAATGGGACCCAACTGTCATTGGCAGCTAGTGCTAACAATTTTTAGTTAAACTAAAAGAGTTAATTAGAGCGATAGGGCCCAGTGGTCAGTGGTAGAGGGTTAATTAGCAGGGTTTTTATTTAACTAAATAATCTAATTAGTGGGTTAGTCCCTAATCTAAACAGAGAGCCAGCACCTACGTATGGTGGCCTAAGGCCACGGCCGGAGCGTACGCACGCTCGACCAGTGAAGGATCAGCCCTGGGCGAGCGCGGCCTGGGAGGCGCGCGGCACCGGTAGCGCTTGCAACCGGTGTCAGCGGCAATAGCAGACCGCGGGGCGACAAGTAGTAGCAGGCGGCGGCAACAACAGTTAGCGGGAGCAGCAGGAGACCATGGCAGCGAACAACGGCGGATGCGCGCGGCGCAAGGGGCGCGGGCGGCGACGCGATTGAGGCAGGCGGCAACGGCGAAAGTGGCAGGCAGCACGAGCATAGCGCAGCCAAGACACGGACTAGGCGAGGAAAAGGGCGCGGTCAGGGCTCACAGACGTGGAGCACCGGCCTTCGGCCTTGGTAGCCGAATTGCGGGGGCGGTGGCTAAACGGCGATGGATGTTGGAAATAAGAGCAAATTACTACAAGATTTAATCCGAATAAACAGAAGATAAATCATGACCACAGCAGCAGAGATTAAACTAATCATGCGAAGTAGCATAGCAGATGAACATATCACATCTAGGGCACATACTAGAAACATGAATTCTACCACGATCTCGAACAGGAAGGATAGAATCACATACGGTGCCGCGGGTGCAGCACCGCCGGCGTTGACGTTGTCGCCCATGTCGTTGAGGATGATGTTGCCGAGGTCGGGGAAGAAGTCGTCGTTCGCGAAGTCATCGCTGCCAGCAGTCGCGCGAGTGCGCTCCCCAAAAACCTGATCGCCCCTCTCCCGTACAGGATCACGAGAGGCGGGGTTCTGGAGGCCTGCTGTCCCTTCTCGCGGTGCACGCCGGAAGAAGGGATGGAGAAGACTTGCTTGGCGGCGCAATGATCTGGAACGGTGGTGAGAAACCATACAAAGCGGCAGCGGCTAGGGTAGACGTCTGCCTGACTATATAGTGCGGGCCGGGTAGGTCGTGGGAGTAAGCCCCACGTCCGAGTCGTCACGATCCAAAAGAATCGGAAACGGTTCAGTAATTAACGCGTCCGTTAATTATTAATTAATGACTCATTAATTTTCCCATGCAGCAAAAATATAGACAACGTGCATAGCTCTGTCCTCGGCTCGGCTCAATCCCGCAACCCGCGGCGCGTCGTGACGAGGCGTGGCGTGGCGAGGCGAGCGAGGAGGAGGAGCACGCGTGTAGGTCTCCTCTTCTCATGCTCATACAAGTGGTAGAAGAGCTCACCTTATAAAGAGGTGTAACTCTCTCTCAACTTCCGGGGTGGGACTAAATTTTAGCCTCACTCACTCCACTCACATGTGTGCATGAATGGGCCAAGAGAATTTCAGAATTTTAGTTGGGCTTTGGGCCAAAGGCCTACTAGCAAAATTCCAACAATGGAACGGTCTGGGTAAGGGGGAATCTAGAGGAGGGGCTCACCATGGTGCGGATAACGAGCTTAGGGCGGCTATAGACGGGCCGAGGAGGCGGTGGTGACGATGAGGTGCGGTGGTCAGAGGAAGGAGATGAAAACCGCGTCGGCTATGCGGCTCCCCGGACTGATGAGGCATCCTAAACAGAGGAAGTCAAGGGCGGTGGACCTCCTGGACATGCTCCCACACGCTGGAGGGGGTGGTGGATGCGTCGACCACGGAGAGGCAACAGTAACTGTGGATCTACCAAGCTCGAATTC
>NC_041388.1:263601340-263637840 GCF_002162155.2 Triticum dicoccoides
GTGTCCTTCCACGGCCATGGCGCCCTGGATGTGTGCCACGGACCTCTTTGCCCCTGTAGCGAGCTAGAAGAAGGCCCAGGTTGGGCTGGGCTGCACTATTCTTAGACGGGCCAAAGTGCACAAAAGCACCTCTGCCTTTTCCCTTATTTATTTTTCTTACACTCTTTTTCTATTGTTATTTGGTGCCAGCGTTGAGCATGAACATTATATCTGGATCTTGTTTAATGCGAGACGGTTATTCATTTAAATTAGAGAATAATGGTTGTTCTATTTATATGAGTAATATCTTTTATGGTCATGCACCCTTGAAGAGTGGTCTATTCTTATTGAATCTCGATAGTAGTAATACACATATTCATAATGTTGAAACCAAAAGATGCAGAGTTGATAATGATAGTGCAACTTATTTGTGGCACTGCCGTTTAGGTCATATCGGTATAAAGCGCATGAAGAAACTCCATACTCATGGACTTTTGGAACCACTTGATTATGAATCACTTGGTACTTGCGAACCGTGCCTCATGGGCAAGATGACCAAAACACCGTTCTCCGGTACTATGGAGAGAGCAACAGATTTGTTGGAAATCATACATACAGATGTATGTGGTCCGACGAATATTGAGGCTCGTGGCGGATATCGTTATTTTCTCACCTTCACAGATGATTTAAGCAGATATGGGTATATCTACTTAATGAAACATAAGTCTGAAACATTTGAAAAGTTCAAAGAATTTCAGAGTGAAGTTGAAAATCATCGTAACAAGAAAATAAAGTTTCTACGATCTAATCGTGGAGGAGAATATTTGAGTTACGAGTTTGGTGTACATTTGAAAAATTGTGGAATAGTTTCGCAACTCACGCCACCCGGAACACCACAGCGTAATGGTGTGTCCGAACGTCGTAATCGTACTTTACTAGATATGGTGCGATCTATGATGTCTCTTACTGATTTACCGCTATCATTTTGGGGATACGCTCTAGAGACGGCCGCATTCACGTTAAATAGGGCACCATCGAAATCCGTTGAGACGACACCTTATGAACTGTGGTTTGGCAAGAAACCAAAGTTGTCGTTTCTAAAAGTTTGGGGCTGCGATGCTTATGTGAAAAAGCTTCAACCTGATAAGCTCAAACCCAAATCGGAGAAATGTGTCTTCATAGGATATCCAAAGGAAACTATTGGATACACCTTCTATCACAGATCCGAAGGCAAGACTTTTGTTGCTAAATTCGGAAACTTTCTAGAGAAGGAGTTTCTCTCGAAAGAAGTGAGTGGGAGGAAAGTAGAACTTGACGAGGTAACTGTACCTGCTCCCTTACTGGAAAGTAGTACATCACAGAAAACTATTTCAGTGACACCTACACCAGTTAGTGAGGAAGCTAATGATAATGATCATGAAACTTCAGATCAAGATACTACTGAACCTCGTAGATCAACCAGAGTAAGATCGCGCCAGAGTGGTACGGTAATCCTGTTCTGGAAGTCATGCTACTAGATCATGATGAACCTACGAACTATGAAGAAGCAATGGTGAGCCCAGATTCCGCAAAGTGGCTTGAAGCCATGAAATCTGAGATGGGATCCATGTATGAGAACAAAGTATGGACTTTGGTTGACTTGCCCGATGATCGGCAAGCAATTGAGAACAAATGGATCTTTAAGAAGAAGACTGACGCTGATGGTAATGTTACTGTCTACAAAGCTCGACTTGTCGCGAAAGGTTTTCGGCAAGTTCAAGGGATTGACTACGATGAGACCTTCTCACCCGTAGCGATGCTTAAGTCTGTCCGAATCATGTTAGCAATTGCCGCATTTTATGATTATGAAATTTGGCAGATGGATGTCAAAACTGCATTCCTGAATGGATTTCTGGAAGAAGAGTTGTATATGATGCAACCAGAAGGTTTTGTCGATCCAAAGGGAGCTAACAAAGTGTGCAAGCTCCAGCGATCCATTTGTGGACTGGTGCAAGCCTCTCGGAGTTGGAATAAACGTTTTGATAGTGTGATCAAAGCATTTGGTTTTATACAGACTTTCGGAGAAGCCTGTATTTACAAGAAAGTGAGTGGGAGCTCTGTAGCATTTCTAATATTATATGTGGATGACATATTACTAATTGGAAATGATATAGAATTTCTGGATAGCATAAAGGGATACTTGAATAAGAGTTTTTCAATGAAAGACCTCGGTGAAGCTGCTTACATATTAGGCATTAAGATCTATAGAGATAGATCAAAACGCTTAATTGGACTTTCACAAACAACATACCTTGACAAAATTTTGAAGAAGTTCAAAATGGATCAAGCAAAGAAAGGATTCTTGCCTGTGTTACAAGGTGTGAAATTGAGTAAGACTCAATGCCCGACCACTGCAGAAGATAGAGAGAATATGAAAGATGTTCCCTATGCATCAGCGATAGGATCTATCATGTATGCAATGCTGTGTACCAGACCTGATGTGTGCCTTGCTATAAGTCTAGCAGGGAGGTACCAAAGTAATCCAGGAGTGGATCACTGGACAGCAGTCAAGAACATCCTAGAATACCTGAAAAGGACTAAGGATATGCTTCTCGTATATGGAGGTGACAAAGAGCTCGTCATAAATGGTTATGTTGATGCAAGCTTTGACACTGATCTGGACGATTCTAAATCGCAAACCGGATACGTGTTTACATTAAACGGTGGAGCTGTCAGTTGGTGCAGTTCTAAACAAAGCGTCGTAGCGGGATCTACATGTGAAGCGGAGTACATAGCTGCTTCGGAAGCAGCAAATGAAGGAGTCTGGATGAAGGAGTTCATATCCGATCTAGGTGTCATACCTAGTGCATCGGGTCCAATGAAAATCTTTTGTGATAATACTGGTGCAATTGCCTTGGCAAAGGAATCCAGATTTCACAAGAGAACCAAGCACATCAAGAGACGCTTCAATTCCATCCGGGATCTAGTCCAGGTGGGAGACATAGAGATCTGCAAGATACATATGGATCTGAATGTTGCAGACCTGTTGACTAAGCCTCTTCCACGAGCAAAACATGATCAGCACCAAGGCTCCATGGGTGTTAGAATCATTACTGTGTAATCTAGATTATTGACTCTAGTGCAAGTGGGAGACTGAAGGAAATATGCCTTAGAGGCAATAATAAAGTTATTATTTATTTCCTTATTTCATGATAAATGTTTATCATTCATGCTAGAATTGTATTAACCGGAAACATAATACATGTGTGAATACATAGACAAACAGAGTGTCACTAGTATGCCTCTACTTGACTAGCTCGTTAATCAAAGATGGTTATGTTTCCTAACCATAGACAAAGGAGTTGTTATTTGATTAACGGGATCACATCATTAGTTGAATGATCTGATTGACATGACCCATTCCATTAGCTTAGCACCCGATCGTTTAGTATGTTGCTATTGCTTTCTTCATGACTTATACATGTTCCTATGACTATGAGATTATGCAACTCCCGTTTGCCGGAGGAACACTTTGGGTGCTACCAAACGTCACAACATAACTGGGTGATTATAAAGGAGCATTACAGGTGTCTCCAAAGGTAGACGTTGGGTTGGCGTATTTCAAGATTAGGATTTGTCACTCCGATTGTCGGAGAGGTATCTCTGGGCCCTCTCGGTAATGCACATCACTTAAGCCTTGCAAGCATTGCAACTAATGAGTTAGTTGCGGGATGATGTATTACGGAACGAGTAAAGAGACTTGCCGTAACGAGATTGAACTATGTATTGGATACCGACGATCGAATCTCGGGCAAGTAACATACCGATGACAAAGGGAACAACGTATGTTGTTATGCGGTCTGACCGATAAAGATCTTCGTAGAATATGTAGGAGCCAATATGGGCATCCAGGTCCCGCTATTGGTTATTGACCGGAGACATGTCTCGGTCATGTCTACATTGTTCTCGAACCCGTAGGGTCCGCACGCTTAAGGTTACAATGACAGTTATATTATGAGTTTATACATTTTGATGTACCGAAGGTTGTTCGGAGTCCCGGATGTGATCACGGACATGACGAGGAGTCTCGAAATGGTCGAGACGTAAAGATTGATATATTGGAAGCCTATGTTTGGATATCGGAAGTGTTCCGGGTGAAATCGGGATTTTACCGGATTACCGGGGGGTTACCGGAACCCCCCGGGAGCCATATGGGCCTTATTGGGCTTTAGTGGAAAGGTGAAAGGGGCTGCCCATGGTGGGCTGCGCGCCTCCCCCCTTCCCTAGTCCCACTAGGACTAGGAGAGGTGGCCGGCCACCTCTCTCTCTTTCCCCCTTGGGAATCCTATTTGGAATAGGATTGGGGGGGGGGGAGTCCTACTCCCGGTAGGAGTAGGACTCCTCCTGCGCCTCCATAGGGCTGGCCGCACCCCTTCCCCTTGGCTCCTTTATATACGGAGGCAGGGGGCACCTCTAGACACACAAGTTGATCCACGTGATCTATTCCTTAGCCGTGTGCGGTGCCCCCAGCCACCATATTCCTCGATAATACTGTAGCGGAGTTTAGGCGAAGCCCTGCTGCTGTAGTGCATCAAGATCTTCACCACGCCGTCGTGCTGACGGAACTCTTCCCCGACACTTTGCTGGATCAGAGTCCGGGGATCGTCATCGAGCTGAACGTGTGCTCGAACTCGGAGGTGCCGTAGTTTCGGTACTTGATCGGTTGGATCGTGAAGACGTACGACTACTTCCTCTACGTTGCGTCAACACTTTCGCAGTCGGTCTGCGTGGGTACGTAGACAACACTCTCCCCTCTCGTTGCTATGCATCACATGATCTTGCGTGTGCGTAGGAATTTTTTTGAAATTACTACGAAACCCAACAGTGGCATCCGAGCCTAGGTTATTTATGTTGATGTTATATGCACGAGTAGAACACAAGTGAGTTGTGGGCGATATAAGTCATACTTCCTACCAGCATGTCATACTTTGGTTCAGCGGCATTGTTGGACGAGACGACGCGGACCAACATTACACGTACGCTTACGCGAGACCGGTTCCCCCGACGTGCTTTGCACACAGGTGGCTTGCGGGCGACTGTCTCTCCAACTTTAGTTGAACCAGGTGTGACTACACCCGGTCCTTGCGAAGGTTAAAACGGAGTCTATTTCACAAACTATCATTGTGGTTTTGATGCGTAGGTGAGATTGGTTCTTGCTTAAGCCCGTAGCAGCCACGTAAAACTTGCAACAACAAAGTAGAGGACGTCTAACTTGTTTTTGCAGGGCATGTTGTGATGTGATATGGTCAAGGCATGATGCTAAATTTTATTGTATGAGATGATCATGTTTTGTAACCGAGTTATCGGCAACTGGCAGGAGCCATATGGTTGTCGCCTTATTGTATGCAATGCAATCGCGATGTAATGCTTTACTTTATTACTAAGCGGTAGTGATAGTCGTGGAAGCATAAGATTGGCGAGACGACAACGATGCTACGATGGAGATCAAGGTGTCGCGCCGGTGACGATGGTGATCATGACGGTGCTTCGGAGATGGAGATCACAGGCACAAGATGATGATGGCCATATCATATCACTTATATTGATTGCATGTGATGTTTATCTTTTATGCATCTTATCTTGCTTTGATTGACGGTAGCATTATAAGATGATCTCTCACTAAATTATCAAGAAGTGTTCTCCCTGAGTATGCACCGTTGCCAAAGTTCGTCGTGCCCAGACACCACGTGATGATCGGGTGTGATAAGCTCTACGTTCAAATACAACAGGTGCAAAACAGTTGCACACGCGGAATACTCAGGTTATACTTGACGAGCCAAGCATATACAGATATGGCCTCGGAACACGGAGACCGAAAGGTCGAGCGTGAATCATATAGTAGATATGACCAACATAACGATGTTCACCCATGAAACTACTCCATCTCACGTGATGATCGGACATGGTTTAGTTGATTTGGATCACGTGATCACTTAGAGGATTAGAAGGATGTCTATCTAAGTGGGAGTTCTCAAGTAATATGATTAACTGAACTTAAATTTATCATGAACTTAGTACCTGATAGTATCTTGCTTGTTTATGTTGATTGTAGATAGATGGCTCGTGTTGTTGTTCCATTGAATTTTAATGCGCTCCTTGAGAAAGCAAAGTTGAAAGATGATGGTAGCAATTACACGGACTGGGTCCGTAACTTGAGGATTATCCTCATTGCTGCTCAGAAGAATTACGTCCTGGAAGCACCGCTGGGTGCCAGGCCTGCTGCTGGAGCAACACCAGATGTTATGAACGTCTGGCAGAGCAAAGCTGATGACTACTCGATAGTTCAGTGTGCCATGCTTTACGGCTTAGAATCGGGACTTCAACGACGTTTTGAATGTCATGGAGCATATGAGATGTTCCAGGAGTTGAAGTTAATATTTCAAGCAAATGCCCGGATTGAGAGATATGAAGTCTCCAATAAGTTCTATAGCTGCAAGATGGAGGAGAACAGTTCTGTCAGTGAGCATATACTCAAAATGTCTGGGTATAATAATCACTTGATTCAATTGGGAGTTAATCTTCCGGATGATTGCGTCATTGACAGAATTCTCCAATCACTGCCACCAAGCTACAAGAGCTTCGTGATGAACTATAATATGCAAGGGATGAACAAGACCATTCTCGAGCTCTTCGCAATGCTGAAAGCTGCGGAGGTAGAAATCAAGAAGGAGCATCAAGTGTTGATGGTCAACAAGACCACTAGTTTCAAGAAAAAGGGCAAAGGGAAGAAGAAGGGGAACTTCAAGAAGAATAGCAGACAAGTTGCTGATCAGGAGAAGAAACCCAAGTCTGGACCTAAGCCTGAAACTGAGTGCTTCTACTGCAAGCAGACTGGTCACTGGAAGCGGAACTGCCCCAAGTATTTGGCGGATAAGAAGGATGGCAAGGTGAACAAAGGTATATGTGATATACATGTTATTGATGTGTACCTACTAGAGCTCGCAGTAGCACCTGGGTATTTGATACTGGTTCTGTTGCTAATATTTGCAACTCGAAACAGGGACTACGGAATAAGCGGGCACTGGCAAAGGACGAGGTGACGATGCGCGTGGGAAACGGTTCCAAAGTCGATGTGATCGCGATCGGCACGCTACCTCTACATCTACCTTCGGGATTAATATTAGACCTAAATAATTGTTATTTGGTGCCAGCGTTGAGCATGAACATTATATCTGGATCTTGTTTAATGCGAGACGGTTATTCATTTAAATCAGAAATAATGGTTGTTCTATTTATATGAGTAATATCTTTTATGGTCATGCACCCTTGAAGAGTGGTCTATTCTTATTGAATCTCGATAGTAGTAATACACATATTCATAATGTTGAAACCAAAAGATGCAGAGTTGATAATGATAGTGCAACTTATTTGTGGCACTGCCGTTTAGGTCATATCGGTATAAAGCGCATGAAGAAACTCCATACTGATGGACTTTTCGAACCACTTGATTATGAATCACTTGGTACTTGCGAACCGTGCCTCATGGGCAAGATGACCAAAACACCGTTCACCGGTACTATGGAGAGAGCAACAGATTTGTTGGAAATCATACATACAGATGTATGTAGTCCGACGAATATTGAGGCTCGTGGCGGATATCGTTATTTTCTCACCTTCACAGATGATTTAAGCAGATATGGGTATATCTACTTAATGAAACATAAGTCTGAAACATTTGAAAAGTTCAAAGAATTTCAGAGTGAAGTTGAAAATCATCGTAACAAGAAAATAAAGTTTCTACAATCTGATCGTGGAGGAGAATATTTGAGTTACGAGTTTGGTGTACATTTGAAAAATTGTGGAATAGTTTCGCAACTCACGCCACCCGGAACACCACAGCGTAATGGTGTGTCCGAACGTCGTAATCGTACTTTACTAGATATGGTGCGATCTATGATGTCTCTTACTGATTTACCGCTATCGTTTTGGGGATACGCTCTAGAGACGGCCACATTCACGTTAAATAGGGCACCATCGAAATCCGTTGAGACGACACCTTATGAACTGTGGTTTGGCAAGAAACCAAAGTTGTCGTTTCTAAAAGTTTGGGGCTGCGATGCTTATGTGAAAAAGCTTCAACCTGATAAGCTCGAACCCAAATCGGAGAAATGTGTCTTCATAGGATATTCAAAGGAAACTATTGGATACACCTGCTATCACAGATCTGAAGGCAAGACTTTTGTTGCTAAATTCGGAAACTTTCTAGAGAAGGAGTTTCTCTCGAAAGAAGTGAGTGGGAGGAAAGTAGAACTTGACGAGGTAACTGTACCTGCTCCCTTACTGGAAAGTAGTACATCACAGAAAACTGTTTCAGTGACACCTACACCAGTTAGTGAGGAAGCTAATGATAATGATCATGAAACTTCAGATCAAGATACTACTGAACCTCGTAGATCAACCAGAGTAAGATCCGCGCCAGAGTGGTACGGTAATCCTGTTCTGGAAGTCATGCTACTAGATCATGATGAACCTACGAACTATGAAGAAGCAATGGTGAGCCCAGATTCCGCAAAGTGGCTTGAAGCCATGAAATCTGAGATGGGATCCATGTATGAGAACAAAGTATGGACTTTGGTTGACTTGCTCGATGATCGGCAAGCAATTGAGAACAAATGGATCTTTAAGAAGAAGACTGACGCTGATGGTAATGTTACTGTCTACAAAGCTCGACTTGTCGCGAAAGGTTTTCGGCAAGTTCAAGGGATTGACTACGATGAGACCTTCTCACCCGTAGCGATGCTTAAGTCTGTCCGAATCATGTTAGCAATTGCCGCATTTTATGATTATGAAATTTGGCAGATGGATGTCAAAACTGCATTCCTGAATGGATTTCTGGAAGAAGAGTTGTATATGATGCAACCAGAAGGTTTTGTCGATCCAAAGGGAGCTAACAAAGTGTGCAAGCTCCAGCGATCCATTTATGGACTGGTGCAAGCCTCTCGGAGTTGGAATAAACGTTTTGATAGTGTGATCAAAGCATTTGGTTTTATGCAGACTTTTGGAGAAGCCTGTATTTACAAGAAAGTGAGTGGGAGCTCTGTAGCATTTCTAATATTATATGTGGATGACATATTACTAATTGGAAATGATATAGAATTTCTGGATAGCATAAAGGGATACTTGAATAAGTGTTTTTCAATGAAAGACCTCGGTGAAGCTGCTTACATATTAGGCATTAAGATCTATAGAGATAGATCAAAACGCTTAATTGGACTTTCACAAACAACATACCTTGACAAAATTTTGAAGAAGTTCAAAATGGATCAAGCAAAGAAAGGATTCTTGCCTGTGTTACAAGGTGTGAAATTGAGTAAGACTCAATGCCCGACCACTGCAGAAGATAGAGAGAATATGAAAGATGTTCCCTATGCATCAGCGATAGGATCTATCATGTATGCAATGTTGTGTACCAGACCTGATGTGTGCCTTGCTATAAGTCTAGCAGGGAGGTACCAAAGTAATCCAGGAGTGGATCACTGGACAGCAGTCAAGAACATCCTGGAATACCTGAAAAGGACTAAGGATATGCTTCTCGTATATGGAGGTGACAAAGAGCTCGTCATAAATGGTTACATTGATGCAAGCTTTGACACTGATCTGGACGATTCTAAATCGCAAATCGATTACGTGTTTACATTAAACGGTGGAGCTGTCAGTTGGTGCAGTTCTAAACAAAGCGTCGTAGCGGGATCTACATGTGAAGCGGAGTACATAGCTGCTTCGGAAGCAGCAAATGAAGGAGTCTGGATGAAGGAGTTCATATCCGATCTAGGTGTCATACCTAGTGCATCGGGTCCAATGAAAATCTTTTGTGATAATACTGGTGCAATTGCCTTGGCAAAGGAATCCAGATTTCACAAGAGAACCAAGCACATCAAGAGACGCTTCAATTCCATCCGGGATCTAGTCCAGGTGGGAGACATAGAGATTTGCAAGATACATACGGATCTGAATGTTGCAGACCCGTTGACTAAGCCTCTTCCACGAGCAAAACATGATCAGCACCATGGCTCCATGGGTGTTAGAATCATTACTGTGTAATCTAGATTATTGACTCTAGTGCAAGTGGGAGACTGAAGGAAATAGGCCCTAGAGGCAATAATAAAGTTATTATTTATTTCCTTATTTCATGATAAATGTTTATTATTCATGCTAGAATTGTATTAACCGGAAACATAATACATGTGTGAATACATAGACAAACAGAGTGTCACTAGTATGCCTCTACTTGACTAGCTCGTTAATCAAAGATGGTTATGTTTCCTAACCATAGACAAAGGAGTTGTTATTTGATTAATGGGATCACATCATTAGTTGAATGATCTGATTGACATGACCCATTCCATTAGCTTAGCGCCCGATCGTTTAGTATGTTGCTATTGCTTTCTTCATGACTTATACATGTTCCTATGACTATGAGATTATGCAACTCCCGTTTGCCGGAGGAACACTTTGGGTGCTACCAAACGTGACAACGTAACTGGGTGATTATAAAGGAGCATTACAGGTGTCTCCAAAGGTAGATGTTGGGTTGGGGTATTTCGAGATTAGGATTTGTCACTCCGATTGTCGAAGAGGTATCTCTGGGCCCTCTCGGTAATGCACATCACTTAAGCCTTGCAAGCATTGCAACTAATGAGTTAGTTGCGGGATGATGTATTACGGAACGAGTAAAGAGACTTGCCGGTAACGAGATTGAACTAGGTATTGGATACCGACGATCGAATCTCAGGCAAGTAACATACCGATGACAAAGGGAACAACGCATGTTGTTATGCGGTCTGACCGATAAAGATCTTCGTAGAATATGTAGGAGCCAATATGGGCATCCAGGTCCCGCTATTGGTTATTGACCGGAGACATGTCTCGGTCATGTCTACATTGTTCTCGAACCCGTAGGGTCCGCACGCTTAAGGTTACGATGACAGTTATATTATGAGTTTATACATTTTGATGTACCGAAGGTTGTTCGGAGTCCCGGATGTGGTCACGGACATGATGAGGAGTCTCGAAATGGTCGAGAGGTAAAGATTGATATATTGGAAGCCTATGTTTGGATATCGGAAGTGTTCCGGGTGAAATCGGGATTTTACCGGATTACCGGGAGGTTACCGGAACCCCCCGGGAGCCATATGGGCCTTATTGGGCTTTAGTGGAAAGGTGAAAGGGGCTGCCCATGGTGGGCTGCGCGCCTCCCCCCTTCCCTAGTCCCACTAGGACTAGGAGAGGTGGCCGGCCACCTCTCTCTCTCTCTTTCCCCCTTGGGAATCCTATTTGGAATAGGATTGGGGGGGGGGAGTCCTACTCCCGGTAGGAGTAGGACTCCTCCTGCGCCTCCATAGGGCTGGCCGCACCCCTTCCCCTTGGCTCCTTTATATACGGAGCCAGGGGGCACCTCTATACACACAAGTTGATCCACGTGATCTATTCCTTAGCCGTGTGCGGTGCCCCCAGCCACCATATTCCTCGATAATACTGTAGCGGAGTTTAGGTGAAGCCCTGCTGCTGTAGTGCATCAAGATCGTCACCACGCCGTCGTGCTGACGGAACTCTTCCCCGACACTTTGCTGGATCGGAGTCCGGGGATCGTCATCGAGCTGAACGTGTGCTCGAACTCGGAGGTGCCGTAGTTTCGGTACTTGATCGGTTGGATCGTGAAGACGTACGACTACTTCCTCTACGTTGCGTCAACGCTTCCGCAGTCGGTCTGCGTGGGTACATAGACAACACTCTCCCCTCTCGTTGCTATGCATCACATGATCTTGCGTGTGCGTAGGAATTTTTTTGAAATTACTACGAAACCCAACAAGCTCATGCCGGGGTGACGTCTGAACCAAGGGAAGAATTCTAATTAGGACTGATGATCACGAGCATTCACAAAATATTGCGAATCAAATGCTCGAATTTACAATGACAAAGGATGCTAATGATTATTGCCAAACATATGGAAGTAACCATAATGCAAGCAGATAAGGAGGAAAAATAGCAATAGGATACTGAGGACTTTCGGAAGATCGAATAGTATTTCAAAGTATCTTGTGAATCATTTGATCAACTAGGAATGAACAAATCCTCGCTAAGTGTGAGGAATTATTCGTAGATGTACACTTGTGGCAAAGAATCGCAAGGCAGTGACACAGGGGATTCTTAAAAGTCGGAGAACAATTCGATGTATGTTGTAATAACAAGAGCAACAAGGAATGATTGTATGAATAACGAGTGTGTGAAGTTATCCGTAAGGATATATCAGAGGTAGGGAATTGCCAAAGCGACGAGCACAAAAGTCTCGGGGAAATACTGAAGGGTATCTTCAGAAACTTCTGGTGAAGCGGGCCATCATCTGGAATGAAAGGGGCTCTCCGGGAGAAAGTATTTACGAGAACTTAGAGTAGAGTTACCAAAACCATTTAACCCGAATAGAAGAGAGATCAGAATCCCAGAGTATAGATGAGGAGTAAAAGATCCTAATACCACCCAATGGCGATGTGGGCCCGTAAACCACACAGCCATGTTAGTAAATTGGTTTTTTCAAGAACTAGACTCAACTTCGGCCAAGGAGTTGGAAAGGGGGGTCCTATAGGTAGTCGGCTCTGATACCTACTTGTGACGCCCCCGATTCAACCGTACACTAATCATATACGCAAACATGTACGATCAAGATCAGGGACTCATGGGAAGATATCACAACACAACTCTAAACACAAAAGAAAGTCATACAAGATTCATATTACAAGCCAGGGGCCTCGAGGGCTTGAATACATAGCTCGATACATAAGTGAGTCAGCGGAAGTAACAATATCTGAGTACAAACATAAGTTAAACAAGTTTTGCCTTAAGAAGGCTAGCACAAACATTAACGATCGAAGAGGCAAGGCCTCCTACATGGGACCTCCTAACTACTACTGGTCGTCGGCGGTCTCCACATAGTAGCATCCGTCGGCGGTGGCTTCTGGCTCTAGGGGTCCACCATCTGGTTGCAACAACCAGAAAGAAGAAAGAATGGGGAAAAGGGGGATCAAAGCAACCGTGAGTACTCATCCAAAGTACTCACAAGCATCAGATCTAAACTAAGTATGAATTGGTATCAAATGGAAGGGTTGTATCTGTGGACTGAACTGCAGAATGCCAGAATAGAGGGGAAAGGCCAAGCCTATCGAAGACTAGCATCTTCAAGCAGCTCCAAGCATCTTGCAGCATGTAGAAGAGTAAAGAATAACAGTTTATAATTAACAAGCATGTTGTAGCATTAATGCTCAGAGATCCTTCCTCGACTCCCTGCGAGAAAGCAATCCTGGAGCCACATATCTCAAGTATCCATTTCTAGTTGTAATAGATCAGGATATAAGTCTGAACGTCCGTTACCGTGGAAACGGCTGTTAATAGATAAACTTCCCTACAGCGGTGCACCACGTTTTCCAACATGCTTGATTACTCTGGACGGACACACTTTTCTGGGTCAATGCCCGGCCCCGGAAGATCAACACGTCATAGACCTACCTAGGCTCAGCAGAGAGGTCCCCACCGGTCTACATCCTAAGCACTCCAGGGTCTGGGCCCATCGCCCGTTGCACTCCGGGTCATTCCGAGCAGGGCGGGTCCAGGCTCCACCTCTACATGGATGGTGCCGGCCCAGCCGTGCCACAATGCTGAACTGGACGTCTAACAAAGCTTCGGCTGATACTACATCGTTGAGGCCCATAACTATTCTCGCATGGTGGTTAGTGCGTAAAGGACAAAGGCCAACTTAGAACAAATACCCAAGCCATATTGTATTATTAGCTTGCGGAGATGAGCAGAGACTCACGATCGATGTGACCCCATCGCCCCGTCTCGTGGACTTACGGCAAGGGCCCAGAATGCCCGGGCGTGCCACATAATTATCTTGCGGGTGCTCCATGAAGGAAATATGCCCTAGAGGCAATAATAAAGTTGTTATTTACATTTACTTATATCATGATAAATGTTTATTATTCATGCTAGAATTGTATTAACCGGAAACTTAGTACATGTGTGAATACATAGACAAACAAAGTGTCCCTAGTATGCCTCTACTAGACTAGCTCGTTAATCAAAGATCACTGGTGCGCGTTGGTCTTAAACAAACAATTTTTAACCCCTTTCTGCGATGTCATTTGGAACCGTCGCCAAGTGAGTGTGGGCGATAGGGGGGTCCATCCCACACGACACAGAAACCGTCGGGGATAGGGAGCCTTGATGCATACAGTTGTCCATATATAACCATTTCTAATATCTCGAATATCCCAAATGCTTCATCCTTGCTACTCGTTTGTGCTCGCATTGCCATCGCAGTCGAAGTTTTGTGGTTCTGCCTAAAACCAGGAAGATTCCAGGTATGGGAGTTTTCCAAGCAGATTCTAGGCACGGGAGTTTTACGATGTCTGGCACATCACAAACAGTTCATGATTATAAACCGTGTACGATAGGTATACAATCACACACATTTAGTTTTCCCGCACCGTATGTGATAGTGTCTGACATCACACACGCTTTACAAACGACAACTCTGTGCATGCTTGCAGACGTTCCCTCTCTGTGAACCGTCTCAGATTATGGTGTATATCGCAAACATTTGTGTTTTACCAACCGTGTGTGCCGTAATGACGTGCACAACGTAATTTTGCCCTAATTTAATTGCTGCTATTTAAAATTGTACCTAATTTAAACTTGAAAGTAGGCTATAGCTTTATTCATATCCCTCGGGTTCAAACAACCAATGCATTATTCGATTCATAGGTACATATGTTTAAGAATTACAGAAGCACCAAATAAAGAATGATGTACCAGGGTTCTATACTTGTACTATTACAGATGGTAAAGAAAGAGGTGATAGACATTCCAGTTGCTGAACAAGGTGAAGCGGAATGGCCCTATTATGCTCTCCTGGATGCAGAAGGCATGGATGACTCTAGTTCAATCCCTTGTGATGGTCGGCCGCCAATCATGTAGTTTGAGAGGTAATCTTGAGTAAACTGCTTCAGGATCCACTGCAAAAGAAAAAAGATTCAGATACTGTCATCTAACACAACTCATTACGGGCAGTAAAAAGAAGGCTACAGGGTTCTTACTTACCATCCTGCAGTTCATTGTTGTCTTGCATAAAGTGTAAACAAATAGTTCGATTGACATCTTTTGACCCATTTTAGTAACAATCTTTATCAGTTTCCTCACTTGATGTTGGTTCATGAATATCTCATTGCCCCATACGCAGAAAGGGTCGAAGTGTGGATCTTTGGCAATAATATATGTACCTAAAAGCACCAAGTTAATATTAGAAGCTAAACAACAATTGAAAAATGATGTAGTACAAAACTTCATCCATCCCATTATATAAGATTTTATTACATGTATATCTAGACATCATCATAACATTAAGGTAACACTCTTCCTTGTTGCTATGTAGCCCGGGATTGCATATTTAGTCATTCAGTACAATGCATGTTGCTAAACAACAATTGAAAAACGAAAAGGCATGTTAACTGCAATATCCTTAACAACAACCAAATATCGTAATTCATAGTGGTATTGTTGAAACTGTTATTGATGAAATTGAACTGCACAGCAAATAGTTGCACATATAGAGCATCACATTGTGAAGAACTGAAATACACAAGTCATAAGGACATCTCTAGGTGATCCTTAAAAAGTTAAAGGACTGGATATATATACTCCAGCAATTTTTGGCCTTTTCTAGTCGATCCCCTAAACTTAAGGTTGTAAACTTCAATTTGATCAAGTTCAAAGCAGGTTCAACCGAAAGTAGCATGCATTCAAACATAAACATAGATAGTTTTGCATAACCAAACATAAAACATAAATTTAAACTAAGCTAAACTACTTTCGGTCGAAGTAGAGGTCGAGCCAATCCTTCCTCGTCATGTATGGTGTGCCGCGAGCCGGGTCTGGGCCAGTACCGTCATCGGTGTCGTTGGGGAAGGCACTCCTCCACTTGTCGACGTTTATCTCCTCATCCTCGGGGCCCCCCTCGACGCCCTCCCCGCTGCCGTCATCGCCGCCTTCGACCTCGTCATCAGAGGAGACCGCGATAACCTCGCCGCCCTCTGTGCCTCCGTCCTCGCCGCCTTCGACCTCGTCATCAGAGGAGAGTGCGATAACCTTGCCGCCCTCCACACTGGCAAAGATCACCTGCTCCACCTCCACGAGCTCCGGGTGCTGCTGGTGGAGCTCTTGCATGTAGGCCTCGTCGACAGCCTCGGCTTCGAGACGCTCCCACGCCTCGCGGTCCTCCCGCACCATAGCCGAGCTCACCACCCCTAGCTCCGGCGAAATGAGGTGGACCAGACGTGTACCGAAGGGGAAAATGAGCCTAGCCGCCGCGCCGTGGTAAGGGACCTGCCAGTGATCGTATTCCATGGTCGCAAGCTCGGTCGCATGGAAGCTACCGAGCCACCGGTGGGTGTGGGTCTCTTGATCGGTAATCTCGGCGACCCACGTCCCCCACCGCCGTTGCCGGACCCTGAGGTAGGACTTCGTCGGCTGCTGGGTCCGGGGGAGGACGGGGAAGTCCTCAAACCGGCTTAGGGGCACGGCAGCGGGCGGATCAGGGGACAGATAACCCACAAGTATAGGGGGTCGCAACAGTTTTCGAGGGTAGAGTATTCAACCCAAATTTATTGATTCGACACAAGGGGAGCCAAAGAATATTCTCAAGTATTAGCAGCTGAGTTGTCAATTCAACCACACCTGGAAACTTAATATCTGCAGCAAGGTATTCAGTAGCAAAGTAATATGATAGTAGTGGTAACGGTAGCAAAAGTAACATTTTTGGGAAAACTTTGGTTTTGCCACTCTAGCTTTTGACCACTTTGCTTATGCCACTCTAGAATTTGACATTTCACTTCTACCACTCTTAGTTTTTGAGAATACATCACAATTGCCATTCTGTGGCAAAAGTAATAATTTTATAGTGGCAATTGTGATACTTGTCAAAATCTAAGAGTGGCAAAAGTGAAATGAAAAGTTATTGCTTTTGCCACAGAATGGCATTTGTGATGTATTGTCAAAAACTAAGAGTGGCAAAAGTGATATGTCAAATTCTAGAGTGGCATAAGCAAAGTAGGCAAAAACTAGAGTGGCAAAAACAAAGTTTTCCAAACATTTTTTGGTTGTATAGTGATTGTAACAGTAGCAACGAAAAAGTACATAAGCGAAGAACAATATAGAAAAAGCTCGTAGGCAATGGATTAGTGATGGATAATTATGTCGAATACGATCGATCATGCAACAGTTATAACATAGGGTGACACAGAACTAGCTCCAGTTCATCAATGTAATGTAGGCATGTATTCCGAATATAGTCATGCGTGCTTGTGGAAAAGAACTTGCTTAACATCTTTTGTCCTACCCTCCCATGGCAACGGGCTCCTATTAGAAACTAATGGATATTAAGGCCTCCTTTTAATAGAGTACCGGACCAAAGCATTAACACATAGTGAATACATGAACTCCTCAAACTACAGCCATCACCGGTAATGGTCCCGATTATTGTCACTTCGGGGTTAACGGATCATAACACATAATAGGTGACTATAGACTTGCAAGATAAGATCAAGAACTCACATATATTCATGAAAACATAATAGGTTCAGATCTGAAATCATGGCACTCGGGCCCTAGTGACAAGCATTAAGCATAGCAAAGTCATAGCAACATCAATCTCAGAACATAGTGGATACTAGGGATCAAGATTACATGATAAATCTCATCCAACCCATCACCGCCCAGCAAGCCTGCGATGGAATTACTCACGCACGGCGGTGAGCATCATGAAATTGGTGATGGAGGAAGGTTGATGATGATGATGGCGACGGATTCCCCTCTCCGGAGCCCCGAACAGACTCTAGATCAGCCCTCCCGATAGAGTTTAGGGCTTGGCAGCGGCTCCATATCGTAAAACGTGATGAATCCTTCTCTCTATTTTTTTCTCCCCGAACATGAATATATGGAGTTGGAGTTGAGGTTGGTGGAGCGTCAGGGGGCCCATGAGGCAGGGGGCGCGCCCAGGGGGTAGGCGCGCCCCCCACCCTCGTGGATAGGGTGTGGGCCCCCTGACATGGAATCTTCTTTCAGTATTTTTTATATATTCCAAGAACTTCTATTTCTGCACAAAAATAACACCATGGCAATTCTGCTGAAAACAACATCAGTCCGGGTTAGTTCCATTCAAACCATGCAAGTTAGAGTCCAAAACAAGGGCAAACGTGTTTGAAAAAGTAGATACGACGAAGACGTGTCAACTCCCCCAAGCTTAAACATTTGCTTGTCCTCAAGCAATTCAGTTGATAAACTGAAAATGATAAAGAAAAACTTTTACAAAATCTGTTTGCTCTTCAGTTGGTACACTTTCATTGTCAACATAAAAACTGAGAGATCTCGATATCTTCCATGCTACACACATTATAGGCGGTTCCCAAGCAGAATGGTAAAGTATATACTTCCTCACCACCAACAAGCATCAATCCATGGCTTGCCCGAAACAACAGGTGCCTCCAACTAACAACAATCCTAGGGCAGTTTTGTTTGCAATTATTTTGATTTGATTTGAGCATGGGACTGGGCATCCCGGTGACCAGCCATTTTCTCGTGAATGAGGAGCGGAGTCCACTCCTCTTGAGAATAACCCGCCTAGCATGGAGGATACAGACAGCCCTAGTTGATACATGAGCTATTCGAGCATACAAAACAGAATGTTTATTTGAAGGTTTAGAGTTTGGCACATACAAATTTACTTGGAACGGCAGGTAGATACCGTATATAGGAAGGTATGATGGACTCATATGGAATAACTTTGGGGTTTATGGAATTGGATGCACAAGCAGTATTCCCGCTTAGTACAAGCGAAGGCGACTGGGAAGCGACCAGCTAGAGAGCGGCAACAGTCATGAACATGCATTAAAATTAATCAACACCAAATGCAAGCATGAGTAGGATATAATGCACAATGAACATAAATATCATAGAGGCTATGTTGATTTTGTTTCAACTACATGCGTGAACATGTGCCAAGTCAAGCCACTCGAATCGTTCAAAGGAGGATACCACCCTATCATACCACATCACAACCATTTTAATAGCATGTTGCCACACAAGGTAAACCATTATAAACTCTTAGCTAATTAAGCATGGCATAAGCAACTACAATCTCTAATTGTCACTGTAAACATGTTTCTTTCATAATAGGCTGAATCAGGAATGATGAACTAATCATATTTACAAAAACAAGAGCGGTTGAGTTCATACCAGCTTTTCTCATCTCAATCAGTTCATCATATATCAACATTATTGCCTTTCACTTGCACGAACGAATAGTGTGGATAATAATAATAGTGCACGTGCATTGGACTAAGCTGGAACCTGCAAGCATTCAATTCAAGAGAGAAGACAAGGTAATATGGGATCTTTGTTAGATCAACAATAATGCATATAATAGCCACTCAAAATTTTCATTATGGTCTTCTCCTCTCGACCCCCAAAGGAAAGAAATAAAACAAAACTATTTACACGGGAAAGCTCCCAACAAGCAAAAGAAGAACGAGAAATCTTTTTGGGTTTTCTCTTAATTACTACCACTACAGGCATGGAAAGTAAACTAACTATAAGCTACAACTAATTTTTTTGTTTTTCTTATGGTTTTTCAAACACACAAGAAGAAAGATTAAAAAGAAGATAAACTAGCATGGATGATACAATGAAAAAGTATGAGCACCGACAACTGGCATGAGCGTGTGAACATGAATGTAATGTCGGTGAGAAATACGTACTCCCCCAAGCTTAGGCTTTTGGCCTAAGTTGGTCTATGCCCATGGATGGCCTGGTGGATATCCGAAGTTGAAGCTGGGGTTGTACTGAGATGCATCAGCTACTGCCTAAAGAGCTGCAGCTTGGAGGCGGGCTGCCTCCGTCCTCCTCTCGCACTCGTCCGCCTCCTCCCTGGTTATAACATATCTCCTTTTTGCCTGAGACTCAAAGAAAGCAGGAGCAGGGAGAGCGACGTGATAGGTGCGTCGTCTGTCAAAGATTACTCGGTACTGGAGGGACCGATTGTTCCTCTCAATGAACTGATGACGAACCATAGCATCATAATCTAAATAAGCAGGAGGCAACTCAATATCATATCCACGAATGGGTATCTCAAGAAAATCAGCTAAATGGGTTGCATAAATTGCACCAAAGAAATCTCCATTAATTGTGTTATTATGCAACCTACGTGCAACAATGGCCCCTAAGTTATATTGTCTATCTCCTAACACAGCACTCTTGAGAACACTAAGATCTGGCACACACATGTGACATGCCTCATCCTTACCATTTATGCATCTACCTATGAAGAGAGCAAAATAATGTATAGCAGGAAAATGAATGCTCCCTATGGTAGCTTGCGTGATTTCCCTATATTCCCCCATAGTGATACTAGCAAGAAAATCCTTATATCCAGATTTATGAGGTTCACTAACATTACCCCACTATGGGAGTTTACAAGTAGTATTAAAATCTTCTAAGTCCATGGTACAAGATTTATCATAAAGATCAAACAAGACAGTTTGAGAATTGCGTGATGATGTAAATTCAAACCTTCTCACAAAGGAATCAATGAGGTAGTAGTACTGACGGCACTTATCTGCCTCGAAGCTCTCAAGATCAGCATTACGCACATATGCGTCAAATTCCTCCTTGATTCCTACTCGGACCATGAAGTCCTCTGACGGCCATTCACAAGGCCGCACTTGAGCCTCCCTCGGTAGTTCATTGTCCGGCTCGCGTATTGTGGGCCTGGGTCCTTGTTTCTTTGAGGAACCACCTTGGTACATTTTCCTAAACATATTTCTTCCTCTGAAAAATTTCTGAAATTTTTAGTAACTTAAAATAAAAGTGAACCAAACTCAACAAGATTAATAGCAACTACTCCTACAAGTGCCTAGAGGCCATATCATGCATTAAAACTACTTTTGACCACATAAATTTGACATGCAAGCTCAAGAACAGGGTCACCTAAGCAGCAAAAATTTGCAATAAATAAAGCACTAGAACAAAAACTAATTGGACCATTGGAGGAGTCACATACCAAATAACAATCCCCCAAAGTAGTTTTGTGAGAGGAGCTTTGAGCAAGGAGATCGAAAATGGCAGCAAGATGAGCAAGAACTCGGGTTTGAGCTGGCTAGTGATTTTTTGGGAGGAAGAAGGAGTTTGTGGTGGCTGGAATAAGTGGAGGGGACCCACATGGGGTCCACGAGGCAGGGGGCGCGCCCAGGGGGTGGGCGCGCCCTCCACCCTTGTGGGCACGTGGTTGCTTGCCCTGCTGTGTTCTCAGTGCCAGATATTCTCAAATATTCTAGAAAAATCATATTTAATTTTCAGGGCATTTGGAGAACTTTTATTTTGGGTGTATTTTTATTGCATGGATAATTCAAAAAAATAGACAGAAAATACTATTTTGCTTTATTTGACATAAATAACAGAAAGTAAAAAGAGGGTACAGAGAGTTGTGCTTTCTAACTTCATCCATCTCATGCTCGTCAAAAGGAATCCACTAACAAGGTTGATCAGGTCTTATTAACAAACTCATTTCGAATAACATGAAACCGGAGAAATTTCGAATAACACTAGGTTACGTCTAAGGGGATATGCACATCCCCAACAATAAGAATAACATATTTCTTCTTGACAGTAGGAAGAGGAAATTCAAAACCTCCAATAGTGATTGTTGAAATTTTTCCAATAGAATTGATACTGTGGACTTGAGGTTGTTTCCTCAGAAAGTGTACCATATGCTCATTACCATTAACATGAAAAGTGACATTGCCTTTGTTGCAATCAATAACAGCCCCTGCAGTATTCAAGAAGGGTCTTCCAAGGATAATGGACATACTATCGTCCTCGGGAATATCAAGAATAACAAAGTCCGTCAAAATAGTAACGTTTGCAACCACAACAGGCACATCCTCACAAATACCGATAGGTATAACAGTTGATTATCAGCCATTTGCAATGATATTTCAGTAGGTATCAACTTATTCAAATCAAGTCTACGATATAAAGAGAGAGGCATAACACTAACACCGGCTCCAAGATCACATAAAGCAGTTCTAACATAGTTTCTTTTAATGGAGCATGATATAGTTGGTACTCCTGGATATCCAAGTTTCTTTGGTATTCCACCCTTAAAAGTGTAATTAGCAAGCACTATGGAAATTTCAACTTCCGGTATCTTTCTTTTATTTTTAACAATATCTTTCATGTACTTAGCATAAGGATTCATTTTAAGCATATCAGTCAAACGCATACGCAAAAAGATAGGTCTAATCATTTCAGCAAAGCGCTCAAAATCCTCATCATCCTTTTTCTTGGATGGTTTAGGAGGAAAAGGCATGGGTTTCTGAACCCATGGTTCTCTTTCTTTACCGTGCTTCCTAGCAACAAAGTCTCTCTTATCATAACGTTGATTCTTTGATTGTGGGTTATCAAGATCAACAACGGGTTCAATTTCTACATCATTATCATTGCTAGGTTGAGCATCAACATGAACATCATTATTAACATTATCACAAGGTTCATGCTCACTACCAGATTGTGTTTCATCATCAAAAATAGAGATGTCATTAGGATTCTCAGGTGTGTCAATAACAGGTTCACTAGAAGCATGCAGAGTCCTACCATTTTTCTTTTTCTTCCTTTTAGAAGGACTAGGTGCATCTATATTAGTTCTCAGAGAATCTTCCTCAATTCTCTTAGGATGGCCCTCGGGATACAAAGGTTCCTGAGTCATTTTACCTCCTCTAGTCATAACTCTAACAGCATTATCATTTTTCTTATTATTTAATTCATTGAGCAAATCATTCTAAGCTTTAAGTACTTGTTCTACTTGAGTGGTAACCATAGAAGCATGTTTACTAATAAGTTTAAGTTCACCTTTAACACTAGCCATATAATCACTCAAGTGTTCAAGCATACCAGCATTGCATTTCAATTGTCTACCAACATAAGCATTTAAGTATTCTTGTTTAACCATAAAGTCATCAAACTCATCCAAGCATTGGCTAGCAAACTTAGTAAATGGGATTTCACATTTATCAAATCCATAGAGAGAATTTACCTTTACTACCTGTGTCGGGTTATCAAGACCATGTATTTTTTCAATAGGTGGTAAATTCTTAACATCTTCAGCTTTAATACCTTTTTCTTTCATAGATTTATTTGCCTCTTGCATATCTTCAGGACTGAGAAATAGAATACCCCTTTTCTTCGGAGTTGGTTTAGGGGTTGGTTAAGGAAGTGTCCAATTATTTTCATTAGTCAACATATTATTCAATAGCAATTCAGCTTGATCAATGGTTCTTTCCCTAAAAACGCAACCAGCAAAACTATCTAGGTAGTCTCTGGAAGCATCGGTTAGTCCATTATAAAAGATATCAAGTATTTCATTTTTCTTGAGAGGATGATCAAGCAAAGCATTAAGTAATCGGAGAAGCCTCCCCCAAGCTTGTGGGAGAATCTCTTCTTCAATTTGCACAAAATTATATATTTCCCTTAAGGCAACTTGTTTCTTATGAGCGGGGAAATATTTAGCAAAGAAGTAATAAATCATATCCCCGGGACTACGCACACAACCAGGATCAAGAGAACTAAACCATGTTTTAGCATCACCCTTTAATGAGAACGGAAACAACTTAAGGGTAAAGTGATGGCAAGTTTTCTCATCATGTGTAAACAGGATGGCTATATCATTTAATTTAGTTAGATGTGCCACAACAGTTTCAGATTCATAGTGAAAGTGCGTTATATCGACTAGAGGGGGTGAATAGGCGATTTTTATGAATTCTTCACTGAGGAATTTGCCGATGAGGAAATTCCTTAGTGAAGAACTACTAGCAGCGGAATAAGTACTCAGAAGTAGACATAACAGAAGACACGCATAGTCATCATGATGAAATGAGGACTAGCACAGAGTACTGAAAGCATAAACACAGGATAACACAAGATGAAGACAAATAGACTGAAGAAATTGAACTGAGGAAACTGAGAAAGTCAAAGTCTTCAAACACAGATATGAACTAGTGCACAACACAGTTATGAGGAAATGAATGAGTTGATGAAATAGAACCAGTTGGCTTAGTGAAGACAATGATTTGGTAGACCAGTTCCAACTGCTGTCCCAATTGTACATCTGGTTGGAGCGGCTGAGTATTTAAACTCGAGGACACACAGTCCCGGACACCCAGTCCTGAACACGCAGCTCAGGACACCAAGTCCTCACTGTATTCTCCTTGAACTAAGGTCACACAGACCTCATCCAATCACTCGTGGTAAGTCTTCAGGTGACTTCCGAACCTTCACAAACTCGGTCACTCGGCGATCCACAATTCCTCTTGGATGCTCTAGACCATGACGCATAACCGTCTGGAAGAAGCACAGTCTTCAAAGGTAACAAGCGTCGGATCCACGCAGGATCAATCTCTTCAGTGATGCTCAATCACTTTGGGTTTGTAGGTGTTTGGGTTTGGGTTTTTCCTCACTTGATGATTTTTGCTCAAAGTCCTCGGAGGATGGGATGCTCTCAAATGACAAGTGTCAGTTTCTCTCAGAGCAGCCAACCAGCTAGTGGTTGTAGGGGCGGCTATTTTATAGCCTAGGGAGCAGCCCAACATGATAAGACATAAATGCCCTTCAATGATATGACCGTTAGGTGGGTAGATATTTTGGGACAGCTGGCGCATAGCACAGCAACGGTCAGAATTTTGAGTAGCAAAATCCTCAGGGCTATCATGTTCCTCACTATGTAAGCAATCCGCACTGGTGAATTCCTAACTCCTCAGTCAGAACAAATTTCTCAGTGACCAGAAGAACTTCGTCTCTGTCACTGAAGAATATGACTGAACTGTATGAGATTTCCAATGGCTTCACTCGAAGGATTGGTAGGTGTAGGATTTGAGTTGAGCATCACATGGAAATTTTTCCTTAGTATTACCTCGACCCCCTTTAATAGTATGGTGTTTCCTATGACTCAAGAAAGAGAAAATGAAACTACGAAAACAAAAGTCTTCACGCTTCATGTTCCTCGAATGAATACCAAGTCTTCAAGGTCACACCAATTTCTTCACTTTCAAAGTCTTCAGAAATCCAAAGTCTTCAGTCGAAGAACTTCATTTTTAGGGGTCGACTTTCTCTGTAAATATCAAACTCCTCATAGACTTATAGACCTGTGTACACTCACAAACGCATTAGTCCCTTAACCTATAAGTCTTAAATACACAAAAATAACTAAGGGGCACTAGATGCACTTACAATCTCCCCCTTTTTGGTGATTGATGACAATATAGGTTAAGTTTTCAACGGGGATAAACATATGAAGTGTAAATACTGATACTGAGGAATTTGATTGCAAGATATAGAAGAACTCCCCCTGAATATGTGCATGGTGAGGTATTTGCTTTTGAAGCATTGCACACTTGAAGAGTAGAATCATGGAGATCTCCCCCTATATCGTGTAATTCATACACGCATTTGACATATCATAATGAAGAATTTGAAATGCATGATGAAATATGGTGACTGATGGAATTCAGCATGCGTGCGTTAGCATATATGAGGAATAAGCATGCAGAAAAAGCTTCAAGAGTATTAGAGCACCATCGGGTTTAAGTTTACAACTCGATCCAATAAAGTCTTAGAAGAACAAGAGTTGTAACTTAACAAAAAAATGCCCATATAGAAAGACCCGCTTGAAGACTAACTTAAAAATCTCCCCCTTTGTCATCAAATGACCAAAAGGATCGAATATGAGGACTAACGCCCCTGAAGAATATCAAGTTGATGAAGGAGCGCCAGTGTTGTTGGGGTCATTTGTCGTGGAAGGGCCTGCCGCAGTGTCGTCCAAGTCTTCGTACTCGTCGGTATCGCGTGATGAAGAATATGAGCTGGACGCCAAAGAAGGAACCTTGACCTTCTTGAATTTCTTTGGTGGAGGTGCAGACCAGTCATAATATTCCTTGAGACCCATTTTCTTGAGATCTTCTTCACCATACAGATGTGATAGAATGACCCAGGTGCGACCGAAAACTTCATGGAGGTAGTAATGGTTTTTCTTCACTGCATTGTGTGTAGCAGTCATGTTGTGAAGAAATGAACCAAACTGACGCTTAACCCATTTATGATTTCGATCCACCTTCTGGTGAAGACTAAGCAGAAGCTCACGATCAGTCATCACACGAGGAGCAGTGGCTTGAGGAGTAGACTTGGGTGCATTGGCAGAGTCATGTGTGGCAGAGTCATCATTGGTGGAATAAGATGCAGCTTTGCGAAACTGTCCATCCAATGGACGAATGCCTTCATCTATAACAGCTGGTGCCTTGCCCTTTTCATCAACTGAGAAATAGGTCCGCTTGAGGACTTCAATCGGGGGCAAGTAGCTGAGGTGATTCTGAAAATCAGCTTTGTAGTTGAGTGAAGACCTTGCCCTGAGGAATCTCATAATCCAAGGTGCATAAGGCTTCAGCTCAAACGGAGAAAGTGCAACATTTGCCAGAGTCCTCATGAAGAAATCGTGATAATTGACAGGAATGCCATGAACGATATTGAATACCAGATTCGTCATGATGCCAACAATTTCCTCATCAGATGAGTCGTGGCCTTTGATGGGACTCATTTTCCTCGTTAGAATGCGATAGATAGTTCTGGGCACATATAGTAATTCCTTCACGAGGAATTTGGTTCGTGGGGCCTGACCTGGCTTCAAAGGTTTCATCAGAACTTGCATGTAGTGATTTGTAAGCTCAGGTTCACTGTAAATGCAATGAGCTTCTTCAAGGGGAGGACTGAGTGGTAAGGCACGAAGCAATTCAGTAGCTGGTGCCGTGTAGTGAGTGTTCTCAGACATCCAGTCCAGCACCCATGAATTGACATCTTCAGAATCTCCTGTGATGTGCAGCGTCGCATAAAATTGAAGAATCAGTTCTTCATTCCAATCATAGATGTCAGAGCAGAAATTTAACAGTCTAGCATTGTGAAGAACACTGAGGACCGGCATGAAGCACGGTAGAGATTCCATATCCACGTGAGGAATGTGCTCATGGTAGAAGATTTTGTTTTTGTTGAACATCACCGAGGAATAGAAATTGACTTGGCTGGCTGTCCAGAAACACCTCTTCCTAATGTGAGCAGAGTCATAAGGGTTGTAGTTTGTGAAGAATACGTGCTCGCCGAAGAAATCATCAGCCTTGAATTTTTGCTTCCTGGAGAATGGATCCTTTGGCTTGGGTAGAGGAGTGTCAGTGAGTTGCATCGCGACCTCGGGAATCACAATCACAGGCTCTTCAGGCTGAGGAATTTCTGGTTCCTCTTTAGTGGCAGTCTGTGTCTTCAGATGTTCAGCAGCAACAGTTTCTTCAGCACTAGTGGCTGGAATTTCTTCAAGTACAGATGAAGTGGGGTGAGTTTCTTCAGAGCCCATTTGAACAGTTTGTGTAGGGGACTGAGGTATTTGCTGCAATGGTGTGAACATTGGAGAGTTTGGATGCTGACTTTCCCAGAATTCATCACTCATCACTAGTGTGGAGCAGCCAACGTCCACATCTTCATCTTCCATTTCTTCAACGCCAGCCTCTTCAGCAGTGAACTGAGGCAGAGGCGAGGAAATGACAGGTGTTGAAGGGATCTCATCCACTTCAATTTCTATTCCTCAGCGATGTTCAACAAAAACAAAAGGAACAAGGTCCTTTGATGGCATGGTAGAGAGAGGAACAACATCAATGGGATTTTCAAACGAGCTGGTCAAAGGCTTCATCTTCTTCGAAGCTGAAGAATCTGAAGTAGCTGATGCTTTCCTTTTCTTCACTGATGCATGCTCTGCAGCCTTGGTTTTCTTCACATCTGATGCAGATGGAAGGATTGGGGTTGGTGTTGGCGCAGGAGGAGTAGAGGAATCTGGTTGATTTTCTTCAGTCACAACTAATGCAGTTGCCCTGATTTCTTCATATTCTTCAGGCGCACCTTGGATGCCCTGGCAATTTCTTCAGCGGCTGGTATGTAGTCATCAGCCCTGGAACTCACATTTTCTTCAGCAGCCTGATTTTCATCAGCGGTGCTGGCATGTGCTTCAGTCGGCTGAGCAGATGCTTCAGCCTGAGGAACTTCCTGTTGCGTTGGGGCTGCAACATTTGAGGTGAAGTTATCCGCAAGTTTCACAAAGCGCACCTTGGCTCCAAGCCAGTCAGCGCGGTATGCGTCAAATTCATCACTGATTTCCTTGATCTCAGTTTGAACAGCGACAAGTTCTTCAGTTGTCATAGAGACAATGTTTTTCTTTAGATAGCGCTCCTTCTTGTACTGCGCTTTCTTGATCTGCCTGGCCTTCTCATATTTCCATTTTTCTTCTTGTATGAAGTGGGTTAGCATGTGACTTTGGCCAGGAGTCAGCTTGAAGTCAGGCATGGGAGTGTTGGGGTCCTTGTGCCAAACATCACTGTATTCGAGGGTCAACTTTGGATCCAAAAGTAGTGGCACATCTATTCCCTTGGCTCTAGCGGCCCTGACTTGCCTATCTCTGATGATTTCAGCAAGTTCATCATCATCAGCTTCGTCTTCTTCAGATGGAACTTGGAAGGCAACCTTCTTCTTCTGAGGACTAGGGCGAGGACCTCGTCCAGCAGTGGCCTTTGTCTTTAGTAGAGAGGGTCCTGTTGAAGAATTTGGTGCAGCTGAGGAACTAGCTGAAGCTCCTGAGGCAATTGAGACGCCTGTGGTCCTTTGACACATGGCGAGATGCACAGGTGCAGAGGACTTTGTTGGAGCGGTTGAGGACTTGTGAGGAGCTAAAGATTTGGGAGGAACAGGAGCAACATGACAAGTTGACCTTGAGGGCTTTGAAGATTCTGGCCGTGAGGGCATTGCTGAGGAACTTGGCCTTGAAACCACTGAAGGTGAAGCACTTGGCTTGTGCGCAGGCTTCTTGGACATGGCCTTCTTAGGCTTGACAGAGGCCTCAGCGGCAGCAGTAGCAGTAGAGTCTTGGTTGAATTTTCTCACAGCTTCTTTGGCTTGTTTAGCCAACTTGGCTTGGCGCTTGGCCCATTCATCGGGATAATCCTCACATGCTTGAGGCTGGTGGGATCAGCTATTTAGCCAGGTGCCAATGGAGGTCTTGGGCATGGAGGATTGAGTGCGAATTTCTTCATGTATTTGGGAGTGACATATCTGTACTATCTCCACTCTCTAGTCCATCTCCTCTGTATCTTCTGAATGCACACCTTGCGCTGATTTTTGTCTTCCTCAGGAGGTGTGCAGTACCCAACATATATATCATCAGGGATCTCAAACGCTGTGTTGACCTTAGCCCTCTTTCCTCCTTTCTGTGGCTTCTTACCATCAGCCATTTTCTTCAGTTGAGGAATTTGAACAATTGAATTCTCTGAAGAAGTATGCAACTTTTCTTTGAGGAATGCTGCAAATGAGTTAAGTTGATGAGAACCTAGTGATTCATCAGCTGACATGAGTACCTGTGAATAGTGTATAGTTACGAGGCATTTGGAGAGGTCATATGTGTTCTCAGAAGGTTTTATAAAGAACAAGTTTGAGGAATTTGACCAGATAAGTCTTGAAGAATTTCACTAAGCGTTCTTAGTCCTAGGTTCTAGAGTTGTACAGATCAGAAATCCGCACAATTGAGGAATCTTGAAGAGAAATTCGCAGCTTAGAGAAATGAATCAAGAACAAATGATATGAGAGGTGTTTTAGTGTGTGAAGATATGAAGAAAAACACCTTTGAAGATTTTGTAGATAATCATTCGAATCAACGAGAGCAGTAAAAGTAACTTTTAATTACCCTGAATGAAGAACACGATGAACTAGAGTGAGGAGATGTGAAGTTCGTCAGTGCGGATCTTCCACGCCCTAACTTGGCGGAGGAAGATAGCTACGACGGCGGCGGAGTGAAGATTTCCGCGGCCGCCGCGAGTACGGTGGCAACGAGGTCGAGGCAATGAAGCTCTTCCTCACCGGCGACGATGAAGTAGCGGCGGCGCTAGGGTTTGAGAAGCTCGAGCTGGAGAGAGGTCAAGCGGAGTAAAAGAAGTGAGGAAGGGGAGAGGGGTATTTGTAGCCATGGTGAAAACCGTTCGCCCGAAGAATTTGGACGAACGTGCCCCTGACCCTTCTCATTCACATGACATGTGTCACCCACGTACTGAGAAGTGGAGATCGTGTTAGATTGTGGGTGAGTGGATAAGTATGTCGTGGGATGCGGAACGGTTTGAGAGGCAACGCCAAAAAATTGGATAAGATAAGTTAATAGTTCCGTTCGCAATTTCTTCAGCTGACAAGGACACAGTGAAGATTCTGAACGAGTTTCAAATAGAACGCACATGAAGAAATTGTGAACAGATTGGGTTGAGTATAGCATAGAGGGGGAAGGGTCCGATCACATTCACTTAGCAGAAAAACCAACTTGAAGAAGTAGCCATAAGTGAATGTTGTAGAGGACATAAGCTCATACATATATATAGCAAGTGAAGAAAAACAACGGAAACAGTGAAGACAATGCAAAGTTGAAGAATTTGAATAACTGAGGAGTTTCAACTTTTGGTGGTGGCGTGACCCACCGTATAAGAACAATGATTTCAGACACCGCGTACAATTATCGTAGGGTTCTGAGAATCAAATTCTTCGTTAATTTCTTCACACTTAGAGTGTTTTTCTTCATTGATTGAAGAAAAACATTTCTTCATGTGTTGCACATCTAAGTCATCAATTTTGCATAAGTGTTAGGATGAGTGTTCTTTTCAAAGAACATTCGAAGATTCTAGGATATTTAGCTCACACCGCAACTTGTTAAATCTCTTCTCATCCAAGGGCTTTGTGAAGATATCGTCTAGCTGTTCTTTAGTCTTCACATGCTCAATAGAAATGTCGCCCTTCAACACATGATCACGAAGAAAATGATGACGAATCTGAATGTGCTTAGTCTTCGAGTGCTGAACTGGGTTGTGAGAAATCTTGATGGCACTCTCATTGTCATAGAAGAGAGGCACATTCTTCATGTTGACGCCATAGTCCTTGAGAGTTTGCTTCATCCATAGCAATTGAGCACAGCAAGAACCAGCAGCAATATACTCAGCTTCAGCAGTAGATAGTGATACGCAGTTCTGTTTCTTCGAGGACCAACACACCAAAGATCGTCTGAGGAAATGACATGTACCAGATGTTGACTTGCGGTCCACACGATCACCCGCATAGTCAGAGTCAGAATATCTAATGAGACCAAAAGCTGAGCCCTTGGGATACCATAATCCAAGTGTTGGTGTGTGAGCTAGATATCGAAGAATATGCTTCACAGCCTTATGGTGTGATTCCTTCGGTGTAGCTTGAAATCGGGCACACATGCAAACACTAAGCATTATATCTAGCCTAGATGCACATAAGTACAATAAAGAACCAATCATGGAGTGGTATACCTTATGATCGAAGTCAATACCATTTTCATCAGTGCACAGATGGCCATTTGTGGGCATAGGAATTTTGATGCCTTTGCAATCTTGCATGCCAAATTTCCTCAGTACATCCTTGAGGTATTTCTCCTAAGATATGAATATGCCATTGCGTTGTTGACGAATTTGAAGACCTAAGAAGAATTTTAATTCTCCCATCATAGACATTTGATATTCTTCACTCATCATGTAGGCAAATTCATCACTATAACGTTGGTCAGTACAGCCAAAGATAATATCATCAACATATACTTGGCACACAAACAATTCACCATCATAAGATTTAGTGAAAATAGTAGGGTCGAGTGAACCAGGTTTGAAGCCTTTCTTCATGAAGAATTCCTTCAAGGTATCATACCACGCCTGTGGGGCCTGCTTGAGGCCATAGAGGGCCTTGTTGAGTCTGAAGACTTTGTCAGGATTCTTTGGACCTTCAAAACCTGGGGGTTGAGCAACATATACTTCTTCCTCAAGCTTACCATTGAGGAATGCACTTTTCACATCCATTTGATATAAAGTGATATCATGATGGTTAGCATAAGCAAGTAATATGTGAATAGCCTCAAGTCTAGCAACAGGTGAAAAAGTTTCATCGAAATCAATTCCTTCAACCTGTGTGTAGCCTTGAGCTACGAGTCGTGCCTTATTCCTCACCACAAGGCCATTTTCATCTTGCTTGTTGCGGTAGATCCACTTTGTGCCAATGATATTGTGCTTGCGAGGATCTGGACGTTTGACCAGTTCCCAGACATTGTTGAGCTCGAACTGATGTAATTCTTCTTGCATGGCCTGAATCCACTCAGGCTCCAGAAATGCTTCATCTACCTTGGTGGGCTCTGTGATAGAGAAAAAGCATAGTGCCCAACAAAGTTAGATAAATGTGAAGCTTTTGAGCGTGTGAGAGGACCTGGCGCTTTGATGTCATTGATGATCTTTTCAACTTGCACTTCTTTTGCAATGCGAGGATGAGCTGGTTGTCGTTGAGGAATTTGATCAGCATTCTCTTCAGCACCATTTTCTTCAGTATTTTCTTCAGGTGCATTAGCTCAACGTTCTTCATGTTCTGCAATGAATTATTCAGCAGATTCTTCAGTAGGAATGACATCCTCAGTAGCCTTGAACTTGATAGTTTCCACAGGTGCTGGTTCATCTCTCACAGTAGGTAGGTGCTCTCTTTGCGAGCCATTAGTTTCATCGAACCGCACATCTACAGTTTTAACAACCTTGTGAAGAACGTTGTTGAAGACTCTGTAGGTGTGCGAGTCCTTTCTGTAACCAAGCATAAAACCTTCATGTGCTTTCGGTGCAAATTTTGAGTTGTGATGAGGATCTCTAATCCAACATTTAGCACCGAAGACTTTGAAATAACTTACATTGGGTTTCTTATCAGTGAGGAGTTCATAGGCAGTCTTCTTGAAGAATTTGTGAAGATATACTCTGTTGATGATGTGGCACGCAGTATCAATTGCCTCAATCCAGAAATGACGAGGCGTTTTGTATTCATCAAGCATAGTGCGAGCCATCTCAGCAGGAGTCCTGTTCTTGCGCTCCACGACGCCGTTCTGCTGAGGAGTATAAGGAGCAGATAACTCATGATGTAACGCCCTCGATGCGGCTATAGCTCCCACGTGTCGAGGCACGACTTAGAGACATAACCGCATTGAAAGCAATGTCGCAAGTCAGGCAATCATTACAACATCCCATGTAATATATAATAAAAGGGGGAGATACATAGTTGGCTTACACTCGCCACGTCACATCAAAGTACATAAATAACATCCATCATACAAACACTCATGGCCCGACTACGGCGCCAAAATAGAAGAAAACCCAACATGCGACAAGGCCCTGAATCTAACCCCAACTAGGCACCACTACTGATCATCGGGAAAGGAAACATAATAACGCTGAGAGTCCTCGTCGAACTCCCACTTGAGCTCGTACTCGTCACCTGGAGCGGAATCACCTGGACCTGCATCTGGAGTTATAGCATCTATGAGCCACGGGGACTCAGCAATCTCGCACCCTCGCGATCAAAACTATTTAAGCTTATAGGAATGGATAAGGCAAATATATGTGGAGCTGCAGCAAGCGACTAGCATATGTGGTGGCTAACTTATCCGCAAAAGAGAGCGGGAAGAGGAGGCAAGGCACGAGCGATAATCTAGAGGAACAACCTGCGCAAGCATTACTCCAACACCGTGTCCACTTCCCGGACTCCGCCGAGAAGAGGCCATCACGGTAACACACTCAGTTGATTCATTTTAATTAATTAAGGTTCAAGTTATCTACAACCGGACATTAACAAATTCCCATCTGCCCATAACCGCGGGCACGGCTTTCGAAAGTTCAATCCCTGCAGGGGAGTCCCAACTTAGCCCATGACAAGCTCTCACGGTCAACGAAGGAATAGACCTCCACCCGAGACACACCGATCAGACTCGGTAACCCGGTACAACAAGACAATTTGACAGGTTAAAACAAGACCAGCAACACCGCCCGAATATGCCGACAAATCCCGATAGGAGCTGCACATATCTCTTTCTCAGGGCACACTCAGATAAGCAATCCGTACAACTAAAACCATCCCTCGAGTTTCCCCGAGGTGGCGCTGCAAGGGGCTCTAGTTTGGACCAACACTCAGAGGAGCACTGGCCCGGGGGGGTAGAATAAGATGACCCTTGAGTCTGCAGAACCCAAGGAAAAGAAAAGGCTAGGTGGCAAATGGTAAGACCAATGTTGGGCATTGCTGGAAAAGCTTTAATCAAGGCGAACTATCAAGGGGTTCCCATTATAACCCAACCGCGTAAGGAACGCAAATCCGGGAACATAACACCGATATGACGGAAACTAGGGCGGCAAGAGTGGAACAAAACACTAGGCGAGAGGCCGAGCCTTCCACCCTTTACCAAATATATAGATGCATTAAGATAACATGGCAATATAATGATATCCCCAACAAGTAAATAAAAAGATGTTCCAACAAGGAACGGCCTCCAATCTTCACCTGCAACTAGCAACGCTATAAGAGGGGCTGAGCAAAGCGGTAACATAGCCAATCAACAGTTTGCTAGGACAAGGTGGGTTAGAGGTTTGACATGGCAATTGGGAGGCTGACAAGCAAAAGGTAGGCATCGTAGCATTGGCATAGCAAGAGCGAGCAAGCTAGCATAGCAAAGATAGTAGTGATTTCGAGGGTATGATCATCTTGCCTGCACAGGTGTCAGAGTTGACTGGATCCTCGCAAGCAAACTCAACGGGCTCCTCGGTAGCGAACTCGTCTCCCGGCTCTACCCAAACAAGACAAACAAGCGACAAGGATACAATCAACCACGTGCAAGACCAAGCAATATGATGAAATGAAGATATGCTATGCGGGATGCGATGCGGGATGCAAAAATGCAAGATATGACAGGAAATGCATGAACCTGGCCTCAACTTGGAATTCCAAGGGTGCCACTGGATAGAGGGGATGAAATCGCTTGAAAACGATATAAAGATCATTGGAATCGGAGTTACGGTTTGGAAATGGCAAGCGTTTTAAGATATGACACCGGTCTGCGATTTACAGCAAGTAGGCATCTAAATGCAATGAGATGAACATGCTACAGCCATCAAACAAGACAAAAAAATACATGGCAGGGATGCACACAAGATGCTTAACAAAAGACTAGCACTGATCTACGGCCAATTAATCCATTATGAGGTTCAAACAAGCATGGCAAAAACGCAAATGCGAAACAGATTCCAGACTTAGTGAATTTAACACTTGTCTGAAATTTCAGATCACGAAGCCCTCTTCGGAGCAGCAAAACAACATGATACGTGACCTGATTAAGACAAGTAAGAATATGGCATGGAGCTACTCAACAAGCTTAACAAAAGACCCAAAGAGACCTGGGGCCAAAAGGGTTCACAAAATATATAAACAAGCACACGAACATAGCTAAAACACAATCAGTTTTCAGACTTAGTGAAAACTGAGACATGCTGAAATATAACTCACGAAGGCATGTAAACGAGCTCGATGCACTCACCATGGTGCAAGTAATGGCAAGGAAATCATACATCCACTAAGAAGGCACAAAATACAAGCTAGACATGGCAAGAACAATGGCATAGCATGCACGGATCAACTACAAGAACGCCGGCAAAATCGCAAACGAGTTGACGATCTGCCCAGATTCACCACGAAGCAAAAGTAGAGCTCGATTGACTCAAGCTATAGTGCTCCATAATTGCAAACAAAGACACGGATGGATAGAGCATAACATGATTAACAAAACTCCTTTACTGATCATCCTCAAAAGAGGCACGGATCACTAGGAAACAAGCTGAACATATGGCATCACGAACTAAAATATCCCAGACTTAGTGAAAACAACTAAGTCCCTGAAAATAGATTTACCGGGTGCCTCACTTTGCAAGCTTGCACAAGTCACCACACACATCCTAAAAATGCATGGGTTGCACCTCTGGAAAGAAGACAAAATGCTTAACAAAACATATGAAGGACTCACAGGCATAACATGCACACAATAATCATGGCAAAAATGACAAAAGTCTAAGATGAACTAGCAGATCTGACAATTAACTCACGAAGCCTCCTTTTAACAGCATTTTGGGCATCAAGATGAACTCAAATGAAAATGATGCAATGGGATGAAATGATTTACTCGTCGAGGCGAAGATTTTGATATATTATATGTCCAAATCGGAGCTACGGATGCAAAGTTACGAGGCCTCGAACAGAGCAACTTGGATCAAGAATTTCAGGACTTGGAAGAAAAAAACGAGGTTAGGGTTTACTGTAGCTGCGACCGGATCCAGATCGGGCGAGGACGCTCGGAGCCCGAGGATCACCGGGGTCTTCGCCGGCGTTGAGGCCCACGGTGGCCGGCGTCGAGGGAGGTGAGGCGGCGCCGGCGATGGCGGCAGGCGGCGGAGCGGCGTGGCCGGCTCGGGCGG
>NC_041388.1:263638407-263647968 GCF_002162155.2 Triticum dicoccoides
CGTGTCCGGCTCGGCGCGGAGATGTTTTTTTTTTAAAACTAGGGTTTCGAGGGGGAGGAGAGATCCGAAAATGGAGGGGGCTATTTATAGGCATAAGTGGAGCTAGGAGAGTCCAAATGAGGTGCGGTTTTCGGCCACGCGATCATGATCGAACGCTCTAGGACATGGAGCAGAGTTTGGTGGGTTTTGGGCCAAATTGGAGGGGTGTTGGGCTGCAACACACACGAGGCCTTTTCGGTCCCTCGGTTAACCGTTGGAGTATCAAACGAAGTCCAAATGATACGAAACTTGACAGGCGGTCTACCGGTAGTAAAACAAGGCCACTTGGCAAGTCTCGGTCCAATCCGGAAATGTTTAATCCCCACACACGAAAGAAAGTTAGAAATGGCCACCGGAGGAGAACGAAACGCCGGAATGCAAAACGGGCAACGGGGAAAAAGCTCGAATGCATGAGACGAACACGTATGCAAACGCAATGCACATGATGACATGATATGAGATGCATGAAAACGAAAACAACACACAGAGAAAAAGACCCGAACCCGAGAAATAAATATAACTTAACGCCGGAAACGGCAAGAGTTGGAGTACAAATAGGGAAAGTTACATCCGGGGTGTTACAACACTCCACCACTACGAAAAGATCTCGTCTCAAGATCTAGGACTGAAAGAACTCCGGGTACTCAGAACGGAGGTGATCCTCGCGTTCCCAGGTAGCTTCACGGTCGGAATGGTGTGACCACTTGACTTTGAGAAATTTGATTGACTTGTTGCGAGTCTTGCGTTCAGTCTCTTCGAGAATAGCAACTGGGTGCTCACGATAAGAGAGATCTTCTTGGAGCTCAATGTCCTCGAAGTTGACGGTGCGGTCAGGAGTCTTGAAGCACTTTCGAAGCTGAGAGACATGGAACACATCATGAACATTTGCAAAGTTTGAAGGAAGCTCGAGTTGATAGGCGAGGTCGCCTCTCTTGCTGACAATCTTGAAAGGTCCCACGTATCTAGGGGCAAGCTTCCCTTTGATACCGAAGCGACGAGTACCTTTCATAGGAGAGACACGGAGGTAAACATGATCTCCGATCTCGAAAACCAAATCACGGTGCTTACTATCATAGTAGCTCTTTTGGCGGGATTGGGCTGCTTTGAGGTTATCACGAATGACTTTGCACATTTCTTCTGCCTCTGTGATTAAGTCATTACCCAGCAGCTGACGTTCACCGGTTTCAGACCAGTTGAGAGGGGTACGGCACTTCCTACCATACAGAATTTCAAAAGGGGCCTTGCCCGAACTTGCTTGAAAGCTGTTGTTGTATGAGAATTCAGCATAAGGAAGACAATCCTCCCACTTCATGCCGAAGGAGATCACACAAGCCCTGAGCATATCTTCAAGAATCTGGTTGACACGCCCGACTTGACCGCTTGTTTGAGGATGGAAAGCTATGCTGAAGCGGATGTTAGTGCCCATGGCCTTCTGAAAAGAATCCCAAAACTTTGAGGTAAAGATGCTGCCACGGTCTGGAGATATCACTTGAGGAATACCGTGCAGAGAGACAATACGAGAGGTATAGAGTTCCGCCAATTGAGCTGCAGTGATCGACTCTTTGATAGGCAGAAAGTGAGCCACTTTGGTGAGCTTGTCGATGACAACAAATATAGCATCATTGCCACGCTTGGACTTTGGAAACCCAGTTACGAAGTCCATTTCAATGTGGTCAAACTTCCATTCTGGAATGGCAAGAGGTTGGAGGAGACCAGCTGGCCTTTGGTGTTCTGCCTTCACTCTTCTGCAGACATCACATTCATTCACGAATTGAGCGATCTCGCGCTTCATTCGAGTCCACGAATAAGCTTGCTTGAGGTCCTGATACATCTTTGTGCTCCCAGGGTGGATGGAGAGGAGAGAATTGTGAGCCTCGTTCATGATCACTTTACGAAGTTCACCTTTGGGCACAACAATACGATCCTCGAAGAAGAGAGTGTCCTTGTCATCAAGGCGGTAGCACTTGTACTTGGACTGACTCTTGGCAATCCCAATCTTCACCTTTTTCACCATAGCAGCAAGAAGCTGAGCTTGGCGAATCTGGTCTTCTAAGGTAGGAGAGACTTGAAGGTTGGCGAGGAAACCTTGAGGAACAACTTGCAGATTCAGCTTGCGGAAAGCTTCACAAAGCTCGGGTTGATAAGGCTTGAGAATCAGACTGTTGCAACATGCTTTCCTGCTCAAAGCGTCAGCAATCACGTTAGCCTTGCCTGGAGTGTACTCGATACTCGGATTATACTCTTGAATCATTTCGACCCATCGAGTTTGCCTTAGGTTGAGATTAGGCTGAGTGAAGATGTACTTGAGACTCTTGTGATCAGTGAAAATGTCCACTTTTCTTCCCAATAGAAGATGTCTCCAAGTCAACAAAGCATGCACAACTGCCACCAACTCGAGATCATGAGTGGGGTAGTTCTTCTCATTAGGCTTCAACTGGCGAGATGTATAAGCAACAACTTTCTTCTCTTGCATCAATACAGCGCCAAGACCTTGGAGAGAGGCATCACAAAAGACCTCGTACGGCTTGGATTCATCAGGCGGAGTCAGAACTGGAGTAGTGATCAACTTATCTTTCAAAGTGTTGAAAGCAATATCACACTCTGGAGACCAAACGTACTTGACGTGCTTCTGAAGAAGATTAGAGAGAGGCTTCGCGATCGTGGAAAAGTTTTCAACGAATCTTCGGCAATAGCTTGCGAGACCGAGAAAACTGCGGAGTTGTTTCACATTCTGAGGAGGTTCCCAATTCACAATTGCGGACACCTTCTCAGGATTCACGGAAATGCCCTTGGCAGAGATGATATGACCAAGATAAAGAACCTCATCGAGCCAAAATTCACACTTGGAGAACTTGGCATAGAACTGATGTTCTCTGAGCTTATCAAGAACCAAACGCAAGTGCTTGGCATGATCTTCCTTGTTCTTGGAGAAAACCAGAATGTCATCGAGATAGACCAAAACGAAGTCATTGGTGTAGGCGTTGAAGATGAAGTTCATCATGCGAGAGAACATCGGAGGAGCGTTGGCGAGGCCAAAAGACATGACAGTGTATTCATATGAACCAAAGCTTGTTCTGAATGCTGTCTTGGGAATATCTTCTTCACGAATGCGAATCTGGTGATAACCCATACGAAGATCAAGCTTGGAGAATACTTGGGCACCTTTGAGTTGTTCGAACAGCTTATTGATGTTGGGAAGTGGGTATTTGTTCTTGATGGTCTTCTTGTTCACTGGACGGTAATCAACACAAAGTCGGTCCGTTCCATCCTTCTTCTTCACAAAAAGAACACCACAACCCCACGGAGAAGAACTAGGCCGGATGAGACCCATTCTTTCTTGCTCGTCGAGTTGCTTCTTTAGCTCCTTCAACTCTTCAGGTCCGCGCTTGTAAGGACGTTTGCACACAGGTTCCGTGCCGGGCTCAAGTTCAATAACGAATTCAACTGGCCGGTGCGGAGGCATTCCTGGGAGCTCTTCTGGAAAGACGTCTTGATATTCGCAAACGACAGGAATTTGAAAGATGGCATCCAATTCACCCTTCTCATTGAGAGAAAACAGACGGATAGTATTATCCCGAGCGGCAAAGATAATTACATCCTCAGACGAATGAGTCAATTGAATCTGCCTGGCAGCACAATCGAGCTGAGCCTTGTGCTTAGAAAGCCAATCCATCTTGAGAATAAGATCAATATCCGAGTCACCAAGAACATTTGGAGAGGACAAGAACTTATAGTCACCCAAAGTGATAGAAACATCTGGAACGCAAACTTGAGATGTCATTTGACGGGCCGGAGAGACAATAGCCAATGGCTTCGGCAACACTTGAGTAAGAAAATCATGCTTAGATGCAAAAGGTCTCGACATGAAACAATGCGATGCACCAGTGTCAAAAAGAAATTTTGCAGGAATATCATTAACAGGAAGGTTACTCATGATCACATCTGACGAGTCCTCTGCCTGAGCTGCATTCATCAAATTCACCTTGGCATGCCTGGGGTTATGCTTGACCACAGCTGTACTTGCCGATCTGACAAGAGGAGGAGGAGGAAGACGCCTCTGGTTGAAACACTTGTTGGCATAGTGACCCTTCTGTTGGCACTTGTTGCACGTGACCTCTGAAAGCGGATGGTGATACGGAGCACTCGATCTTGGAGCTTGAGACGAAGTCTTGTTCTGAAAGCCAGGGTTGGGTGGGTGGGAAGAACCACTGCCACCTTTGCTCTTCTGCTGATACGGCTGCCGGAACGGAGGAGGAGGAAGCCAAAACTTCTGCTGCTTGGCCAGTTGAGTAGAGGAAGAAGGAGTAACATCTCTGACTCGCTTCCTGGAAGCATCACACCTCAACTGAGCAGCCTCTTGCTTCAGTGCCATGTTGTAGAACTCATCGTATCTCAAGGGCTCGAAGAGAACAAGAGCGAGCTGAATATCTTCTCTGAGACCACCCCTGAACTGATATATCATGCTCTTCTCATCAGGCACGTCCTGCTTGGCAAAGCGGGCAAGCTTCTGGAACAATTTGTTGTAGTCATAGACAGACAAAGAGCCTTGCTTCAGATTGCGGAATTCCTCACGCTTGCTTTCAACCACGCTCTGCGGAATGTGATGAGCTCGGAAATATCGACGGAAATCATCCCAAGTGATAACACGTCCACCTCTGGAATCCTTGTACTGCTGGAACCATTCTGCAGCTTGATCTTTGAGTTGGAAGGAAGCGAACTTGACAAAGTCCTCAGGCCTGACGTTGCTGCACTCGAAATGCTTACATAGATCCACAAGCCAATCGTCAGCATCGGTTGCCTCAACACAATTACTGAAAGTCTTTGGCCCATTAGCAAGGAACTGGTTGAGTGTAGCAAAGTGACTCTGATTGCTGCCTTGATTCCCTTGACTGCCTTGATTGCGCTCTTGAAGAATTTGCATGATCAGCTGAGTGTTTGCATTGGTTGCGGCCATCACAGCTTGCCATGCCTCGGGAGGAGGTGGAGGCGGTGGCAGATCTTGATTCTGGTTCTGACTGGTGCTCTTAGCGGGAGCCATCCTGAAGAGGTTGACCACCGTTAGCACATAGACAGATAAATGAAGCTGAAACCAACGGAATGAAAATTGCAACATAAAGTCTTCACATCCGAACAAAATGAACGAATGCATTCCTCTTCAAATGGTCACATATCCATAAATTGAGAAGCCACGTAGAATTAAGGTAGAGAAATAAATCAACAAGGTACGGATCAAGAACGAATATTCGGTAAGAAATCCCAATCTCAAATCAATATCCGTGGAAGAAGAACTAGAGCTACTAGAATTCCCACCTATGAAACTCTCGAACCTTTCCGGTTATGCAATCAGGTGTTGGGGATATAGGGGAAGCATAATATCTCACCCAAACTAGCAAATCCTACATCCAGCTGTATCCATCCTTCAACACATAACCAAGAAAACTTCGGAAACCATCTACCTCAACCTTCGAAAAGCATCCGTTATACGAGTTATGGCGATACTCCCGAACTCCCGCCCCAGTACTGGGTGGCGTCGAGGTTATCTCACCAACGAACTGCATAAAAGAGATTTTCGATGTCGGCGAACATATCTCAAGTATTCCAGAATTGCAACGATAAAATTATGATGACAACACCTCAGAGCTCAACTCCCCGGGACACTTCCACTAAACCCCTGACAGGAGGCACCAAGTCAATATTCTCATCATAAGCCATCGGAACAAATCCAAGATACTCGCGTGATCCTAAATTTTTTTTAGTGAAATTTGAGAAGAGAAGAGTCAAAACTCTACGTCAGGATGCCTTACCAGAGCGATGAGGAGATTGGGAAGTAAAAAAGAATTCCTAAGCTCTCCGATATATAATTCCTAAGGACTCAAAACATTTTTCTAGACACAACTCGGCTGCTAAAAACGATCGAGCAATGGGGCTCCTAAGGTCGGGGAAGGCTCTGATTACCAACTTGTAACACCCTCGATGCGGCTATAGCTCTCACGTGTCGAGGCATGACTTAGAGACATAACCGCATTGAAAGCAATGTCGCAAGTCAAGAAATCATTACAACATCCCATGTAATATATAATAAAAGGGGGAGATACATAGTTGGCTTACACTCGCCACGTCACATCAAAGTACATAAATAACATCCATCATACAAACACTCATGGCCCAACTACGGCGCCAAAATAGAAGAAAACCCAACATGCGACAAGGCCCTGAATCTAACCCCAACTAGGCACCACTACTGATCATCGGGAAAGGAAACATAATAACGCTGAGAGTCCTCGTCGAACTCCCACTTGAGCTCGTACTCGTCACCTGGAGCGGAATCACCTGGACCTGCATCTGGAGTTATAGCATCTATGAGCCACGGGGACTCAACAATCTCGCACCCTCGCGATCAAAACTATTTAAGCTTATAGGAATGGATAAGGCAAATATATGTGGAGCTGCAGCAAGCGACTAGCATATGTGGTGGCTAACTTATCCGCAAAAGAGAGCGGGAAGAGGAGGCAAGGCACGAGTGATAATCTAGAGGAACAACCTGCGCAAGCATTACTCCAACACCGTGTCCACTTCCCGGACTCCGCCGAGAAGAGGCCATCACGGTAACACACTCAGTTGATTCATTTTAATTAATTAAGGTTCAAGTTATCTACAACCGGACATTAACAAATTCCCATCTGCCCATAACCGCGGGCACGGCTTTCGAAAGTTCAATCCCTGCAGGGGAGTCCCAACTTAGCCCATGACAAGCTCTCACGGTCAACGAAGGAATAGACCTCCACCCGAGACACACCGATCAGACTCGGTAACCCGGTACAACAAGACAATTCGACAGGTTAAAACAAGACCAGCAACACCGCCCGAATGTGCCGAAAAATCCCGATAGGAGCTGCACATATCTCTTTCTCAGGGCACACTCAGATAAGCAATCCGTACAACTAAAACCAGCCCTCGAGTTTCCCCGAGGTGGCGCTGCAAGGGGCTCTAGTTTGGACCAACACTCAGAGGAGCACTGGCCCGGGGGGGTAGAATAAGATGACCCTTGAGTCTGCAGAACCCAAGGAAAAGAAAAGGCTAGGTGGCAAATGGTAAGACCAATGTTGGGCATTGCTGGAAAAGCTTTAATCAAGGTGAACTATCAAGGGGTTCCCATTATAACCCAACCGCGTAAGGAACGCAAATCCGGGAACATAACACCGATATGACGGAAACTAGGGCGGCAAGAGTGGAACAAAACACTATGCGAGAGGCCGAGCCTTCCACCCTTTACCAAATATATAGATGCATTAAGATAACATGGCAATATAATGATATCCCCAACAAGTAAATAAAAAGATGTTCCAACAAGGAACGGCCTCCAATCTTCACCTGCAACTAGCAACGCTATAAGAGGGGCTGAGCAAAGCGGTAACATAGCCAATCAACGGTTTGCTAGGACAAGGTGGGTTAGAGGTTTGACATGGCAATTGGGAGGCTGACAAGCAAAAGGTAGGCATCGTAGCATTGGCATAGCAAGAGCGAGCAAGCTAGCATAGCAAAGATAGTAGTGATTTCGAGGGTATGATCATCTTGCCTGCACAGGTGTCAGAGTTGACTGGATCCTCGCAAGCAAACTCAACGGGCTCCTCGGTAGCGAACTCGTCTCCCGGCTCTACCCAAACAAGACAAACAAGCGACAAGGATACAATCAACCACGTGCAAGACCAAGCAATATGATGAAATGAAGATATGCTATGCGGGATGCGATGCGGGATGCAAAAATGCAAGATATGACAGGAAATGCATGAACCTGGCCTCAACTTGGAATTCCAAGGGTGCCACTGGATAGAGGGGATGAAATCGCTTGAAAACGATATAAAGATCATTGGAATCGGAGTTACGGTTTGGAAATGGCAAGCGTTTTAAGATATGACACCGGTCTGCGATTTACAGCAAGTAGGCATCTAAATGCAATGAGATGAACATGCTACAGCCATCAAACAAGACAAAAAAATACATGGCAGGGATGCACACAAGATGCTTAACAAAAGACTAGCACTGAGCTACGGCCAATTAATCCATTATGAGGTTCAAACAAGCATGGCAAAAACGCAAATGCGAAACAGATTCCAGACTTAGTGAATTTAACACTTGTCTGAAATTTCAGATCACGAAGCCCTCTTCGGAGCAGCAAAACAACATGATACGTGACCTGATTAAGACAAGTAAGAATATGGCATGGAGCTACTCAACAAGCTTAACAAAAGACCCAAAGAGACCTGGGGCCAAAAGGGTTCACAAAATATATAAACGAGCACACGAACATAGCTAAAACACAATCAGTTTTCAGACTTAGTGAAAACTGAGACATGCTGAAATATAACTCACGAAGGCATGTAAACGAGCTCGATGCACTCACCATGGTGCAAGTAATGGCAAGGAAAGCATACATCCAGTAAGAAGGCACAAAATACAAGCTAGACATGGCAAGAACAATGGCATAGCATGCATGGATCAACTACAACAATGCCGGCAAAATCGCAAACGAGTTGACGATCTGCCCAGATTCACCACGAAGCAAAAGTAGAGCTCGATTGACTCAAGCTATATTGCTCCATAATTGCAAACAAAGACATGGATGGATAGAGCATAACATGATTAACAAAACTCCTTTACTGATCATCCTCAAAAGAGGCACGGATCACTAGGAAACAAGCTGAACATATGGCATCACGAACTAAAATATCCCAGACTTAGTGAAAACAACTAAGTCCCTGAAAATAGATTTACCGGGTGCCTCACTTTGCAAGCTTGCACAAGTCACCACACACATCCTAAAAATGCATGGGTTGCACCTCTGGAAGGAAGACAAAATGCTTAACAAAACATATGAAGGACTCACAGGCATAATATGTACACAATAATCATGGCAAAAATGACAAAAGTCTAAGATGAACTAGCAGATCTGACAATTAACTCACGAAGCCTCCTTCTAACAGCATTTTGGGCATCAATATGAACTCAAATGAAATGATTTGCTCGTTGAGACGAAGATTTTGATATATTATATGCCCAAATCGGAGCTACGGATGCAAAGTTACGGGGCCTCGAACAGAGCAACTTGGATCAAGAATTTCAGGACTTAGAAGAAAAAAACGAGGTTAGGCTTACTGTAGCTGCGACCGGATCCAGATCGGGCGAGGACGCTCGGAGCCCGAGGATCGCCGGGGTCTTCGCCGGCGTTGAGGCCCGCGGTGGCCGGCATCGAGGGAGGTGAGGCGGGGCCGGCGATGGCGGCAGGCGGCGGAGCGGCGTGGCCGGCTCGGGCGGCGGCCGGGCCGGGCGCCGGGCGGCGGCGAGCGCCGGGTGGAGGAGGCGGCGAGCTCCGGCGCTGGCCTCGATGGCGCGGTGGTGGCGCGGGCTCCCGGAGCCGTGGAAGACGGGCGGCGCGGCGGCGGCTGGGACTGGCCCAGAGAGGCGCGGGAGCGGGCCCGCCTCGGGCCGGTGCGGGCCGGCGGGAGCGGCTGGCGGGGAAGTGGT
>NC_041388.1:263648611-263672851 GCF_002162155.2 Triticum dicoccoides
CACGTGGCGGCGAGGGATTGGCGGCGGAGAAATGTCCGGCCGGGTCGGACGTGTCTGGCTCGGCGCGGAGATGTTTTTTTTTTAAACTAGGGTTTCGAGGGGGAGGAGAGATCCGAAAATGGAGGGGGCTATTTATAGGCATAAGTGGAGCTAGGAGAGTCCAAATGAGGTGCGGTTTTCGGCCACGTGATCGTGATCGAACGCTATAGGACAGGGAGCAGAGTTTGGTGGGTTTTGGGCCAAATTGGAGGGGTGTTGGGCTGCAACACACACGAGGCCTTTTCGGTCCCTCGGTTAACCGTTGGAGTATCAAACGAAGTCCAAATGATACGAAACTTGACAGGCGGTCTACCGGTAGTAAACCAAGGCCGCTTGGCAAGTCTTGGTCCAATCCGGAAATGTTTAATCCCCACACACGAAAGAAAGTTAGAAATGGCCACCGGAGGAGAACGAAACGCCGGAATGCAAAACGGGCAACGGGGAAAAAGCTCGAATGCATGAGACGAACACGTATGCAAACGCAATGCACATGATGACATGATATGAGATGCATGAAAACGAAAACAACACATGGAGACAAAGACCCGAACCCGAGAAATAAATATAACTTAACGCCGGAAACGGCAAGAGTTGGAGTACAAATAGGGAAAGTTACATCCGGGGTGTTACACATGAGTAATACCAAGTTCATCAAGATAGTTATCAAGACCAGAATTCTTAAACTCAGGTCCATTGTCACTTCTGATGTGCTTGATCTTCACACCAAAGTTGGTTGAAGCCCTCGAGGAAAATCGTTTGAAGACTTCCTGCACTTCATGTTTGGAAGTAACAATGTGTACCCATGTGTATCGAGAGTAATCATCAACAATAACAAAGCCATATTGAGATGCATCATTTGGAATAGCAGAATAATGATTAGGATCGAAGAGATCCATGTGAAGGAATTCAAATGGACGAGTAGTGGTCATGATAGTCTTCGCTGGATGCTTAGCCTTTGTCATCTTCCCAGCTTCACAGGCTCCGCATAGGTGATCCTTGAGGAATTTGACATTCTCGATGCCAATGACATGCTTCTTCTTCGCAAGCGTGTGAAAATTTGTCATGCCTGCATGACCAAGTCGTCGATGCCAGAGCCATCCTTCTGAAGCTTTTGCAAGTAGGCACACGACTGGTTGTGGTCCTGTAAAGAAATCAACAATATACAGGTCTCCTCTCCTAAAGCCTTCGAAGATTTTGGAATTGTCAGCTTCCATAAACACAACACAACAGTACTTGCCAAAGACAATAACCATAACGAGATCGCAAAGCATTGAGACAGACATGAAGTTGTATCCTAAGGACTCGACAAGCATGACTTTGTCCATGTGTTGATCCTTTGTGATCGCAACCTTACCTAGACCCAATACCTGACTTTTGCCTTTGTCGGCAAAGATGATATGCTTCAGATGCGACAGAGATAATGGAGCATCCATCAATAGATTCTTGTCACCAGTCATGTGATTTGTACATCCACTATCGAGGACCCACTCAGTGGCTTTGGGTTGATCATCCTGCAGATGAATTAGTGCAACTTACAAACTCATATACTTCATCACTGAAGAATATGACATCAATTCATCAGATCAATTTCATCAAGCAAAAGAACAGATAAAGCAGTATGAGGACGTGAGAAATGACAGTTCATTTCTTCATGATTAGCCTGTGTCCTATCAGGCATACTCAGGTCTTTAGCAGATTCTTCAGACGATTATGTACGTCTGGAGACCTGACCCTGCAGAAGAGATTAGTTCTTTTTCTTCACCACCCACATCTGAAGGGGTGGCAAAGAGTTCATCACTCTGCGAGCTCCATACGAGAAAGGTGGCATAGAAGCCAGTCCATTTTGTTTCACATAAGAGGAGTTAGGATAAGCATATGAATAAGTAGAGAAATTCTTCGAGAACTTATGAACATGATGATTAGAATAATAATGCTCATATTCATAGCCCTTAGCTCTTCCCTGCGAAATAGAGTTATTAGCATGATGATATTCATATGAGGACTTGGATCCATATGAAGAATTTGGTCCATATGAAGGATTTGCTCTGGGGTTACTATTCTTCACAGGTGGTGTCCTGAGGACATTCACCTGAAGACTTTCAAGGCACCTTTTGGGAACCCAGATTTTCTTCATAGGGGAACCGTTCCTGCAGTTAGTGCCAACATATCTAGCAAATACTTCACCATTCTGATTTTTGAACAGTTTATAGTTGGAGTCAAATGACTCATCGTCAGAATGAGGAGATTCACATGCAAATCCAGATAAGTTAGATGGATCAACTGTAGGACCCTTTGCAGCAACCCATGTAGTTTTGGGGTACTACTCAGGCTTCCAATATGTACCATCAGCATTGAGTTTCCTCTCAAAGGCAATACCCTCTTTCCTAGGGTTCATGTTGAGGATCTGCTTTTTAAGCACATCACAAAGAGTCTGGTGCCCTTTGAGGCTTTTGTACATGCATGTCATGTACAATTCCTTCAGCCCTGCATCATTAGTGATACTAGCAATGTCCTCAGATGAGGAATTAATGGTAGCAGAGGCATGTGAAGAATTTGAAACATTAGCAGCATTTGAACATTCAGGTGAAGAATTAGCAGATTCATGTTCAATGCACTTCAAGCATGAAGGAACAAATTCTTCCTGAGAAGCGCTGATTTGTTGAGCGAGTAATGAATCGTGCTCCTTCTGAAGATCTTCATAACTCACTCTTAGCTTCTCAAGGTCTTGCTTTCTTTGAAGAAATTCATAAGAAAGCTTCTCATGATCAGATAAGAGAGGTTATGATGACCTTGAAGGTTGTCAAACCTAGTCTGAAGTCTCTGAAGATTTTCAGTCAAGGCTTTAGTGCGATCCATTTCTTCACCCAACATATCATCACTTTTGTCTAGCATGTTTTGAGCCTTTTCAAAAGCCCTTTGTTGTTTTACAGCAATATTAGCAAGTTTAGAATAGTTGGGCTTAAGGTTTTCATCAGATTCATTCTCACTTGATTCAGAGGAGGTATATTTGAGTACCTTGGCACCCTTTGCCATGAAGCAATAGGTGGGAGCGTAGTCATCATCACCTTCATCAGCCTTGTTGGTGAGGTCATTTTCTTCAGTGTTGAAGATAGACTTGCTGACGAATGCAGTAGCGAGGGCTAGGCTTGCCACTCCGGATTTGGACTCCTCGGATGCCTCCTCTTCCTCATTTTCTTCAGATTCAGCCTCAGAGTCCATTTCCTTGCCAATGAATGCCCTAGCCTTCTTGGAGCTGCTCTTCTTGTGAGATGAGGATTTTGAGGATTTTGATGATGAAGATTTTGAGGATTTCTTCTTTTTCTTTGCATCATCAGAACTACAATCCTTGTATTTCTTCTTCTTCGATTCTTTTTCCCACTGAGGACAATCTTGAATGTAATGTCCAGGTTTCTTGCATTTGTGACAGAGCCTCCTCTTGTAGTCACTGGATGAGGAATCATTGCTCCTTGAGGGTCTTCCAAAGCGACCACGTCTTGAGAACTTTTGGAACTTCTTCACGAGCAGTGCTAGCTCATGGCTTAGTTCTTCAGGATCATCAAGGCTGCTACCAGAGTCTTCATCTTCGGACTCAGATACTGCCTTGGCCTTCAGTGCACGTGATCTACCATGGCTCGAACCATAGAGATCTCTTTCTTCAGCAAGTTGGAACTCATGAGTATTTAGCCTGTCGAGAATGTCAGCGAGTGTTGGTGTACTAGAGTAGGGGTACCCTAGTATCCCGAACTCGTGCACGGGCAGTTGCAGCACCCCGCGGCAAGGCTTGCCGGGTGACCGCCAAGACCCTCCGTGGTTCCCCTGAAGACCATTCAAGAACAAAGTACACAAACCAAGGCCCCGGCAAGAGGATCTTGCCGGGAAGAGCCAAGGCCCCGGCAAGAGGAGCTTGCCGGGAAGGCCAACCAAGGCCCCGGCAAGAGGATCTTGCCGGGAAGAGACAAGACCCCGGCAAGAGGAGCTTGTCGGGAAGGCCACTCAAGGCATACCAAGAAAGCTTGCCGCGACGCGCCCTGCGTCCCGGCAAGATCCGACAAACGACAAGCTTCCGGACGCGACAAGACGACGGCCGCGGCAAGGAGCTTGTCGCGGGAAACCCCCACTTCGTGCCCGCGCTCCAGCACACCTGCTAACGTGTCGCTCTAGGACTCTCCCAAGCACACGTGGCAGGAGGCTGTGCAGCTAGGGGTACGTGGTGGCGAGCGGAGATGAAGAGAAGCCCATCGTGGCAAACGGTGGCGCTCCTAACGGTCACCTTTTGCACTGTTTAGGAGACTTAGACATGCATTTAATGCCCTTGTCCCCTGCCGTCAGAGTTAGGTAGGGTGCACTATATCCACAGTAGCGGTAGCTGCACCTACCGCATCCTTTTCTATTTTTACCCTTCTAGTCTACGTTGCCACCTGTCGGTGACCCCTTGGGAGTATAAAAGGAGGCCCAAGCGCAACGTAGAGGGGGGTTCGGACGGTTCGGCTCATTCGAGACACCAGAAACACTCCCACACTCAGTCTAGTAGCATCGATCGCTCCTGAGCAAAGATTCAATACACACAAACAAGCAGCAGTAGGGTTTTACGCATCTGTGCGACCCGAAGCTGGGTAAAACAGCCCGCGTGTACTGCCTCGATCCGCTCTTTGTTCAACCTCCGCCCTCACCGAATCGAAAGGGGTTCGGTCCGCCGATCCCCATAGGTGTTCGTGGATCAGTTTCCCCGACATCTTTGGCGCGCCAGGTAGGGGGTGTCGAGATTGTGCGAACCCAATCCGGCGTGCACGCAAGCTAAATCTTCATCGTCTTCATCGACATGCCACCGAAGAAGAAGGATTCGGAGGCAGCTGTTCCATCTGCGTCGCTTCCACCGCCTCCGGAACAAACGGGTGGTGGAGTGGACGCCGGCGGAGGAATAGGCGTCGACGAGGGTGCCCACAGCGCTGCCAAGTCCAAGGACAAGGCGGCACAAACCTCGGCGTCCATGCGTGCACCGCGTCCCTCTCAGTAGGCGCGGGACCAGCAGCGTCATAGCGTTCGCAGCGCCATACGTCCGCTGACCCAAGATCAAGATGGTGGTTCGCGTGGCGTTCAAGACCAGCATGCATGCCAGCATGCCGGCCCCAGCGAGGTGCGGTCGCCGGGACGGGACGCTGCTCCTTCTAACTTGGTTAGGAGTCCAAGCACGCCCCTCTCCTCGCACCGTTCACCTCCGCCGCCCACCACCCCAGCAGAAGCCTTGGCGCGGGCCCAGCTGCTCCTGGACTATCCTCCGACGGTGGACAAGACCGACGAATGGAGGGCCACTATCTAGAGCCTCATCGGCTTCGCCAACGGCGACACTGCGCGGCAAGCAAGCACCTCGCTGCCGCGGCAGGACAGCCGGACGCGAGCCGATGGCAACAAGACTGAGGGAGGTGCGACTTCCATGCACTCTCCACTACGAAGGCCAAAATAGCCGACTCGCCGGGTCCACCCCAACAGCGGCTCCACCGCGTCGTCGGACCCACGAGCTCGTCGCGACCAGCGCCAAGTTCTCCATGAACGACAACAAGAAGACGCTCGAACCCGCATCGAGCGCCGAAGAGAAGCGCGACGTCAATCCGACAAGCGCGCTGGGCTCTCTGTTGACATGCATGCGCCAGGGGAACCAGGCGATCTGCCGTACGCGGTAGGTTGTCCTGCGTTCACCCGTGAGCTGCGGCAAGTTCAGTGGCCCAGCACAAAAATTTCAAGCCAGACGTGCCGGAGAAGTACGACGGCAAGACGCACCCGTCGGAGTTCCTCAGCATCTACACCATTGCGGTGCAAGCTGCTGGGGGACAAGATGACAAGATCCTTGCCAACTACTTCCCGCTGGTGCTCAAGCCCAATGTCAGATCCTGGCTCATGCACTTGCCGGACAACTCCATATCCTCCTGGGCCGATCTGTGCCATCAGTTTGTCGGCGCCTTTACAGGCGGCCACAAGCCACATGGCCAAGAGAGCGATCTTCATCTGCTCACCCAGAAGGAAGGAGAGCCACTGCGCAAGTACATTCATAGATTCAGTCGCGTATAGGACAACATCCCAGACATCCACCCCGCCGCGATCATCAGCGCGTTCCATCAGAACGTGCGAAACCGAAGGATGAGGGAGGAGATGGCGATGTGTAAGATTAGAGACGTCGGCGAGCTTTACGCCCTGGCTGACAAGTGTGCACGCGCTGAAGAGGGGAGGAGGCTCCCCGAAGAGAGTACAGGAGCAGGAGGATCTGACAGTGAGGATGCCGCCCCGGCAAGGAAAGGCCGGCGGCGGAACAACAGAAGGAATAAGGGCAAGGAAGTGTTAGCTGTCGAGCAGACCGGCAACGAAGGTGGCGCCAAGGAAGCTAAGGCTGGTGGCTCCGACAAGGAGGCCCATCCTGTGGCGGCCGCCGACAAGCAGGACAGCTCCGGCAGGCAGTATTGCAAGATTCACCGCACCAAGGGTCACGATCTCCAGAACTGCAAGAAGGTCGAACAGCTTGCTGAGCAGCAGAAAGCTGAATACGAGCGACGCGACAAAGAGAAGGCCCAGGAAGGAACCGGTGGATCCGGCAAGAAACGCCCCGGCCGGGGAGGACGCCGCGGCAAGGCCAAGCAGCGGCAAGGAGACAGACCTCCCCGCGGCCGCGACAAGGATGAAGAAAAAACCGCATTTATCACCCCTTGTGGCACATACTGTTTTGTACGGATGCCCTTTGGGTTGAAGAATGCTGGTTCAACATTTGCAAGGGTAGTCCATGTCGCTTTTGAGCCACAGATACACAGAAATGTGGAAGCCTACATGGATGATATAGTGGTCAAGAGTAAGGACAAGGCTACCCTGATCCAAGATTTAGAAGAAACTTTTGCAAATCTGCGCAAGATCAACCTCAAGCTCAACCCCGAGAAGTGCGTGTTTGGAGTCCCTTCCAGCAAGCTTCTCGGGTTCTTTGTGTCTCAGCGGGGAATTGAAGCCAACCCCGACAAGATTAAGGCCATCGAGCAGATTGAAGCACCGAAGCGCGTCAAGGATGTCCGAAGACTTGCCGGTTGCGTGGTTGCTCTCAGCAGATTTATCTCTAAGTCTGCTGAGCGCGCTCTGCCGTTTTTCAAAATATTGAAAAAGGCAGGTCCAATGAAATGGACTCCGGAAGCGGAGGCTGCGCTGCAGGACTTGAAGAGGTACCTGTCCTCCACTCCAATACTTGTCGCACCTAAGCCACAAGAGAAGTTGCTGCTGTACCTAGCGGCAACCAATCAAGTGGTTAGTGCTGCGTTAGTAGCGGAGAGGGAGGCGGACGATGAGCCAGCAACCGCGGCAAGTGAATCCAGCGACAAGCAGGGGGCTTCTCCGACAAGCTCTGGTCCGGCAAGCTCTGGTACCGACAAAGATGGATCTGCGCAGACGTGCAAGGACGTGCAGAAGAGGATGGTGCAGCGCCCAGTTTACTTTGTCAGCTCCCTTCTCCAGGGGGCTAGGTCGAGGTACCCTGGTGTGCAAAAATTGCTTTTCGGCCTTCTCATGGCCTCGAGAAAGCTGCGCCATTACTTCCAGGCACACGAGATCACAGTCGTCACTCGCTTTCCGCTGAAGTGGATACTGCAGAATCCAGAAGCAACAGGCAGGATTGTCGAGTGGGCATTGGAACTGTCAAGCTTTGGCCTCAAATTTGAGAGCACTGCAACTGTCCAAAGCAGGGCATTGGCAGAGTTCATAGCAGAGTGGACGCCAACCCCGGACGAAGAAATACCAGAGACGAGCATCCCCGTCAAGGAGACAAGCAAAGAGTGGCTGATGTACTTTGATGGTGCCTTCTCGCTGCAAGGCGCCGGTGCTGGCGTGCTGCTTGTCGAACCCACCGGAGAGCACCTCAAGTACGTAGTCCAGATGCACTTTCCCAAAGAGCAAGCAACCAACAATACTGCAGAGTATGAAGGATTGCTTGCCGGTCTCAGAATCGCAGCCGACCTTGGGATCAAGAAGCTCATTATCAGGGGTGACTCACAGCTTGTCGTCCGCCAAGTGAACAAGAACTACCAGAGTCCGTTGATGGAAGCATATGTTGATGAAGTGAGGAAGCTAGAAGAGCGCTTTGACGGCCTACAAATGGAGCATATTCCAAGAGCTCAGAATGACATTGCAGATGGCCTGTCAAAGTGCGCAGCACTAAAGCTACCTGTGGAACCAGGGATTTTTGTGCTCAAGCTGACTCAACCATCCGTGACACCATCAACTGGACAGAATAAGAAGAGGAAGTTGGTTTCTGGTGACTACTCTCCGGCAGAGCTCCCCGAAGCCGCCGCCAAGAAAGTCCCCAAGATCAACACCAAGGATGCTGAGGGGCAGTCTGCTCCGGTAAACCTTATGGTTTGTTCCGTCGAAGCAAACGCTCCCGACAAGTTTTGCTCCGGCAAGCTTGCCGGGGAATATCACGCTCCGGCAGAACCGCAGGTTCTTGCCGTAGAAGCGGATGTTCCCGCAGCAACAGATATGCCTTTAGTCCTTGTTGTCGAGCCGCAAGCTCCAGCATGGGCGCAGAAGATTGTCCATTTCCTTCAGATGGGAGAGCTCCCCGAAGAGCAAGAAGAAGCTAAAAAAGTAGCCCGGCAGTCAAGTATGTACAAGTTTGTCGACAGCACACTGTACAGAATAAGACTCAACGGTGTGAAATTGAAGTGCATTTGCCGGGAAGATGGACAACAGCTGTTGGCAGAAATACATGGAGGCATATGTGGCCACCACATTGGCGCAAGAGCACTTGTCGGCAAAGCATTCCGACAAGGCTTCTTCTGGCCGACAGCCCTCCAGGATGCAACTGCACAAGTAACCAAGTGTGAAGCGTGCCAGTTCCATTCCAAACAGATACACCAGCCAGCTCAAGCTCTCCAGACGATCCCTTTATCCTGGCCATTTTCGGTCTGGGGGCTCGACATCCTCGGCCCCTTCCCCCGAGCTGTCGGGGGCTTTGAGTTCTTGTACGTCGCAATCGACAAGTTCACAAAGTGGCCGGAAGTGGAACCAGTGAGGAAGGTGACAGCACAGTCAGCAGTCAAGTTCTTCAAGTCGATTGTTTGTCGTTTCGGGATCCCGAACAGGATCATCACCGACAACGGCATGCAATTTACGAGCCGCACCTTCACGCAGTACATCCAATACCTTGGCGCCAAGGTCTGCTTCGCTTCTATTGCTCATCCGAGAAGCAACGGTCAAGCAGAGAGGGCAAATGCTGAAGTGCTGCGAGGTCTCAAGACCAGAACTTTCGACAGGCTGCACAAGTGCAGAAGAAACTGGATCGAGGAGCTGCCAGTGGTTCTTTGGTCGATCAGAACGACGCCAAATCGAGCCACTGGCCAGACACCCTTCGCTCTAGTCTATGGAGCGGAGGCAGTTCTCCCCACGGAACTCGTATACGGGTCACCTCGAGTGCTCGCCTATGATGAGCTCGAGCAAGAGCAGCTGCGGCAAGATGACGCGTTGCTCCTTGAGGAAGACCGTCTCCAGGCTGCTGTGCGAGCCGCTCGCTACCAGCAAGCTCTGCGCCGCTACCATAGCCGCAGAGTCAATGCCAGGAGTCTCGAGGAAGGCGACCTTGTTCTTCGGCGCGTTCAGTCGGCCAAGAATTCCAACAAGTTGACGCCAAAGTGGGAAGGCCCTTATCGGGTGAAACGAGTCACTAGGCCCGGCGCTGTCCGCCTTGAGACCGAAGATGGCATTCCGGTGAGCAACTCCTGGAACATCAAGCATCTTTGTAAGTTTTACCCGTAAGGCGCGGTTGTCGGACCCTGTCCGGCAACCACCTTTCTGTACAAGTCTTGCCGCTGTTGCATGTAATCCTTTGTACAGAGCCGGGCGCAGACCCCGTGCACTAGTAAAGTTCATGTGCCCCACACATCTTGTCAGCTTTCTTTTATGCTATAATCCTTTTTCGCATATGTTATCTGACACTTTGTGCAGCACCAGACCCCGGTAAGCAATAACGAGCCCAAGGCTCCATATCATTACTTTATTTCTCTGTTTCTTTCTCAAAAGAAGGAAGGTTCCCTCGCCCACAAGGTTTACCGGGGGGGAAGGAGAAGATAATGGTGTGGACCAGGCCGTTCAAGAAAGTTTCTTCTTGCCGGGAAGCAGACGACAAAAAAGCTAAGTTGCTAAAGCTTGAGCAATCAGTTTTTTAAGTTTTTGAGTTATTTTCCTTGAATGACCGTGCTTTGTATGGAAAACCTGTGCGCGGAGGAACCAACTCGTAGCTAGTTGCGCCTTTATTTTGTTTCGAGCCCACTCAACAACTTAAGTGAGCTGCTAGCGCCCTTACTTTGCTTCGAGTCCGCTCAGCAACTTAAGTGAGCTGCTAGCGCCCTTACTTTGTTTCGAGTTCGCTCAACAACTTAAGAGAGCTGCAACTAGTTGCGACAAGGTTGCTTGTCGGTAGCGACCCCGCCAGCAGGCTGCTGAAGTTCCGCACTCGGCGCTCGCGGCAAGGGTGCCTGCACCGGCAAGTTTCCCTAGAAAGCGTAGGGCAGAACCATACAAGGCCAAGAGTCGAGTAAAGGAAGTAACACATCAATTTTTTGCCTAAGATAGAGTTATATTACAAAATTAACTTGTCGCGCCTCTAATAAAGTGTTCCCATGACATGGCTGGCAGCGACAAGGAAAGAAGAAAACGGACGGCCTAATCTACGCGGCCGCCGTCAACCCTTTTGACCTCGTTCACCCTGTCCACAATGGGTGCGACGAGGGCCTTAAGTGCGTCAAGATCAGCGTCCGCCGGCAGCTTCTTGAGGAAGTTGGTGAGGTTGAGGCCCGGATTGCGGAAGGCCACCTTCACCAGCACCTTCTCCAGAACTTCGGCACAAATCGAGCGTGACTCGTCGGCCAACTGCTTTGGGATCCGTTCCCGGAGTTGCTGGAGCGCCGCCGCCACGCCTTTGAAGAACAGAGTGAGCTTGGCGCTGGGTTGGAGGTTCTCGTCGGAGGAGTACCCGAAGCCTTCCACCCCCAAATGCACCAGCTCCTCTTCGATGACTGCAGCAATATTCACGAGGCCCTCCGTCCAGAGCTCCACGGTATCTCTGAAGAGATTCTGGGTTTCGGCGGCCCTCGCCAGCAGCGCATCGTTGGCCTTGATGTCTTTCTTCAAGTCTGCCTCCCGTTTCCTAGCGCTGTCCAACATCTCCGTCAAGGTGGCCAGCTTCAGCTCCAGATCAGCATTGGAATCCTTGGCGGCACGCAGCTCTTTGCCCTTCTCGGAGAGTTGGCCCTGCAGCTCGCCGTGGGCAAGGGTGTCCTTCTCGCGCTCTAGCTTGAGCGCGGCAAGCTCTTCGCCACCAACCTTCAGATCAGCTTCTAGCTGCGCCACCTTTACCTCCAATTCTTTCTTGGCGGCCTCGGCAGCCGCAGCCGCATCCTTTGCCTCTTGGAGCGTCCCGCCAAGTGCCCGTTCGCGCGCGGCAAGCTCCTCTTCGTGGCTGTCGAGGCTCACTTTCCTCTGAGTCAGCTCGCCTTCTCGTGCGTACAGCTTCTCGCCAGTGAGCCGCTGCCGCTCTTCGGCCTCAGCTTTCTCGAGGAGGAAGGCCTTCTGCTCCTCAGCAAGCTGCTCCCGCTCCTTCGCCAAGGCCCGGAGAGTTTCTTGGCGAAGACCCCGGAGCTCCTCCGCGCGCTTCTCTATGTCCACGCTCGCCCTCACGACAAGCGCTTCCCGGGACTCCAACTTAACCTGGCGGGCGCGATAGAGCGCCAGCAGCCTCCGTAGCAGCCGCTCCTCCTCAGGCTCGCCGCTGCTGCTTCCCGGCGCGTCGACGATCGACTACCCGGCGGAGGCAAGCACCTCCCCATCCAGAGCTTCTCCTTCCACCGGCGCCCTGGAGCTCGACGCCCAGGGGAGCTTGATGAAGATGCCTTCGCCAGCCTTCAGATAGGCGCCGGGCTGGGGCTCCTCGGAGCCTGGCGCTGCGGCAGCGGCGGAGGGATCGGCGGTCGGTGCAGCGCCTGACGCTCCTGCGGCCTCAGAGCCATCAGTGCGATCGCCAGATCCCCCGCCAGCTTCCTCGGCGGCAGCATTGGCGGCCTCTTCGCCGGCGGGCACGTCAGCACCGGCTCCTTCTTCAGTGGCCGCGGCATCATCAGTATTGCCGCGCGCGTCCCCCTCGCCGCCCGCTTCGGTCTCCATCGGATTCACGGAGGGTGGGTCTGACGACCGGAGAAGAAGGAGAAATCAAACAAGTATCCGAGAAAAGAAATCAGCGGAAGACTACACGGAAAGTTTCGGACAAGGAGGACTACCTGTGCTGGGATCTGCTGTCATGACCTCCACCACTGGGGAATCGTTGACGCTGTCCTTTGCCAGAGACTCCCCCCTTGCCGGAGACTCCTCCCTTGCCGGAGATCGCTTCCTTGCCGGAGAACGCTCCCTTGCCGGGGAGTCCGCCCTTGGCGGCGTAGTCGAAGTAGACGACGAGTCAGAGGTGACCACCACACTCTCCTGATGAACCCGTTCTGCTCCTGCACAAACAAACCAGTGATCGGATGTCAACAAAGGAAAAAGAGCAACCACGCGCACCCAGAAACAGAAAGTAAACCATATGCTCACGCTGGGGGCTGCGCTGGGGGCTGCTCTGCGAAGTGATGGCCGGATCCGGCAAGGTGATCTCGGGCGCGCCTCCTGTCATCGCAGTGGGCTCGTCCTCGATGACCACCACCTGAGCCTTGGCCCTCTTCGCCGCCCTCTGGGCCAGAGTCCTGAAAAGGGAGAGTCCAGGATGGGTCAGATCAGATGCAAGATAGCACCAGCAGGTTGAAGAACTACAAGAACAACAAGGGAATCTTACTCTTCTTCCTCTTCCTCGTCGGAGCTGAGCGCGGAGAGGTCGAAGTTCGGCCCACCTCCGGCACGACGAGGTGGAGGGGTGGGATCCCTTGGCCGCTTGGCGGGGGCTGCGGCGCCAGCCCGAGACGACCCCGCTTCAGTTGTCACTGCGGCGGGAGGCGCTCCCGCGGAAATCGTACTTTCCGCGGTAGAGCGCGTCGCGCGACGCTGTGGCTGTTGGCCCACTTGCCGCCCTGCTACATCGTCAACCCTGCGGAGGCGCCTTCTTGGCTGCGCTGCGGGCCCTGCTCGCGGCAAGCTCCTCGAAGATGGCGGGCCGCTCGCACCCTCGGCGGGCTCGTTCGACTCGGCGTCGGGCGCGGCGAGCTCTTCTTCCTCTTCGGGCTGCTCCCGTTCGGCAATACTCATCGCCAACGCCGCGTCCGCTTCCTCCACGGTGAACCCGAATTCACCCGCGGTCGCGGCTGCCGCCGCCTCTTCCGCCCTGGTGGCGATGCGCTCCATCTCTTGCTCAGTGGTGTCGCGGGTGAGGAGTTTCTTCTCGTCAGCATTGACCACCACCTCCACTAGGCTGTCAAAGAACTGCTGCACGACGTCGCCGGCGGGCTCTTGCCAAGTTGGAGCAATCCCGTGCGAGTCACACAACGGCATCATGGCGCAGATGCGGTCGCGCGAGGAGTTGTTGCACAGAGGAACGACGCCCGCCGGCAACCTGAACCACTCGGGATGTTGTGGGTCATGCTTGAATATCTCCTTAAGTATCCCGTCCAACTCTATGACGGTGAAATTGAAGTTGAGGCCTGGGCGCAACCTCATGATATCTGCTGGGCCTCCAAATTCCCAGACGGGTCTCCCCCTCGCCTGCAGAGGGGCGATCCGCCGACGAAGGAAATCTGCGCCAACAGCTCCTACAGTCAGCCCGGCAAGCCTGAGGCGCAAGATCCGAGTGGTGGCGATCGTCAGCTTGTCGTCGTCCACGGACAGAGCACTCCAGTCATTACCACGCACTGCTGTGGCTTGGCGCAGGGCGGTGAACGGCTGCGGGCTCTCTTCTACAACCCAGCACCAATCAGCTCTCCACTCGTCCCACTTGCTGCGGAGCTCCCCCTCCAGATAGGTCTCCTTCTTGCCGGCCCGCGAGATCCAGGCGATCCCGCCGGCAAGAGGTTCCCCTCTCTCGACACGAGGCATAAAGAAATGGCGGAAGAGAGCTACGTTGGGGTGGACTCCGACAAAGTTTTCGCATAGATGGGCGAAAACTGCCATGGTCAGAACGGCATTGTGGGTGAAGTCAAGGAGGTGGAGTCCATAGGTGTTCATGACGTCGCAAAAGAAATCAGAGAATGGCGGGCAGAGCCCGCAGTAGAAGAACACAGCGAAGAAAGGATATCCGCCAACTGGAGCTGCTTGCGAGGCGGCGGCGGAGAGTACCTTCGTGCGCGGATGCGCCCGCGTCTCCGTCGACCAGAAGAGATAGTACCACTCCCTCAGCTCCTCCGCGGAGAGCTCGGGGGGGAAAGTGGCCCGCTCCTTCCGCAGCGCCTCAAGCCGCTGCGCTTCGGTCGACTTCACAGCTTTCGCGGTCGCGGCCTTCGTGGCCTTCCCCTTCCCGGGCTTCGGAGGCATGGCGGAGGCGGTGGGGGAGATCGACGGCGCTGGTGGTGGCGACGGCGACGGGAGCGGAGCGCTGCTCTCTTTCGACTTTGGAAGCGGAAGAGGGCGGCGGAGGTTTCTGAGATTGCAGCAGCAAATGGCGAAGATAGGGGAAATACCCCTGTTTCCCCTGCTTATAAGGAGAAAGGGGCGGACGTTGCGCTCTCTCTAAATAAAGAACCACCCACGATCTCCCCCACGACGCCGTGATTGACGCGTGCCGTTGCGGGGGGTGCGGTGGATACTGAGCAAGATTTGGTGTGGACCCAGGCCGCGCGTGCCCATGCACTGTTTTGGGCCTGGCCCATCAGCGCTCGGCACCGTGTATGGCCCAGGCCCGGGGGCTCCTGTCGGTGTACTAGAGTAGGGGTACCCTAGTATCCCGAACTCGTGCACGGGCAGTTGCAGCACCCCGCGGCAAGGCTTGCCGGGTGACCGCCAAGACCCTCTGTGGTTCCCTTGAAGACCATTCAAGAACAAAGTACACAAGCCAAGGCCCCGGCAAGAGGATCTTGCCGGGAAGAGCCAAGGCCCCGGCAAGAGGAGCTTGCCGGGAGGCCAACCAAGGCCCCGGCAAGAGGATCTTGCCGGGAAGAGACAAGACCCCGGCAAGAGGAGCTTGCCGGGAAGGCCACTCAAGGCATACCAAGAAAGCTTGCCGCGACGCACCCTGCGTCCCGGCAAGATCCGGCAAACGACAAGCTTCCGGACACGACAAGACGACGGCCGCGGCAAGCTCCCCCCACTTCGTGCCCGCGCTCCAGCACACCTGCTAACGTGTCGCTCTAGGACTCTCCCAAGCACACGTGGCAGGAGGCCGTGCAGCTAGGGGTACGTGGTGGCGAGCGGAGATGAGGAGAAGCCCATCGTGGCAAACGGTGGCGCTCCTAACGGTCACCTTTTGCACTGTTTAGGAGACTCAGACAGGCATTTAATGCCCTTGTCCCCTGCCGTCAGAGTTAGGTAGGGTGCACTGTATCCACAGTAGCGGTAGCTGCACCTACCGCATCCTTTTCTATTTTTACCCTTCTAGTCTACGTTGCCACCTGTCGGTGACCCCTTGGGAGTATAAAAGGAGGCCCAAGCACAACGTAGAGGGGGGTTCGGCCGGTTCGGCTCATTCGAGACACCAGAAACACTCCCACACTCAGTCTAGTAGCGTCGATCGCTCCTGAGCAAAGATTCAATACACACAAACAAGCAGCAGTAGGGTTTTACGCATCCGTGCGGCCCGAAGCTGGGTAAAACATCCCGCGTGTACTGCCTCGATCTGCTCTTTGTTCAACCTCCGCCCTCACCGAATCGAAAGGGGTTCGGTCCGCCGATCCCCATAGGTGTTCGTGGATCAGTTTCCCCGACAACGGGATCAAGTGACTTGTAATCAGCACGTTCTTGTATCATCAATGCCAGAGTGTCAAATGAGGAATCAAGCGATCTCAGCAATTTCTTCACCACCTCATGGTCGGTGATGTCAGTGGCACCAAGTGCTTGAAGCTCATTTGAGATGTCAGTGAGGCGATCGAAGGTTTGTTGAACATTTTCATTGTCAAGTCTTTTGAAGCGGTTGAAGAGATTGCGAAGAACATCAACTCGAGAGTCACGCTGTGTTGAGACTCCTTCATTCACTTTGGACAGTCTATCCCAGATAAGCTTAGCAGTTTCCAAAGCACTCACTCTTCCATACTGTCCTTTGCTCAGATGGACACATATGATATTCTTTGCTTGAGAATCGAGTTTCTTGAATCTCTTCACATCAGCAGCATTCAGAGAAGGTGTGACTGAGGGAACACCATTTTCCACAACATACCAGAGATCGTTATCAATTGCCTCAAGATGCATTCGCATCTTATTCTTCCAGTAGGGGTAGTCCGTCCCATCGAAAGTAGGACACCCAGCAGAGACCTTGATCATACCTGCGGTCGACATAACTAAAACTCTAAGCGGTTAAACCAAAATCACAGAACAAGGGAGTGCCTTGCTCTGATACCAATTGAAAGTGTGTTATATCGACTAGAGGGGGGGTGAATAGGCGATTTTTATGAATTCTTCACTGAGGAATTTGCCGATGAGGAAATTCCTTAGTGAAGAACTACTAGCACTAGAATAAGTACTCAGAAGTAGACATAACAGAAGACACGCATAGTCATCATGATGAAATGAGGACAAGCACGGAGTACTGAAAGCATAAACATAGGATAACACAAGATGAAGACAAACAAACTGAAGAAATTGAACTGGGGAAATTGAGAAAGTCTTCAGTCAAAGTCTTCAAACACATATATGAACTAGTGCACAACACAGTTATGAGGAAATGAATGAGTTGATGAAATAGAACCAGTTGGCTTGGTGAAGACAATGATTTGGTAGACCAGTTCCAACTGATGTCTCAATTGTACATCTGGTTGGAGCGACTGAGTATTTAAACTCGAGGACACACAGTCCCGGACACCCAGTCCTGAACACGCAGCTCAGGACACCAAGTCCTCACCGTATTCTCCTTGAACTAAGGTCACACAGACCTCGTCCAATCACTCATGGTAAGTCTTCAGGTGACTTCCAAACCTTCACAAACTCGGTCACTCGGTGATCCACAATTCCTCTTGGATGCTCTAGACCATGACGCCTAACCGTTTGGAAGAAGCACAGTCTTCAAAGGTAACAAGCGTCGGATCCACGTAGGATCAATCTCTTCAGTGATGCTCAATCACTTTGGGTTTGTAGGTGTTTGGGTTTGGGTTTTTCCTCACATGATGATTTTTGCTCAAAGTCCTCAGAGGATGGGATGCTCTCAAATGACAAGTGTCAGTTTCTCTCGGAGCAGCCAACCAGCTAGTGGTTGTAGGGGGCGGCTATTTATAGCCTAGGGAGCAGCCCGACATGATAAGACATAAATGCCCTTCAATGATATGACCGTTAGGTGGATAGATATTTTGGGACAGCTAGCGCATAGCACAGCAACGGTCGGAATTTTGAGTAGCAAAATCCTCAGGGCTATCATGTTCCTCACTACGTAGGCAATCCGCACTGGCGAATTCCTAACTCCTAAGTCAGAACAAATTCCTCAGTGACCAGAAGAACTTCGTCTCTGTCACTGAAGAATATGACTGAACTGTATGAGATTTCCAATGGCTTCACTCGAAGGGATTGGTAGGTGTAGGATTTGAGTTGAGCATCACATGGAAATTTTTCCTTAGTATTTCCTTGACCCCCTTTAACAGTACGGTGTTTCCTATCACTCAAGAAAGAGAAAATTAAACTACGAAAACAAAAGTCTTCACGCTTCATGTTCCTCAAATGAATACCAAGTCTTCAAGGTCACACCAATTTCTTCACTTTCAAAGTCTTCAGAAAGTCTTCAAAAATCCAAAGTCTTCAGTCGAAGAACTTCATTTTTAGGGGTCGACTTTCTCTACAAATATCAAACTCCTCATAGACTTATAGACATGTGTACACTCACAAACGCATTAGTCCCTTAACCTATAAGTCTTCAATACACCAAAATCACTAAGGGGCACTAGATGCACTTACACATAGCCATAAAAAGGATCAGACTCAACCAAAGTAATTAACTCAGGATCGACAGAGAAATCATAATCCTTATCAGTAATAAAGATAGTTGAAGTAGCAAAAGCAGGGCCATATTTCATTCTAGCATTCAAAGACTTTTCTCCGAGCTTAGCTAATAATTTCTTAATATCAGATCTATCATTGCAAGCTAAGAACTCTCTAGCAGTTTCTTCATCCATAACATAACCCTCAGGCACAACAGGCAATTCATATCTAGGGGGAGAATCTTCATCACTTTCATCAATATTATCAGTTTCAATAATTTCATTCTCTCTAGCCCTAGCAAGTTGTTCTTCAAGAAATTCACCTAGTGGCACAATATTATCAAGCATAGAAGTAGTTTCATCATAAGTATCATGTAGAGCAGAAGTTGCATCATCAATAACATGCGACATATCAGAATGAATAGCAGGAGTAGGTGACACAAGTTTACTCAAAACAGAAGGTGAATCAAGTGCAGAGCTAGATGACAGTTCCTTACCTCCCCTCGTAGTTGAGGGAAAATCTTGGTTCTTTGATCTTTCAAGTTATTCATAGTGACCAGTAGATAGAAATCCCAAGTAACTCAAAGAATAGAGCTATGCTCCCCGGCAACAGCGCCAGAAAATAGTCTTGATAACCCACAAGTATAGGGGGTCGCAACAGTTTTCGAGGGTAGAGTATTCAACCCAAATTTATTGATTCGACACAAGGGGAGCCAAAGAATATTCTTAAGTATTAGCAGTTGAGTTCTCAATTCAACCACACCTGGAAACTTAATATCTGCAGCAAGGTATTTAATAGCAAAGTAATATGATAGTAGTGGTAATGGTAGCCAAAGTAATATTTTTTGGTTTTATAGTGATTGTAACAGTAGCAACGGAAAAGTAAATAAGCGAAAAAAATATAGGAAAAGCTCGTAGGCAATGGATCAGTGATGGATAAATATGTCGGATGCGATCGATCATGAAACAGTTATAACATAGGGTGACACAGAACTAGCTCCAGTTCATCAATGTAATGTAGGCATGTATTCCGAATATAGTCATACGTGCTTATGGAAAAGAACTTGCATGACATCTTTTGTCCCACCCTCCCGTGGCAGCGGGGTCCTATTGGAAACTAAGAGATATTAAGGCCTCCTTTTAATAGAGTACCGGACCAAAGCATTAACACATGGTGAATACATGAACTCCTCAAACTACGGTCATCATCGGTAATGGTCCCGATTATTGTCAATTCGGGGTTAACAGATCATAACACATAATAGGTGGCTATAGACTTGCAAGATAGGATCAAGAACTCACATATATTCATGAAAACATAATAGGTTCAGATCTGAAATCATGGCACTCGGGCCCTAGTGACAAGCATTAAGCATAGCAAAGTCATAACAACATCAATATCAGAACATAGTGGATACTAGGGATCAAACCCTAACAAAACTAACTCGATTACATGATAAATCTCATCCAACCCATCACCATCCAGCAAGCCTATGATGGAATTACTCACGCATGGCGGTGAGCATCATGAAATTGGTGATGGAGGAAGGTTGATGACAACGATGGCGACGGATTCCCCTCTCCGGAGCCCCGAACGGACTCTAGATCAGCCCTCCCGAGAGAGTTTAGGGCTTGGAGGCGGCTCCGTACCGTAAAACGCGATGAATCCTTCTCTCCTATTTTTTCTCCCTAAACACGAATATATGGAGTTTGAGTTGAGGTCGGTGGAGCGTCAGGGGGCCCACGAGGCAGGGGGGCTCGCCCCCCACCCCTGTGGACAGGGTCTGGGCCCCCTGACGTGGATTCTTCTTCCAGTATTTTTTATATATTACAAAAATAATCTCCGTTGATTTTCAGGTCATTCTGAGAACTTTTATTTCTACACAAAAATAACACCATGGCAATTCTGCTGAAAACAGCGTCAGTCCAGGTTAGTTCCATTCAAATCATGCAAGTTAGAGTCCAAAACAAGGGCAAAAGTGTTTGGAAAAGTAGATACGACGGAGACGTATCAGGGACCGGCGACGGTGGATCAGGCCCGCGGAGGACGACGGGGACACCTCGGCGGCCACCTCCCCCCGTCGGGCGAAAAGGCCACACTAAACCTCTTTTTGGCCATTGGCTACTCAAGCTCCCCAACATACAGGTAGAGGTTGAGGATGGAGGCGCCGGCGATGGCGGCAACCTACCAATGGTTTCGAGGGTTGTGTGTGTCTGTGTGAGCGGAGGTTGTGTTTGAGGAAATACTGCGGCAACTGAAAATTTTACTAGGCGGGAGTAGCAAGGCGGGGCTACTGAAAATTTGGATCAAGGGCGAGCAGATATTTTTGAGATTGCGAGGGATGCAGAGGCGGGAGTAAAATGTCGGGACTACTGAAAATTTGAATCAAGGGATTGAAGCAGAGCGGGAGTAACAGACATCGCACATGGTCCGCACATACTAATCGTGTGCTATCAAACATTAAAACCTTCCAGGCGATAGATATTTTCGAGATTGCGAGGGATGCAGAGGCGGGAGTTTTGGGGGAGCAAGCCAGTGTGCTTGACACACCGGCTGTGGACTATAGCCGACGCACCTTCACGCGTAAGCCATAGGCGTACTATACACCGACGGTGCTCCAAGATATTTTGTACTACATCTCACATGGTTGGTGAGAATAAACTGTGTGGAATCTACTTGATTTGAATTACAAAATGGGGTCACAGCGGCAATGGACGTTGTTTGAATTGCTAGACCTTTTATCTGCAGTGAACATGCAACTATATGTGTGCCGTAAAAGAATTGGAATTATTCAGGGTTCGTTTGGACATTTCATACGTTAAACTGGTTTTCTAGCCATTTCAGGTGCACAATTCAAAATTAAACTACATGCACATGCTTCGGTGCATACAAATTGGTTGAAAAATCGAATTTGTGTACTTCAGTGCATGCTTAGGTCCATGGAAGAAACGGGAATGAATTTTTCGGGGTACGTTTGGCCTTTTTTTATACATTAACTGGATTTTCTAGGCATTTTATGTGCATAATTCAAATTTGAACTACAAGCACATGCTCCAATGCACTAAAGTTTGTTGAAAAATCACATGTGTGTCCTTGGGTGAATTTCTAGGTCCCATGCAAGAGATGGGAATGAATTTCAAACACCAGGGCACTGTTGATTGCGGGCAAAACATTGAGATACCTGGTTTTTAAATTCTAGTAAATCCAAAACTCGTCTTAAATTCATGAAACTCGGCATGCTATCATGGAGCGGCATCAACATGTCGTGGTGAAAATTTTATCTCATTAGGGGCAGGTTTGGGTATAAGCTTCTCACAAACCAGAGCTTCTTACAACAAGCATGATGGTTTTGATAAGGAACGTGCCATCTTTGGGGACGGTACGATATCCGTTGCCTCTTATTGCGTTCAAAAAATTTCTAGTGTCAACATAGAACAACATGAGTGTTGTGTTCAATCTTGGAATTTTTCGGGGTTCGTTTGTCCTTTTTTATACATTAACTCGGGTTTTTAGGCATTTTATGTGCATAATTCAAATTTGAAGTACAAGCACATGCTCCAATGCACCAAAGTTGGTTGAAAAATCGCATGTGTGTCCTTGGGTGAATTTCTAGGTCCCATGCAAGAGATGGGAATGAAATCCAAACACCGTGGCACTGTTGATTGCCAGCAAAACATTGAGATGCCTGGTTTTTAAATTCTAGTAAATCCAAAACTCTTCTAAAATTCATGAAACTTGGCATGCTATCATGGAGTGGCATCAACATGCTGTGGTGAAAATTTTGTCCCATTTGGGACAGGTTCGGGTATAAGATTCTCACAAACCATAGCTTCTCACAACAAGCATGATGGTTTTGATAGGGAACATACCACCTTTGGTGACGGGACGATATCCGTTGCTTCTTATTGCTTTCAAAAAATTTCTAGTGTCAACATAGAACAATATGAGTGTTGTGTTCAATCTTGGAATTTTTCGGGGTTCGTTTGGCCTTTTTGATACATTAACTGGGTTTTCTAGGCATTTTATGTGCATAATTCAAATTTGAACTACAAGCACATGCTCCAATGCACTAAAGTTGGTTGAAAAATCACATGTGTGTCCTTGGGTGAATTTCTAGGTCCCATGCAAGAGATGGGAATGAAATTCAAACACCAGAGCATTGTTGATTGCCAGCAAAACATTGAGATGCCTAGTTTTTAAATTCTAATAAATCCAAAACTCGTATGAAATTCATGAAACTTGGCATGCTATCATGGAGCGGCATCAACATGCCGTGGTAAAAAAATTGTCCCATTTGGGGCAGGTTCGGGTATAAGCTTCTCACAAACCAGAGCTTCTCACAACAAGCATGATGGTTTCGATCGGGAACGTCCCACCTTTGGGGATGAAACGATATCCATTGCCTCTTATTGCTTTCAAAAATTTCTAGTGTCAACATAGAACAACAGGAGTGTTGTGTCAATTTTTGTGATATTTTGGGGTTCGTTTGGACATTTTTAATGCATTAACTGGGTTTTCTAGGCATTTTATGTGCATAATTCAAATTTGAACTACAAGCACATGCTCCAATGCACTAAGGTTCGTTGAAAAAACTAATCTGTGTCATTGGGTGAATTTCTAGGTCCCATGCAAGAGATGGGAATGAAATTCAAACACCAGGGCACTGTTGATTGCCGACAAAACGTTGAGATGCTTGGTTTTTAAATTCTAGTAAATCCAAAACTCGTCTGAAATTCATGAAACTTGGCATGCTATGATGGAGCGGCATCAACATGCCATGTTAAAAAATCCCATTTGGGGCAGGTTCGGGCATATGCTTCTCACAACAAGCATGATGGTTTCAGTAGGGAACGTCCCACCTTTGGGGATGAAACGATATCCATTGCCTCTTATTGCTTTCAACAAATTTCTTGTGTCAACATAGAACAATAGGAGTATTGTGTCAATTTTTGGGATTTTTCGGGGTTCATTTGGACATTTTTATGCATTAACTGAGTTTCAATGCATTTATGTGCATAATTCAAATTTGAACTACATGCACATGCTCCAGTGCATATAAATTGGTTGAAAAATCAAATATGTGTCCTTGGGTGCATGCTTAGGTCCCATGCAAGAAATGGGAATGAATTTCAAACACCAGGGCACCGTTGATTACCGGTAAAATATTGAGATGCCTCGTTTTTAAATTCTAGTAATCCAAAACTCGTCTAAAATTCATGAAACTTGGCATGCTTTCATGGAGCGGCATCAACATGCCGTGGTAAAAATTTATCCCGTTTGGGGCAGGTTTGGGTATATGCTTCTCACAAACCAGAGCTTCTCACAACAAGCATCATGGTTTCGGTAGGGAATGTCCCACCTTTGGGGACGAAACGATATCCACTGCCTCTTATTGCTTCCAAAAAAATTCTCGTGTCAACATAGAACAACAGGAGTGTTGTGCCAATTTTTGTGATTTTTTAGGGTTCTTTTGGACATTTTATGCATTAACTGAGTTTTCAATGCATTTATGTGCATAATTCAAATTTGAACTACATGCACATGCTCCAGTGCATATAAATTGGTTGAAAAATCAAATCTGTGTCCTTGGGTGCATGCTTAGGTCCCATGCAATAAACGGGAATGAATTTCAAACACCATGGCACCGTTGATTGCTAGCAAAACATTGAGATGCCTGGTTTTTAAATTCTAGTAAATCCAAAACTCGTCTGAAATTCATGAAACTTGGCATGCTATCATGGAATGGCACCCGACATGATGTGGTATTATTCGTGTCCATTTTGAGAGAAGGCGCACTCAAATAATTATAGCCAACAAAGGCATTTTGGAAAAATAGATACCACTTTAATATCTCAAACGTTTGTATAATTCAAACCGTGTGTGTTCTGTTAACCATTCACGTGACGCCACGTGTCTTGGTTTTAATGGTTGTAGGAGGTGCCGTGCGGACAGCTGCTTGACCTTGACTGAAGGGGAGGCGTGCGGGCGTAGTCCGGTGCACAAGCTGACCGAGAGGCGTACAAGTTGTCCTCCAATGCGCAGGCTCACCAGGAAGCGTGCGAGCTGTACGCTACGCAGGCTCACTGGGAAGCAAGCCCTTTGACTTCCATGGCCGCCCGCCTTCCTCTCCATTAATGGCGCCCGAGCCTGTTTAATACGAGC
>NC_041388.1:263673208-263709910 GCF_002162155.2 Triticum dicoccoides
CCTCCACCGCCATGGCGCAGAATGATCATCTGCCACTAGTCTTCAAGTTTGGTGAAGTCGACTCCGAGCCGGAGGAGATAGAAAAAAAGAAAGAATGGGGCCTCATGGACATGGCCTAGAACGAGCTGGCCACGGCGGTTGCTGCCCCCGCTCCCTTCCCAGCGACCATCCCCGTAGCATTGACGGGTTGGTCGCCAAGCACTATTGCAGAGCTGGAAGCCGCGGGCGTCAGCGAGGTCTCCGCGGACCCGCGCGAGATCGTGTACATGCCAGCGCCAGCGCCCATGCCCGTGCCCGTGTGCGCCCCTCCACCCACCGTGGCGCCGGCCCCCGTGCGTTTGGCTGCACCTGTCGTGCCCGTGCGCGCCCCTCACCCACCGCGGCGCCGGTCCCCATGCGTTTGGCTGCACCCGCCGCGCCTGTGCCCGTGCCCGCCTCAGCAGCATGGGACGCTGTCGTCAACCACTACCTCTCAGCGGCGCCAATTGCTGTCCTCCCGTGCCCCGCCCGTCGGTCGCGCGACGACATGTTGTTTGATTTACAAGTGAAGAACATTTTGTGCTACCTTGAAGAGTTCAACAACGGCGTCCCGGAGGACGACAACGACAACGATGGCGCGGCACGCCGCCTCCGCCGCCGCCGGAAATAGTTTTTTTTGGGTTTAATATTGTATCTCGAATTCTCGATCATATGAATATAAATTCGTAGTGTGACTAAATGAAAGATATGGTTTGAACAAACTTGTGTTTTTCTCTCTTAATGTACAGACTTATCAAACAATTTTATTTTGAAAAAAACGTCAATGGTTTTCAAATATAAAACACTCATCGCAAACGTTTTAGTTAGAACACCCGTATGCAAATCGACAGCTTCCCCAGGAAGCCAAGGGAAAATGTGCCGAGCAGGATTTATGCATCCCTTCAACGCAAACGGTTGTTTTGCATGACCCGTGTGCAACCACGTACAAACAATTGGGTAAGATTTGCATATCTGTCATTTTGGGTATGTTGCCATTTCTCAAAATGGAAAGATTGACATTTTTTTATCTAGTAACATTGCCATTTGTCAACCTTGTAACACTGCGATTTGTCAAAATATGCGGCTACAAATCACTAGCACTATCTAATTTTTGCAACTAAAATCACTAGCACTGTTCATATGGACACCACTAGCAGGCGTGAGTTCATGGATGCATATGCAAATGTACCATTGATTACATACAACAAGTCATCAACCCACAACGACGACGAGGATACACGGTGGATTATAGATCATTTCCAACAAAACATTCTAGTAAAGTTTTTCTCACACAACAAATAATAAAGTGATGAAATGAACTTAAGCTCAACCACTCGTCGGCGTTGGAAATGCTTGCTTTCAACCAGAAGTGATTCTCTGGGAAGGGCCAGCTACTGTCAATCTCGAGACCAACACAACACTGATCATCGAGGCTGAAGCGGCCTATGTCAGGACCCATATTGGGATGGGACGGTAGGGAAGCATAGTAATGTCCAAGGTATAGATACAGTTGCTTCTCATAAATGGTAGTAACGTTGTGTCAACAGCAGCTGGATCGCCTTCCACCATCATTGGATAGTTTTTTCCAAGGATGAGCGAGTTTCCTCCAAGACTTTCAATACTGAACCAGGGAGAAGGTGTTGGCGCTAGTACACTAGTATCCATCCCGAATACCCTGCAACGGATGTTGGAATAGGTCCGGAGAGTGCGACCATAGGAGACAACACCTGCTTCCTTAGTAACATCAGCAGTGCCCTATATACAGACAAGAAGAGGTGATCCATCAGAATAAGTTTCCAAACGCCACTGAGTATATGGGTCCTGCTCGTCCTCATGCTCGTGAATAAAAAATTTCAAGTATAGGTGGTGGAATGTTCACAGGACCTTGGAAACACAAGAAGGTTAATTAGTAAAGGGAAACTAGCTAACTCGTATGCATGTGGATGAAACAGTTATAATTATGGTGGAAAACAAATGTACCGAAATCATAAGGATTCCATGCAAAAATAGTGCCACGAGTGGTGGCAGCAAACACAAGACCATCATATTGAATTACATCACAGTACTCATCCGTGTATAGAATCTGATTTTTGAGCAATATCCATCAAGTCAAACCATGAAGGATGACAACAAGCTTGTCAAAGATAGCGACAACACAAGCATTCCTATAATCCCAAGAGAGGTTGGGAACTCGACAAATTGCTATCTTTCATAGATGACAGTCAGCATGATCATATTTGAACTCATGTAGAATACTGGTGTACTCAACCTCTGGGCAGTCGCCTGAGATTTTTCAAAGTGGAACCCGGTGACGAGTGTACACATTCACAAGTTCCCACTCGCAGTTGTACCCAATATAAACAACCCAATCTCCATTTGCGCCTGCCCAAGCCTTGACCTCAAGCGATCGCATCTTAACATCATAAATATCATTATCAAGCGGCATCAACTTACACAAGGCGAGGCTTCCCTCGTTCCCACGCCAGTCAGCAGGGTCACGGCGAAGAAGATAGGGGAGATCAAACCGCTCCTGGACCCTTGGCACTACAAAAAAAGACACATCCGTGACATTTTGGGCCGAACTAAAAAAATTTTGTCATACATATGACACTTCTATGACGATAGTTGTGACAAAACCCGGTATCATCTTAGATGTGGTGGGCTCCTACTTCTATGACAAAAAATCATGACACAAAATGGGCTTTTCGTCCTGGGCGGGCCGGAGACGCAGCTGCATGACATTCTTTGGGCCGTCCATGATGGAAAAAACCGTGGTAGAAGCGAGGGCGAGGAAAATTTCGGGAAGTTCCCGGTTACGGTGGGAGGTCGGGGGCCGAGCGATGCGCGTTTCTCTCGTACACGTACGTGTGTGTGTGTGAGGCGTTGGCTCTAACTGAACCCGAGCGAGGCGTTGGGCTCTAACTGAACCCGAGCGATTGCACTGCAGGCTACGCATTACTAAACCTGAGCGATCAATCGATGGCTGTTAACTGAACCCGATCGAGCGATTCCTTCGCTACTGGTGCTAACTGAGGCTGATCGATGCTGCCTCTGGGATGAACAGTGAGTGTTGCGGGGGGTTTGGATGAACAGTGAGCGGTGGTGTTGCCTCTGGATGAACAGGACCCCATGGTGTGGTGGAGGGCTGGATGAACAATAGACGGTGGAGGGGTGCCCGTGGAGGGGTGGTTGAACAGGACCGCGTGGTGTGGAGGGCTGGATGAACAGTAGACGGTGGAGGGGTGGTTGAACAGTAAGCGGTGGAGTAGCACGCGGTGGAGGCTGGATGAATAGGAGCCCGTGGAGTCCCGTTTTGCGGTACGCCACACCCCTCCCGATGAACAGGACCCCCGTTTCGACCATAGGAGGTCCGTTTCGTCCGTTTTGCGGTATGCCACACCCCTCCTGATCAACAGGACCCCCGTTTCGACCGTAGGAGGTCCATTTCCTCCGTTCTGTGGTATGCCAGGCCTCGTTTCCATCACCTGTTCCGTCCAAGCCCTCCCGATGAACACGACCACGCATTCCGTTCCGACCCAGCTGGTTGGCTCCCACGCGTTCCGTTGCCTCCCCATGAACACGACGCATTCTGTTGCCTCCCCATGAACACGGCGCATTCAGTTGCCTCCCCATGAACACGACGCATTCCGTTGCCTCCCCATGAACACGACGATGACGCTGTTTCCCCGTTCCGACCCAGCCATGTACACGAGCCCTGGCCGTACGTATGCGCGAGTAGGCGTTCGAGACCCTGTCCGTATGTACGTATGTGGCCGTATTTTCTTTCTTGCACCCTGGCCATTGTACATACGTGTACATGCTACGTGCGCGCCTCTACTATGACACGTGCGCGCCTCTACTACGACACGTGCGTGCCTCTACATCAACCAGTATATATGTACGTACACGTTCGCGACCAGAATGACAACACTACGTACGCTTCGACCAGGTGGGTCCCTACTTTCACGCACTTCCTTGCGTGCGAAGATGTAGCTGGTGGGTCCCAGCAGTCAGGGGGCGAATCATTTTGTTTTTTTGCCCGGACGCACTTCCTTGCGTGCGAAGGTGTAGCTGGTGGGTCCCAGTAGTCAGGGGGAAACGTTTTTTTCACGAAATACGGTGGCCCGTCCGGTGGGTCCCCGCTGTCAGGTGGAGGAATAATTATTTTGCATGTAATAAGGAGGCACTTCCTTGCTGCGGCCATGGACCCAGCTGTCAGCCTCTCCACATATAGTCCACGTCCGATGGAAGCCGTTCCTTGACCATGTTGACCACGCCACGCCGAGAGCACCAGGGCGGTGGACGACGGCGAGGCCTAGGAAGGGAACAACGCGGAGCCGGGGAAGACGCGACAGTGGATGCCCATGCGTAGAGGAGTACGAGGGTTCACTGGTTTGCTGCGGTGTGAGGCTGCCGTCGCCGCAGAATAATATGGGGTGTGGGTGAGTAGAGGGATGGCCTGGCCAGCGGTGGGAGTAGTAGGATGCGGTGAGGCCTCCGCCGCATCGCAGCCGGCCACGGGAGGCAGGAGCACGAGGCATGACCGGCGCTGGTTTGGGCGGCTGGAGCAAGAAGACCAGAGGTTGAAGAAGCACTACGGCCATTGGATGGACATCATACGGTCACTGGAGCTAGAATCGTGCATATATTGACTAAGTTGACAAAGCCCTCCGTCCCCGTCAACTTAGTAGGCCCACAAGTCAGCCTGCCACTATACTGGGTCCCAGCTAACAGGGGGAGTATTCATTTTTTTTGTGCGTAATAAGGAGGCACTTCCTTGCGTGCGAAGATATAGCTGGTGGGTCCGAGCTGTCAGCGGCGGTAACGTTTTTTCACGAAATACAGAGGCCCTTTTGGTGGGTCCCTGGTGTCAGGTGGAGGAATCATTATTTTGCGCGTAATAAGGAGGCATTTCCTTGCTTGCGGCCGTGGACCCAACTGTCGGCCTCTCCACGTACAGTCCACTTCAGATGCATGTCGGTCGTTGACCACGTTGACCAAGCCACGCCGAGAGCACCAGGGCGGTGGACGACGGCGAGGCCTAGGAAGGGAACGACACGGAGGTAGGGAAGACTCGGCAGTTGTTTCCCACGCAGAGGGGAGTATGACTGTACGAGGGTTTACTGGTTTGTTTGCCGTCGCCGGAGAATAACAGCAGGTGTGGGTGAGTAGAGGGATGGCTAGGCCAGCGATGAGAGTACGATGGGGCGGTGAGGCCTGCGCGGAAGCACAGCCGGCCGCGGGGAGGAGGGAGCAGGCAGTCCTCCCGCCGGCGCTTGTTTGAGCGGCTGGAGCAGGAAGAGCAGAGATTGAAGAAGCACGACGGCCATTCGATGGACATCCAACAGCCACTGCTTGTGCGTCAACCTTTTTTTAGGAAAGCCTCAAATCTGTGGAAAATAGCATACAACCCATTTGCTAATTCTTAAGGGTTTTTTTGGAGCACATATTCTTTTTGTTAGCATTACAGCCCATATTGTGGCCACGGTTAAAAAATTATACAAAATTTTGCATATTTCGGTGCGGTCCGAACTGTTTTTAATCCCAAAAATTCGACTCACATTCAAACTGATTTTAAAAATAAATGTATATCAGTATAAAATCCAACAAATTCTCCACGCATAAAAATTAATGTAATTTAAAATCTCGAAATGAAAAAAAAGATATTTGAAACTAATTGTCGGTTTGATGTGTTTTAAAAATGTACAACCCATTTCTCATTACTGATGGGCCATTTTCTCGGCCAGCCGAATGAAATCTCTCCTCGTCTTGAAAGATTTGCAGCCCAACAGGCCTGACAAAGCGACTTACTTGGCAAATCACAAAAAAACTGGGTTGTGGCCGTGGACCCAGCTGTCAGCCTCTCCACGTACAGTACTCTTCCGATGGAAGTCGTTCCTTGACCACGTTGACCACGCCGCGCGGAGAGCACCATGGCGGTGGACGACGTCGAGGCCTAGGAAAGGGACGACGTGGAGCCGGGGAAGACGCGGCAGTGGAAGCCCGCGCGGAGAGGAGTACAAGGGTTCACTGGTTCGGCTGCGGTGTGAGGCTGCCGTCGCCGCAGGGCCTGGCCAGTGGTGGGAATAGTAGGGGGTGGTGAGGCCTCCGCGGCAGCACAGCCGGCCACGGGAGGCAGGAGCATGCGGCACGACCGGCGCTGCTTTGGGCGGCTGGAGCAAGAAGACCACAGGTTGAAGAAGCACTAAGGCCGTTGGATGGACATCGTACGGTCACTGGAGCTAGAATCATTCATATTGACTAAGTTGACAAAGCCCTCCGTCCCGGTCAACTTAGTAGGCCCACAAGTCAGCCTCCCACAATGGTGGGTCCCAGCTAGCGGGGGGGTATTCATTTTTTTGTGCGTAATAAGGAGGCACTTCCTTGCGTGCGAAGATATAGTTGGTGGGTCCGACATGTCAGTGGGGGGAACGTTTTTTCACGAAATACAGAGGCCCTTCCGGTGGGTCCCAGCTGCCAGGTGGAGGAATCATTATTTTGCGCGTACAGTCCATGGCCGATGGATGTCGTTCGTTGACCATGTTGACCAGGCCGCGCCGAGAGCACCATGGCGGTGGACGACGGCGAGGCCTAGGAAGGGAACGACACGGAGTCGGGGAAGACTCGGCAATGGTTGCCCACACGGTGGGGAGTACGAGGGTTTACTGGTACGGATGCCGTCACCAAAAAATAATAGGAGGTGTGGGTGAGTAGAGGAATGGCCTGACCAGCAATGAAGTAGGGTGGGGTGGTGCGGCCTGTGCGGCAGCACAGCCGGCCACGGGAGGCGGGAGCAGGCAGTCCCACTGGAGCTGGTTTGGGCGGCTAGAGCAAGAAGATCAGATATTGAAGAAGCAGCACAGCCGTTGGATTAACATCCAACGGTCACTGCTGCTAGAATCATTTGTGGACTAAGTTGACAAAGCCAAAGTACACGTCAACCTAGTAGACCCACAAGTCAGCCTCCAAATCTGTCCCAAACAGCATACAGCCTGAAATTTCTAGCTAGATTCAAATTAATTTTAAATCTAAATATACCTTAATTTAAATTTAATGAAATTTTACCCGCACAAAAACAATGAAATTTAAAATATCAAAATCCGAAAGAAAACAGTGTTTTGGAACTAATTGCATGTTTGCTATATTTCTTCATTTTACAGCCCATTTATTATTACTTATAGCCCATTTCTTATTACTTATAGCCCTTTTTCTGGGCAAAATGAATCCCTCCTCGTCTTGAAAGATTTCCGGCCCAGCAGGGCGTAGAAAAGCAAGTAGGCCTACGTTGGTTATTCTGCAAAAAACAAAATAGCTGGCTAGCCATTTTCAGAAAGGAAAAAAACAAACTGGGTTGGTCATGTGTTAAACATATGAAATAAAAGCCTGGACTAGACGGGACACAAGTCCCGCACAACCCAGTTGATACCCTTCTCCGTCCCGAAAAAACAAAGTTACTGCGCGCGCTGTTGGGTCCCTATTGTCATCCTCACCATGTACAGTCATCTCCTTATTCCTCTCGGTTGTTGACCATGTTGACAACACCGAAGGGCGGCGCCGCAGTGAGCGAACCAAGGCGGAGGACGATGGTGAGGCCTCGGGCGGGAACGAACAGGAGCCGGGGAAGATCACAGCCAGCCGTGGGAGGCGGGAGCAGGCGGTTCCGCCGGCGCTGGTTTGGCTTTGGTGGCTCGAGGAAGAAGAGACTGAAGAAACGCGATAGACGTTGAATGTCAATCCAACGGTCAAGGTTGGCACAATCATTTGTTGACTAAGCAGACACCAAGTAGCATACTTTTTTATATATAGAAAGAAAATCAAAGACTTGGGAAGGCATACAGAACAAGCTAGTGTACCAGTAAAGAGACGTTGCCGAGTTTTAGAAAAAAGAAAGACGTGCTCCTGTAGCTGGTTCGAATCCAAACCTAGACTATGACTATCTATGCTACTCTGCAAGTAATGAAACTGACATATCCAACGCTCGCTTCTCCTCTTCTCTACTTACTCTGCCTAGCATCAGAAGCTCTGGCCGCAGCAACCATGTCCGCTGGCTGCTCGTCCACCTGCTCTTCAGCAGGCAACAACCAGATATGCGCCAAGTCACCACCCGTACCATCGCATGTGGGTCTCATCACACCCCCGCCGGCACGCGCACCGCAGCCGATTGCTCATCGCAACCCGCTGCCGTTGGTGTGGTGCCGCTGCTGCAAATCACGCAGAGTCATCCGTCGCGTCTCAACCACAATCCGCAACCCTGGCCGAGTCTCCTACAAATGCCCGAATCATGGGGTAATAATATGTTTAAGTGTTGTCTGCTGCTTTCAGTTGTTGATTTTTTAATAGTTTGGTTGATGATCTTCCAATTTGATTCGTGCAGAAACAGGAAGATTCGTGTGACTTGTATTTCTGGGAAGTTGTTGATGTGGGGGAATGCAACTATGCTGATTATTTGGTTAGCCGAGGAATCCCAATACCAGCAGGTTGGGGTGTTGGACAAGTAACTGAAGGAACGGCAGAAGAGGAAGATGCAGAGCAGAAGGTTAAAGATGCAGTTCCTCTGATCATGGCCAAGCAACAGCTGCTGAACGACCTTGACAGCAATGAGGAGATGAAAAAGCTTGTGAAGATAATGGGCAAAATCGATATGCTCTGTAGGATGATTGTCTCTTTATTTGTAGTGTATGTAGCACTCGTGATGTATTCAGTGGCTACGACATGAGCACTTTGCTGAAACTAGTAATGAATGAAACCTATGTAGCAGGCTGGGCGTAGTGTTGTGAACATCTAATGATTTCTATTAACAAAAATCAAGGGGTATCCCCTTTTGCTCATATAAATAAATAAATAGCAGAGGCCCTATCGGGTCAGCTTTGTTCTCATTCGAAGACATCGAGCAAATTGCAGTCCAACAACAAACTATGTTATCAAATTCAAGTTTCACAGCCAAATATGAGTACAACTAAACAACAATGTCATCATGTTTTAGTTGTCATACAATCACCAAACACAAATCAGCATACATAACAAGTGATATTCTCACAGCAAAATACTAAACAACTTGTTCATCAGGTTTCAGTTGTCATAGCAAACACAATTTCACATAGTAGATAAAAAACGTCTTCTGACAGGCAAATACGACAAAAGCAATGTAATCCCCATCCGCAGCAGCAGCGTCAACATCTTCGCCATGTGTATCAGTCTGAATCGTAATTCCCCACGGTGTCATCTTCTTGTTCGTCCTCAACATCCTCGAACGTTGGCTTCTTCTTGATCAACTCTTGTATGTCCACAGCACGACAGGCAATCTTTTCGCCGGCGTCATTGACGTGATGGTTCTCAAAGATATTAGGAACATCTGTGTTATCTTGTACATCAGGAGCAGTGTAAGCATCATCTTGTTGTGCAACTTCATTAAACGAATCCCTCTGCTCAAACCTTTGCAATACTCTCCAGTCATCGCTACGTGCAAATGTGTCTTCCAAGAAAAAATATCTGTGTTGCTTGATTTGCCAAAATAAAAGGCTCGTTGGTCTGGTACGCCGCCTTGACATTGATGGATTTGAAATAATCATCAGCTCTGGGTTTTGCGATCTTGGAAAACAGGTTATACCAACGACAGCACAACAGAACCACACACCAATGATCCTCAAAACTGGAGATATACTGCAACTGAACAATGTCTGTTATGTTAGCATACATTTCAGTGGTCTCTTTGTCATACGTATCCGTGATCATGATGGCACTGTTTTGTGTCTTCCTGCCTTCGTCTCGTGCAAGGGTGTTGTAGCGCACATCTCCAACAACGCAAGATTCATAATGTCTTTACCCGAGTATCAGGACCCATTGCTATTGAGTAAAGGGCATCATCAACTGTCTGCCCATCCTCCCGCATCTTCTTAACCTATGGTTAGAAAATAGACAAGTTGATCATCTTATGTACTCAATATATTAAAAAAACTGACAGTGCACTTCAAAAGCTTACATGGTTCTTGAACCATTTCGCAAATCCCGCCATAACCAGTTTGTCAATGTTTCTTGCATTTTGCGGCAGTAACTTCTCTTTGTAGATGCTGCACAACATAGTGATCGCGTCAAACATCTAAATATATAAGAATGTGCTACAAGTTTAGTAGATTATGATGTATAAGCTGCAGTATTGCACTTACTTGATATAAGGTAGTATCTCAGGACAGTTATTCAACACATACCAAACCATTTTGTCCAAATCTTTAGGTTTGTCCTCTTGTCGACTCTTCCCTGCAACTCGAACAGAATAATCGAAAACATTGAGCCCGGGATTGTCTTCACCCACCTCTTTGCTAAGCTGATCAGTTGTTTCAATGTATTGAGTAGAATCTCAGCGCTTCTGTAGCAATGTAGGCCTCTGCAATGGAACCCTCGGGTCTAGCTCTGTTCCTAACATAGCCCTTGAAATTGCCTAGCCGCCTTTCAATAAGGTACATCCAGCCATATTGTACTGGACCTCTAAGTAGTACCTCATCAGGTAGATGAACAGCCAAATGCACCATCACATCAAAGAAGGCTGGAGGATATATCTTCTCAAGGTTGCATAGGATAGTTGGTATCTTGTCTCTAAGACACTCCAAAGCATCTATCCTGATATTCCTACTACAGAGTTCCCTGAATAATTGTCCCAACTCTGGAACTGCTCTGTATAAGTCAGGGCGGCCCAATCCTCTAAGGATAACAGGTAAAACCCTTTGAAGTAGGACATGGAAGTCATGAGTTTTCAACCCTTGTACCTTGTTTCCATCTGCACTAACTCTCCTTTCAGGGTTGGAAGCAAATCCATGTGGGAATCTCACACGTGACAGGACCTCGCAGAATTCTTTTCTTTTTACCTTGTCCAAGACATACACAGCTGGTGCCATATTTTGTGGTTTACCTTCATCTTGCACCTGCAAATCCTTTCTGATACCCAGGTGTGTCAAATCAATCCTAGATTTTAAGGTATCTTTCGTCTTGCCTTCAATATTAAGAATTGTGCCGATAATGCTGTCACATATATTTTTCTCCATGTGCATCACATCAAGATTATGCCGCAGATCCAAATCTTTCCAATACTCCAAGTCCCACAAAGTGGACCTGCGGGTAAACAATAATCTCTCTTCTACCCCACCACACTTCCTTTTACCGCTACCATTACCAGGATGGTTTCCTGGTGTAATATGCCTGACCTTCTCTAATTCCACTTGCAACTCATCGGCGGTGAGCCTCTTTGGCACATCACGGTTTTCATGCTTTGCATTGAACACATGTCTTCAGTATTTTCTAGGATGCGGCTTGTCCTTGGCAAGGAAACGGCGGTGTCTAATGTAACAGATCTTGCTAAGTATTGCGTATGACAGCGGATTCCTGTCACAGCGAGCACATGCATTGTAACCATGTGTTGTTCGCCCTGACATAGTGCCCAAAGCCAGATAATCATGGATGCACGAAATTATAACAGCACGCAGAAAGAAATCAGCTGGTGGGCTGCTATATAGGTCTCGAGTGAGAACACCCGTCGATAGTTGTTGAAGTTCCTCCACAAGAGGCTCCATGAACAAATCAAAATCCTTTCCAGGACTTTTTGGACCTGGGATGAGCAAGGCCATCATGTAGTTTGATTCTTTGGTGCAGACATTTGGAGGCATGTTGTAAGGGATAACAAGCACTGGCCACATGCTATATGTGGTGCTTTGGTGGCCAAATGGGTTAAATCCAACTGAAGCTAAGCCAAGTCTAATGTTTCTCGGGTCAGCAGCAAACTCTTTGTGTTTATCATTGAAGCTTTTCCACTCACTACCATGAGATGGATGGCTCATTACATTCTGATCTCTTTACTCCTGGTTCCTAGAATGCCACAGTACATCCTCTCTTGTTTCAGTATCATGAAACAACCTCTGCAATCTTGGTGTAATTGGAAAATGTCTCAGAACATTATGAGGAATCCTCTTCATAGCATCGCCATATTTCCATCTTGATGATTTGCATTTCGGGCATTCACTTAAGTTGGCATAATCCTTCCGGAACAGAACACAATTATTCTTACAAACATGGATCATATCATATCCAATTCCAACTGCACAAAGGAAATTCTTCATTTTACTGTAGGTGTGTGGCAGCTCAGACGCATCTGGGAAAGATTTGCGGAAAGCATCCAACATCGCATCGAATGATTTGTTGGTCATCCGCTCAGATGTCTTCACCTGAAGAAAGGTGACCATAGCTGAGAATACTGACAACTTATTTCCTGGGGTGACAGCAACGTTGCATTGTTCCAACATGCGGGCCCACCATTTTTCTTCTGCAGGTGAAAGTTCACGGAATGCACGAGCATTTCGTAGCATTGTTTCAATGTTGGTCAAACTCACTGGCTCCGCCACCACCACCTCCTCCTCCTCTTCCACCTGAGCATTAGGCAGATCAAGATGGTGATTTGCTGCTTCCACGTAGTCAATAACATTGATGTTCATAGCTTCATCATGATGAACCCACCTAGTATATGTGAACGACATCCCATACAAGTGTAGATGATTTTGCACAGTTGACTGGGGTCTTGTAACTGAATTCATACAACTGCTACACGGGCAGAGCACATCTGATTTCGGACCACCATACTCAGCTCTGATAAAGTTCATGAAGTATTCAACCCCCTCGACATATGCAGCGGAGAATCTTCGAGCAGAAGTTATCCAAGTCATGTCCATCTGTTAGACATACAAATTAGTTCTTCTACTAGATATTACAGGAAAAACATATATGCTTTTTTATGAAGTCTAGAAAAAAATACCTAGGTCGATGTCTAAAGCTATGACAAGATATTTGGATGAGCAGATCTAAGTAACGAAATATATGTAAAGCTAATTCAGCAAACAGATTTGAGTGCCAAATTATGGCAGGTTGTTTCAGCAGTCAATCAGGCCGAGCACACAGCAATCAAACTATCGAAGGCCATCGCAGCAACAAAGATCGAGTATAAAACGGTGTAGAGCTATTTCACCTAACAGATTGGCTACTAGACCATGGCAATCTATGTCACAATAAATATATGGCGGGATATTTTAGCAACTAATCAGCCTTGGCATGCCATCTCAGCTAAGCAGATTGAGTGCAGAACAGGGCAAGGAAGCTTCTTAAGCAGAGCATATTGATAGTAAACTACTTCGGCAAACAGTGAGATTAACAGCGTCTATCAGCTAACATTCAGCGCTACACCGACATGAACGGGGCCTCAGTCTAGAATGCGCGTACCGTGGGAGAAGCTGACCGCCGTGTGTCTCCACACGAACGTCGCCAGCGGTGGCGGCGCTGACTGCCATGCGCCTCCACAAGAACGTAGCCAGAGGTGGCAGCGCGGCTAGAGGACAGCAGTCTACGAGGACATACTGTGGGAGCGAGAGGATCGCCGAACCGCGGCGCCGACGTATCGGCCCGGCGGGGAGGGCGGCTTTGGCAGAGCGAATGGAGTGGAGGGGGACAGGGGGAGGGGGTTTGGGGAATATTATTGACTAGTTGGCCGAAGGACGGTTGAATCGGATTTGGGGGGAATTTTTGGGTGTGTGGGGAGGATTTTCGCGCGGTGGGCAGGGGGAGTTTGGCGCATGGTCGGTTTCTCCAAGTGTAGTCCCATGTGTCAGTGAAGAGGCAAGCCGAAGCGCGTTCCGTTTGCGTGAGCCGTGTGCAGGACCGAACGTGTGTGGGGTGCAATGCGACCACGACAGGAGTGCTGTGAGTGTACCGCCTTTTTTCCTTTTAAACTAGGTGCTTCGCCCCCTCAAAAAAAATTGTTGCTTCGCGCGATCCATCGATACTACTACTAGTAATCCAATAATCCCGACTAAAACGGCGCGGACGGGTCTTTTCCCGCGCGATATGCTGGGAGGTTGGCTTAGTTGGGTTTTTTAGGACGAGTAATGCTACACCTACGTAATCCCAGTTACGTAATTAACGTAATGTGAAACGTGGGAGCTGTTGATTGTAGATTGGGGGGAGGGAGGGGCTCACCACCATGAAAATCAGGGGAGGAGAGAGAGAGGCAATTTACGTTAACCCTTTCGTAGGTTCCCGTAGATGTAGAAAGATGTGAAATGCGTGAATGTGTAGTGGATGTACTATTGGAGTGCCTAAGATAATTTGTGTATGTATAGACCCTATGTGTTTATTTTACTTCGCATGTTAGATTTGTCTCGGTTCAATAAAAAGCAGAGTTGGTGATGATGGTGTGCCTGTCATCCTGCAATATAGGCCGTCCGATCTATATCTAACGGATAGGAAGGAAACTATGACAATTTACCCGCACTCCTCTCCACATTTGCAGATAAGGCTTTCCCTCGTTCATCCTTTTCTCCCACAAGATCTTGATCTTCCGTGCAATGCACGGGCATCTTGCTAGTACTCCTACAATATGTATATTATTGTGAAAGTTCATGTACACCGGCCGAGATTAATGCAAACACGGCAGATTTGCATTACTTTTCGAACTTTTATAGGACAGAAAAATAAAAGAGACCGGACCCTAAACCTATTCTACGGCGGCGACCGATGTCGTCCATCTGCAATCTCTATGTACGGGGGCGGGGTTCAAGACCCGTGAAGTGAAGGTGCGTTCTCCGACGAGGAAGAGTAGAACACGGGATACGGACTGGCCAGTTGGCACACCATGCCCTGCCGCCTCCCATGCCCTACTCATCCTCGAAGGAGTCCCCGACCTCGGCGGTGCCGGACGTTGGACGGCGACAAGTAGGACGCGTGGCTGATGGTGCTCCCGTCATCGGCCGCCAGCGTGGCCACCGCTTGTGCGGTCGCGTCCGCGTCCGGCTACGCCGCTATTGCGTCGCGAGAGGCGACTTGAGCGAGGGTGGCGACCTCGAGCTTCATCCCCGAAGACAAGCTCTCCCGCAGAGCGTTCGCACTTGCGGTCATGGCAGATGTGGTGCCAGGTAGGAGGACGATGTGCTATGGTGTGGAGGTTAGCTAGGCGTTGCCGCTTTAAGTAGCGCATTCCGGTGAGGCCAAGCGCCCGGGTGCATCATTAAGTCGCCGGAGTTGGTTCCTCGGGCACCGAGCCTCTTAACGATGACATAAGAACGGATGGCATGAATGCGGGCAGCTGGCGCCGGCTAGGAACGCACCGCGCGATGGCGCAAGGGATGAGGGTTTTGGTGTGCCAGGGTAGTCGGCTGCGGTCATGGCAACGTTGGAGATGCCCTTTGCTCACATGCGATCCTTGCATGTCATTGAAAAAGCAAGATGACCCGGCATGGTCTCAGGTCCAGAGGATGTAGTTGGCCGCGCTACACCACTCCGCGGACGCGTCGCGGCGCCCCGTGCATCCTCGACGAGCCGGGTGTTGGGGTGTGTTTGGATTGTGGCCAAAGTGCACCTTACCAAAATTTTGGTCATGACCCAAAGATTGGTCTTTGTTTGGATGGTTGCCATTTTTTGGCATGCCAATGAACTCTAGCCAACTCTAGTTCATTTTTCTTGCCAATGTCGGCCAAATCATGGGCAACCAATACCTCAACCAAAATTTTGGTCATGACCGAAAGATTGGTCTTTGTTTGGATGGTTGCCATTTCTTTGGCATGCCAATGAACTCTAGCCAACTCTAGTTCATTTTTCTTGCCAATGTCGGCCAAATCATGGGCAACCAATACCTCAACCAAAATTTTGGCTACCCAATGCTTTGATGGGGCAACCTTGGGCACAAACCAAACATACCGTTGGTCGTGCCACAGCACTAACGCCACCCTCGGCACACTGAAACCGACCATGTCTAGCTACGATATGAGCGTGTCGCTCACCGCAGTCGCCGTGTCCAGAGGCGGTGCTGTAGCTGCGCCCCGTTGTTGGCCCCAACGACCCACATGAACGGTTGTCAGTGGGGAGGAGGTCGTGGGCCAGCTCCTCCATTGCACTAGTCTGCCCCACATGTCGGTTTCCCTGTTTTGCCGGCCATATTCGAGCGCCAGTGCTCTCTTTGCGCATTAGGCCTTTCACTATGTAGGCCAAGCGAGACAACTTATTGTTTATTTGAGCCGTTCAAGTATAATCATGTGGCGTTTGCTTATCTCTCATTCCTCTCCAACCCTCTTCTCCATCGATCATGTCGCCCTCCAGTCGAGTCCATCCTCCTGCATGCCTCATTTGAACATTCCGCTGAGTATCATTCGCATGTACCCACCCTAGTCCTCTTTCAATAGATCTCCGGACCCCGAGATGAAATCGAGAGGGAACGAGTAGGGGCACGTGATACCTAAGGCGGATTCAAAATTTTGAACCGGTGATCATAGCATCCGCAAATCATATATAAAGGGTATTCAATGTTCGTTTCGTTTTTGAACGTACAATATACTCCCTCCTATCCTTTCTAGTTTACATATAAGTTTTATGTGTAGTCAAAGTATCTCTACTTTGATCAAAAAGGTATGAACATTCAACAACGCCCTATCAATATTGTTAGATTCGTACGTACTCCTAGATTTGTACTCGGGATGGTTTCCAATTTGACTATTGACAAGATTAATAGTACATGAGATGTATAATGTGAAAATTATATCATTGGAAACTCCTTTCACATACGAATTTGACCTTATGCTTTGTGTAAGTTGCATGTCATATATTATTACTCTAACATTTGGTCAAAGTTAGCCTCAAAAAACGCATTAGACCCTGTATGCTTTGTGTAAGTTGCATGTCATATATTATTACTCTAACATTTGTGTAAGTTGCATGTCATATATTATTACTCTAACATTTGGTCAAAGTAGTATAGTGGAAGTGGATCCTCTGACGTAGGTATCCCTGCCTTACCCTCCCTTTCGGTCACTTACTGGCGGACCCCATGCTTTCTAGGCCCTGCATGTCAGTTACTCAATGGGTTCGGCCATGTCAGGGGATCCTCATACGCAGTATACTCCCTCTGTTTTTATTTACTCCGCATAAAACGGAGGGAGTGGTGGTATAATAAATGACGCGGGCGGGGGAGGTGGAGGGACGTCGGTTTGCTCTCAACCGCGGTCCCACAAGCGAGCGAAAACGCAAGACGAAGCGCATTCCATTCGGTGAGCAGCGTGGAGGGTCCAGCGTGCCGGGCTGCAACGCAAACGCGACAAGAGCGATGTACAGTCAAAACCGATTGACCGGTCGTCACCGGAACCACTATTCACACCAGAACCTTCGTTGCTCGGCCTACGCCAGCCATTACCCTAAAACCACACCAAATCTCCAGCCCATTCCCCCACCTTTCGATCCCCTAGCCCGCATCAAGCGTCCCCTAGTTCGCCAGAAAGCCATGGTGCGCCGCAAGATCACTTACTACAAGATGCTGACGGCGGAGCGCCGCACAGAAATCGCGGCGGTGGTCGGCGCCACAGACCTCCGTTCCCAAGCTCGCTTTGCGGTGGGCCAATCCCCGAGTTCTCTGGAGCCAAGCTACAAGGAGGAGGAAGCCGATCCAATGTTCATGGCGGAGGTCGCGGCGCAGAAGGCCCCCGATGGGTATGAGATGATGGACATCGACTTCGTGCCGGCGTCCGAGTCCCCCATGGGGCAGGCGGACCAGCGGTTCAACATGGCGATACTAAAGGAGGACCGGGAGGCAGAGGCTCAACTCGACGCGGAGCACACGCATGCCGCTGCAATCGAGGCTCTCCTGCAGGCGGAACCGAATGTCGTGGATGTGAACCGGGCGGCGGAGGCTCAACGTGAGGCGGAGCACGCGGATGCCGCTGCCATCGAGGCCCTCCTGCAGGACGAACCGGACGTCCTGGACTTGAACCGGGCGGTAGAGGCTCGACTCGACGCAGAGCACGCGGATGCCGCTCTCATAGACGCCCTCTTGCAGGCAGAACCAGACGTCCTGGACTTGAACCAGGCGGCGGAGGCTCGACTCGACGCAAAGCGCGCGGATGCCGCTGCCATCGAGGCCCTCCTGCAGGCGGAACCGGACATCGTCGACTTGAACCGGGCTGTGCTCTCGTCCGTGCAGAGCGCCCGCACACTCCGCTTGAACGAGTAGCTGGAGGCCAAGGACAACCACGGTGCGGAGACACACGTCGGCAGCGACGGCTGGTTCGCGCCGGCAGCCAAAGACGACGAGGCCGTCCCTTTCCGCGAGCAGTGATAGTTTTTCTTTATGTTGTTGTTTTCATGGATCTTTTGCTGTGTAAAAACATATATGTGTTATGCAAGTCGCCTGACTTGGGTCAGTCTACCATTTCAGGCGGTTGGATGAATATCCTACGTCTCCTAACCCTTCTTTCCTTCTTCCTCACCTCTTCTTCCCCAACAGACCACCGCACGGACCGTACGGATACTCCCCAACATGCGGTTGGATAAACATACTCTATGAACAAAAATTATGTGTCAGCGATAGGATGGCTGAGTTTGGTTTGTTCACATGCGGCAACACGTGTCAGTGAGGGTGTGTTCCCTTGGTTGGGTTTGTGGCATGCAGGAGCGACTGTGTGAGGGCGCGGTGCGATCGCGGCGTGCAGGAGCGGCCGTGTGAGGGTGCGGTGTGACCGCGACAGCCGTGCGCAAGTGTACCTCCTTCTCATTTTGAAAACTTTAGGCAAGCTTGGCAAAAATGGGTGGCGAAGTTTGGCAATGCAAGGCCTAGGCCCAAACAGGATAAGTACGTACGTACTAGGAGTACTAGTGTTAAAAAAGAAAGGCGGGGTTTTCCTTCGTGGGATTTAATTGATACAAATCCTCGTTTCACGTGTCAATTAATGCGTCTTTTTTTCTCCAAAGACCAAAATGCTAGCCATCTCACTCCTCATCTCTTGATTAATGCAGCGCCATGCAAACCAACCTTCTCACTTCCGCATGCATGCATGTCGTCTCTCTCTCTCCCCTGTCCATCTCTCTGCACGCATGCGCCTCTCGCTCTCTCTCCTGTTTCTGCATGCAAGCAACTCTCTCTGCCTTGGGAAGATGCAAAGCACATGGGAAAGAGAGATGGGATTACTGCAGGCACGCATGCGGTGGAAAGGGATGGAGGGCCCGGTTGGAAAGAGCAGCGAAAAAATGCCAATGCGCAGAGCATTGCGGGGAAAACAAAATTTTCTTAGACGCAGACAAAAAAGGACCGGAGGGAGTACTACTAGGAGTACTAGTGCGGTGAGATGGTTTCTCGAAGAAGACGATGGACAAGCGAAGTCAGCGAAGAGTGAAATGATGGTTGCTTCGTCCGTGCTTTTGTGATTTGACGCCTCACTGCTTTGTGATTTGTGATAGAAGGGACAGGGGAGTATACTCTGTGCTCTATACTGTACTACATGCGTCCAAGCATGGGAGAAAGAGGAGAGACGTTGCATTTTTCTATTCCTTCAATCAATCAATCAGGGAGCTTCGGTTCCATCTTTTTGGCTTTGGCAACACCGTTCACAATGGTTCCCACGATGCCAAAAGCTATTTTCACATTTGGCTACACATTGTGGACGCCCTTAACCGTACCACTTGGTTTTGCTCCTGTGTGATATCTATACAAATCTCAATTATATTGATCTAAAAAATTATAGAATCAAGATTAGTAAAAAGGAGGTGATTTTGCCGCGCGGATGGCGGGGGAGGTTTCTTATTTGAGCAATGCTACATCCACATATTGGTTTGCGTAAAGTTACGAACTGATGTGATGTGGGACTATTTGATTGGATTAAAGGAGAGGATTAGGCCCACCCCACCTGAAAATCAGGGGGGCATATATAGATTAGATGGAAAGTATACGTAGCATCTACGTAGCCCTTTGTAAGTCTAGGATTAGGCTTCTTATTTTCGGAGGACGTTGTCCTCGCGGTTTGCTAACATGCGGTCCCACGTGTCAGTGCTTTACCAAGCCTATCCGCGTCCCACATGAGGCAGAACAACGGCAGAAGCAACATGTGGTTAAGTTGAAGAAGATGAGGGAGAAGCGGATTTAGCAACGAGTGAAATGATGGTTGCTTCGTCCCTCCAACTTAACTACGGGAAAGGTGCAGCTTTGTGATTTAACGCCTCATTGCTCATTACTACGCCGACGCCATGACTGGGGTGCTTCACCCCGGCTGCTCTGCACTGTATTCTGGTATGGCACGTGGACCCGGTAGCTTGATGTCCCACATGTCGGCGAAAGGGACTAGAAGACTTATGAAAGCGAGCGCTCCACTCTTACGACGGAGGAGTAGACGACACGACGGCCCAGTGAACTGACACTTCTACTGTATAGTACTATAGTTTTGCTGCTTCGCACGATCCATCGATACAAACCCGATTAAATAGGAAAGGGCGGGATTTTTCCCGCGCGGTAGATGATACTGGCCATACATTTCAAAGGCAATTTTAATGTATGCAAACTGAATAATTATAAGTAACAATATGATATCTAGTAAAACTAAAAACACATATGATTTATTGTGTTAGAGTGTAGTAGTAGTGTTGTATTGCATAGTTGTTAGATGTAACATGCGAGAACATGTAGAGATGTAGTTTTGGAGGGCCTACTGAGAGAAAAGTGTAATACGGTCACCGAACTTCAGAATAAGCTGATTACGGTCACTATATACGTTTTGCGGTGATTATACGGTCACTTGCTCACAGTTCAGCATCGGATTGCACTCTTTTGACCGGCCAAATAGTCTGCATGGCGCCATGTTGACAAGTTAAATTGACCACGTTCCTTGTGGGTCCCACCTGTCAGTTTGCATAGGCAAAAGGTCAGATAAACACAAATTTACGCAGGCGCGACAAGGCTCCAACCCGTGCGCGGGAATCACCTGGTTGTGTATGTGTCTATCAGGGCCTGATGTGTGCGCATGCACGTGTAGGTTGAGCACTTGAGCGTGAGTGTGTGTTGGTCGTGTGGTGTACTGGTGTGTGCATGCGTGCGTGTGAGTGTTGCATGCGTGCGTGGCTGTGTGTGTATGTGTGAGTGTTGCGTGCGTGCGTGGGTGCATGTGTTGCGTGGATGCAGATCATGTGCATGCGTCCGTGTGTGTATAATCACCACACCAGCTCATGTGTGTTAAAACAGACGGCTCAGCATACCAATACAAGGCCACCTTGTCCGTTGCGCCCACGGTCATGACTTCGAACCACTGTCCAAATATTTTTTTGTCATTTGTTTTCATTCTTACTAGCAAGATGCCCGTGCGTTGCACGTAACATCAAGATGCATTTGTATGACTTGTTTATCTTGTGAGAGAAAAGGATGAACGAGGGAAGGCCTTATTTGCAAATGTGGAGAGGTGTGTGGGTACCTTTTTGCAAAATTGCCATAGTTTCTTTCCTATCCGTCAGATATAAATCGGACGACCTATATTGCAGGATGGCAGGCACACCATCATCACCAACTCTGTTTTTTATAAGAGTGTATTTTATGTATTTTATAAGAGTGTAGATGTAGAGTAAATACAAGTCGACATGTGGGCACGATGTTAGTGAGATAATGTGATGCAACACTAGAGGTGCCATGTGGAGCGTTTAACTGGTCAACTAGTCATGTCATGAGCAAATACAGAGTTGTACGGTGAGCCCGTGACTGTATAATAACCACTAAATGTAAATGGTGACCGTAATGAGTGGATTCTGAAGTCCAATGTGCGTATCATGCTTTCGCTTCAAATACAATGATCGTCATTGCATATATCGCGAGAGAAAGATGAAACATGCGTGAATTTTCTGAGGGCTTACTTTTAGAGGACCTGGAGATAGTTTTGTGTGCATACATGAAAGGGGCGTACAGGGGGGTATGCGATGGAGAGAGAGATGCTCTTCGTTTCTCTTTATTATGACTAACTTTGTATATAGTATAAAAATATACAAATTCACAGTGCGGAATAAATATCATTGTGGGCACCATGCAATGCAAATTAGCGTTCGTACTCCTCCATATAACTTTGTAATGTTGTATATACGTAGAAACTCTAAAATAATTTTTTGGCCACACTTTATTCAAAAGGAATGTTGTATGCGAAATAAACGTGAAGAGAGGGCTTTTTAGATCAATGGGGTACGTGATGTAACATGTGTGAATGTGTAGTTGATGCATTTGGCGGGGCCTAGAGAGGTATGTGTGTGTATTACGTATTCGAGAGAGGCATGGATAGAGGGGCCGACGGGGGGGCGTGGGAGAGATAGCACGAGAAATGAGAGTGGTCTAGAGAGAGATACGAATATGACGTCACGACAAGAGATTCCATTCCCTTGAGTGTGTGTATGCAAGGGGGAGAATAGAGGCACCAGGAGAAATTTTCTGTGTGTGTGGTGTTTGTGTTGGTATGTGTGGGTGTGAGAAGATAATGAGACGTGGGGGCAGAGGGTGTGTCACCGCGTGAGGTCCGGTGGGTTGAGGTGAGGCCCTTCGTTCGGTTTCGTCCTGCGCCACATTGGTCGGCCCGTGACGCATTTAGGAAGACCCATGGATGACTAGTCGTACAAGACAAAGATAGCAGAATTGTGAAGGACTCTGTGTCCACTGACAAAGCCGGCTAGGATTTGTAACCCTAGGTTCTCGGACTAAGGTAACCCCTTTATCTCTGATATTACTATCCATCCAACCTAACTTTAAGGGGCATCCTACAGAATGCTCTGCTAGAATCATACTCGTCGATTAGGAAGAGAGGTGTGAGACAATGCATGAGAGACAGGCGTAAAGATAATGTAGGCAGGTCCATGTATATAAAAAGGGTCGATGAGGATTGTGCGTGTGTATGTTTGCAAGAGGAAGAGTGCTTGTGATAAAGGTTAGTGGAAACATTTATAAATGGTTACGAGAGGGAGGGAGGGTTATATCTAGAGCATGTGTGCGAGAAAGACACCTCGGGAGAGAGTGTGTGAGCATGTGTGAGAGACCACCGATGGAGAGTGAAACTACACGTAAAAGACTGATCTACACATTGATTAAATATATAAATCATATCCAAATATTATGATGGGATCATGATATTTGCAATTCGCGTAAGGAGCGGTAATTGATCCATCAGACATCTAGATTCTATCGAATTTGAGCATGTCTATGTTATTATTCGACACAATTGATCCACATAGTTAGTATTTTGAAGTCCAGACAATGCATCGCTTTAGCAATTGAATATAAACGTGAGTATAGTTCATGTTGTGTGTGTAAAGCACATTATACATACGAAAGTTACACAATGGACATTATAAATAGCTACTTATGAACTAGCATACATTTGAATTCAACTTAAGGTGGTTTAAAAAATCGAATTCAACATGAAGTCCATTCAATTATTTGAATTTGATATCATTGTAAACCATACCTAAATTATGGGGGCACCAACCTTTGCTCTGATTTTGTACATAATAGCATATGTAGTCATGTACAAAATAGATTCAAATTTAGCTCCTCCATTCCAAAATAATCGTAGTTATAGGATTTTCAAGTGTCAAAAATTCAAAAAGAAGCGGATAATTTAATGAGGTTTTCAAACATACAAGGTCAAATATAACGTTGTCTATTTAGGTCAATCCTAATAGTTCAAGAGTACTCTAAACGTGAATGCTTGTGTTTCAAAATTTCGAACGAAGCGCCAAAAGAGCCTCTACTCGCCCGAAACTGTGTGAGACCAGTGTTTGGTAGTACAAGGAAATTACTTTTCTAATAACTCCGACCCGTGAAACCTACCGGCCCGATGTCCAAAGGTCTAAACCGGGGTAGGTTTGTAGCTTCATCTAGACGCCATGCAACCGCATCCAAAAAACATTCATACACAATGGCCGCCTAAGCACACATGCGCGCGGCCGAAATCGCTCCCACCCACTATTTGGGACACCTGGGATTACCATCCTACCCCCGACCCGTAGTAGGTCCGAAATTTAAGAGGGGGGCAAAGTTTGTACTTTCCCCAAATTTCAAACAAGCGCGTCCCATCTTCTATTCAAAAAAGCCAAAAACAAGCGCGTCCCAGACCGAAATATGGTTCCCCCCACCCGTCCGATTCCCCATTCATACTCCGTGGGCGCCAAAACTACCTCTCCACCAGCCGCGAAACCCCGGCATCCTCCGTCCGCCACCCCATCCCACCCATCAACCGCCGCCCTCCTCCATCACGCCGGAGCCGATACCCCGACGTCGTCGTCCACAGCAACCTCAACCGCAATGCCCTCCACGGCTAGTAGTTGAAGCCGAGGCCGAGCCGCCCGTACCCGAGCCAGTTCAACCACGCCGTCCTGTACCTCACCGCTGCCGCTCCAACTTCGCCACCCTCCACTGCACCGGAGTTGTTCCTGCTACGCCGTCCTTCGCCGCCTTGGATCTGCTTCCCCTCCGCCGACATACGGCCACGGAAACACAGTCAACAATTTGGCCATGGGTTCGTCCAAGCCTGCACCCTCCAGAACATCGGTTTCCCCGGTAAAAAGAAGAAGATCGGCGCGACATGTGGAGGTGACCACACCGGCAACCGAAAAAGGTACTCCTCTTCCCTTATTCGTGCAAACCTTACGTCTCTGCTTGCACGGTATTCATCCCACAGAAGACACTAGTTGACCGCTTCTTCTTGATACTAGATGTTCCTAGTAACTCGCGATGCACGAGGTTTCTCCTCATATACTATTTCACCTTAGCTAGAGGTCCGTCGCCCCCCTGAATTTCAATTTTTGGCCAGATGATTCCCAATTTACGGAAGCATTCCCCGGCGTAACAAGCGCTAGTACGCCTATTACGCCGGGGAAGCAGCGCCTTGGTGTTTATCTTAGGGGCGTGTGCGGCCTAGAGCTACTGGTGCCCGATCTGGAGGTCGGCTGGGATTAAAGGGATGGCCTGGGGGCGCTGCCAAGCACGGCGGTGGTGTGAGGTCGATGGGAGGGAGGGGCGGCGGAGGCAGGGGTCTGGGCCGGTGGTCGCTGGCGGTTCGAGAAAGATCGTCAACAGTGACTGGCAGGAGGTAGACGAAGGCCATCTGCCCGTTCCTTATAGATCGGACAGTTCATTAAAAAAATCGACTGGCCTATTTATTTCCAGTCAACTGTTATCTTAGATATGACCACATGTGGTGGTGTGCTGGAGGAGTACCTGCATTTCCTGTGCTCATATATTACAAAATCATACGGAGTAGAATCTAATTTTGTTTGCCATGCAATGTTGTAGAGCTATCATATGTCTCCTGTCATTTATTTTTCATCCACCTTCTATCTGCTACTTTTACAGTGCACTAGTTCTGCACACACTTCACCCTTACTCTCACTATTGTGTTTTTATGCAAGGGTATTTTAGACTCTGTTGCCACGAGAGAAGCCAAAAAGAAAAGAGAGAAGTCGCTCCAGCTTCATATGCGGGTAGGCAAGACACATTACAGCGCTATAAAGGGTGCAGTGTCAGCAGATGGAGACGGTAAACGTAGCTCTTGAGTTGATGACCTCGCTCGCAATGAACCACCATCCCAGGTGCTTGCTTTAACTTTGCGGTGTCATATGTGGTTGCATGTTCCATATGGTGTCTAGCTTGTATTCGAAAGGCCGAAGTCGGTAAGATAAGGAAAGATATTTTTTTACATGAACCACCATCCCGTGAGCACCAGAAGACAAATAGCTAGTCAAGGCACTGGCCGAGCCAGTGACAAGACCAGCAAAGATAGGCATCACCTGGAAGCCAACTAAAAAGCTGCAATGGTGGTGAAGCAGCCCGCCTCCCACCAGGCTCTCAGGTCCTAGATGATCATGCTCACCACTCCAGCCGGATGTCTAGCTTGTATTGCTTCCAATTTGGTTAAATTGCATCTGCTTAGCTTACACATTATACCTTTGAATATGACATGCCTTTTTGTCTTTGGTACATACTAGTACATATGTGTATTAACCATGTTCTTACATCAAACTAATGTTCTTGTGTATCCCTCATCAATCACTTGTGACGAGGCAGGCGGGCAAGGGGACTAATCCTCATTTAAAGAATGCAGCGTCAGCCTCCCGACATGATTCTCAAGAAACAGAAATGCTAGACGAAGATAGTGGACGTAGCTCCGTAGTTGATTACAGCATTTCCCCTACACTAGCATCGCAGGTGCTTGATCCAACTTGGCAGCGTGATATGTGGTTGCATGTTGCATATGGTGTCTAGATTGTAATTCTTCCAATCTGGTTAAACTGCATGTGCTAGTCTGCTTAGCTTATACATTATACCTGTTAATGTGACACACCTTCTTGTATTTAGTACATAGTACATCTGTCTATTAAGCATGTCCTTACATAAAACTATTGTTTTTTTGTATCCCGCATCCATCAACATGACGAGACACCTTTAGTATATGTAGTGCGATATTAGTTGCATCTTTCATATGATTTATAGCATGCGCTGCTTCTAATTTGTTGAAATTCCATTTATGATGGGACGCTTTTAACTTGGCAGAGTCATATTGGTTGCATCTTGTGTCTAACTTGCATTGCTTCTTATTTGCTGGAATGGTTTCTGCTTAGTTTACACAAACAGTTATGAACATGCCATGCCGTCCTCTTTTTCGTACATATTGCATCATGGTATCATGTTTTTGCCTTACATAAAAGTAGTGATTGTCAGTATCATGCATGAATGAGTTCTGAAGAGAGAATTTTATTGCTTTTTCTTGTCGGTTTTACTTGACAATTCAAAATCAATAAAGCGGAAGGAAGTTAGCAAGGCAGCAGATAAAGGTGCTCCTTCCGAACGGAGGGCCTCTACAGTTTCTACTCCTCCACACCCCCAAGATGATTTCCAAGACAACACATGCATAGACACTCAACAAAGCTGTGTTTATGATGAGCACGTCTCCCCTAGTGCAGCATCACCGGTGCTCCCTCTAACTTGGCACTGTTACATGTGGTTGCATGTTATGTGTGATGTCTAGCTTGTATTGCTTCTAATTTTGTTGAATTCCATCTGCTTACTTTACACATTATACTTGAATAAGACACGTGTTCCTGTTTCTAGAACATACAATATATGTCTATCACACCATGTTCTTACATCAAATTACTACTGTTGTGTAACCTGCAACAATCACTTATCATAAGACACGTTTGACTTCGGAGTGTGATATATGTTACATCTCACATTCTTTTCTAGCTTGTACTACTAATTTGTTGAAATGGCACTTATGATGAGATAGTTTTAACTTGGTAGAGTGATATTCGTTGCATCTTTCATATGGTGTCTAGCTTTCATTGCTTCTAATTTGTTGAAATGCCTTCTCCTTAGTTTACACATCATAAGCTGTGAATATGCAATGGCACTAATGACGAGAGACCTCTAACATGGTAGTGTGATGTTGTTTGCATCTTGCATATGATTTATTTCTTGTACTACTTCACATTTGTTTAAACGCCATTTATGATGAGACACTGTTAACTTGGCAGAGCGATATTTGTAGCATCTTTCATATGGTGTCTACCTTCCATTGCATTGCTTCTAATTAGGTGAAATGTCTTCTTCTTAGTTTACACATCATAGTTCTGGTTATCTCTTCCGTCTTGTTTTTCATACATATTACATCCTCCTATCATGTGGTTGTCTAACATCAAAGTTCAGTTCGTCTGCATCACGCATCAATTTGTTCTGAAGAACTAAATTGTTATTCGTTTTTCTTGTCGGCTTGACTTAACATGGCACAGAGAAAGAGGAAGAAACACAGAATGGCAGGGAATGAGAAGCGGATGAATCCTGCAGATTCTGCTGGTACTAATGGTGCAATAGAAGGTCAAAGTCCAGCGGAAAATTCTACAAACACGGCATCCCATGCTACACGAGTTGCAAAAAAAGCCAAACAGAAAAAAATAACTGCCACCAACCAAGCAGAGACAACCCTAGTTATTGCAACACCTACCACAGTACTACCAGCTGCACGACTTACTCGTGCGTCAACTGAGCTAGCAGCATGTTCCCAAGCTCCCTTGCCACCTGACACTACTTCCCAAGCACTCTTGACACAAGACGAATTGTCAATATCAGATGAACCTTGTGAGCTTCAATAGCAAGAAGGTAGTTGCTGGAGTCAAGTTACAGTTGCATGCTTCTTTATATGTAGTCTCACAGTTTGATGTACACTAACACTTCCTATGTTCGTTGTTGGACTAGCACCTAGGTGCAAGAGGAAACAAACATCAGGGATAATGCTCGATAGGTTAACTAAATCTAGAGGAGGAAGAATGGAGATCCGTTTTGAGGCAGGTTTAAAAAGGCCATGTGATGCTACAGAATCAGCCAAGTTAGTATCTGTTGGGGAACGTAGTAATTTCAAAAAATTCCTACGCACACGCAAGATCATGGTGATGCATAGCAACGAGAGGGGAGAGTGTTGTCTACGTACCCTCGTAGACCGAAAGCGGAAGCGTTAGCACAACGCGGTTGATGTAGTCTTACGTCTTCACGGCCCGACCAATCAAGCACCGAAACTACAGCACCTCCGAGTTTTAGCACACGTTCAGCTCGACGACGATCCCCGGACTCCGATCCAGCAAAGTGTCGGGGAAGAGTTCCGTCAGCACGACGGCGTGGTGACGATCTTGATGTACTACTGTCGCAGGGCTTCGCCTAAGCACCGCTACAATATTATCGAGGATTATGGTGGAAGGGGGCACCGCACACGGCTAAGAATATGATCACGTGGATCAACTTGTGTATCTAGGGGTGCCCCCTGCCCCCGTATATAAAGGATCAAGGGGAGGAGGCCGTCCGGCCCCTATGGCGCGCCAAGGAGGAGTCCTCCTCCTAGTAGGAGTAGCACTCCTACTAGGAGGGGGAAAGAAGTGGGGAGGGAGAAGGAAAGGGGGGCGCCGCCCCCCCCTCTCCTAGTCCAATTCGGACCAGGGGGGAGGAGGCGCGCGGCCCACTTTGGCTGCCCCTCTCTCTCTCCACTAAGGCCCATATGGCCCATTACTTCTCCCGGGGGGGTTTCGGTAACCCTCCGGCTCTCCGGTTTTCTCGGAAATCACCCGGAACACTTCCGGTGTCCGAATATAGCCGTCCAATATATCAATCTTTATGTCTCGACCATTTCGAGACTCCTCGTCATGTCCGTGATCACATCCGGGACTCCGAACTAACTTCGGTACATCAAAACTCATAAACTCATAATATAACTGTCATCGAAACCTTAAGCATGCGGACCCTACGGGTTCGAGAACAATGTAGACATGACCGAGACACGTCTCCGGTCAATAACCAATAGCGGAACCTGGATGCTCATATTGGCTCCTACCTATTCTACAAAGATCTTTATCGGTCAGACCGCATAACAACATACGTTGTTCCCTTTGTCATCGGTATGTTACTTGCCCGAGATTCGATCATCAGTATCTCAATACCTAGTTCAATCTCGTTACCGGCAAGTCTCTTTACTCGTTTCGTAATACATCATCTTGCAACTAACTCATTAGTTGTAATGCTTGCAAGGCTTATGTGATGTGCATTACCGAGAGGGCCCAGAGATACCTCTCCGATAATCGGAGTGACAAATACTAATCTCGAAATACGCCAACCCAACATTCACCTTTGGAGACACCTGTAGAGCTCCTTTATAATCACCCAGTTACATTGTGACGTTTGGTAGCACACAAAGTGTTCCTCCAGTAAACGGGAGTTGCATAATCTCATAGTCATAGGAACATGTATAAGTCATGAAGAAAGCAATAGCAACATACTAAACGATCGGGTGCTAAGCTAATGGAATGGGTCATGTCAATCACATCATTCTCCTAATGATGTGATCCCATTAATCAAATGACAACACATGTCTATGGTTAGGAAACATAACCATCTTCGATTAACAAACTAGTCAAGTAGAGGCATACTAGTGACGTTTGGTTTGTCTATGTATTCACACAAGTATTATGTTTCCGGATAATACAATTCTAGCATGAATAATAAGCATTTATCATGGTATAAGGAAATAAAATAATAACATTATTATTGCCTCTAGGGCATATTTCCTTCAGTCTCCCACTTGCACTAGAGTGAATAATCTAGATTACACAGTAATGATTCTAACACCCAAGGAGCTTTGGTGTTGATCATGTTTTCCACGTGGAAGAGGCTTAGTCAACAGGTCTGCTACATTCAGATCCGTATGTATCTTGCAAATCTCTATGTCTCCCACCTGGACTAGATCCCGGATGGAATTGAAGCGTCTCTTGATGTGCTTGGTTCTCTTGTGAAATCTGGATTCCTTTCCCAAGGCAATTGCACCAGTATTGTCACAAAAGATTTTCATTGGACCCGATGCACTAGGTATGACACCTAGATCGGATATGAACTCCTTCATCCAGACTCCTTCGTTTGCTGCTTCCGATCTGCTTCACATGTAGATCCCGCCACAACGCTTTGTTTAGAACTGCACCAACTAACAGCTCCACCGTTTAATGTAAACACATATCCGGTTTGCGATTTAGAATCATCCGGATCAGTGTCAAAGCTTGCATCAACGTAACCATTTAAGATGAGCTCTTTGTCACCTCCATATATGAGAAACATATCCTTAGTCCTTTTCAGATACTTCAGGATGTTCTTGACCGCTATCCAGTGATCCACTCCTGGATTACTTTGGTACCTCCCTGCTAGATTTATAGCAAGACACACATCAGGTCTGGTACACAGTATTGCATACATGATAGAGCCTATGGCTGAAGCATAGGGAACATCTTTCATTTTCTCTCTATCTTCTGCATTGGTCGGACTTTGAGTCTTACTCAATTTCACACCTTGTAACACAGGCAAGAATCCTTTCTTTGCTTGATCCATTTTGAACTTTTTCAAAACTTTGTCAAGGTATGTGCTTTGTGAAAGTCCAATTAAGCGTCTTGATCTGTCTCTATAGATCTTGATGCCCAATATGTAGGCAGCTTCACCGAGGTCTTTCATTGAAAAACTTTTATTCAAGTATCCTTTTATGCTATCCAGAAATTCTATATCATTTCCGATTAGTAATATGCCATCTACATATAATATCAGAAATGCTACAGAGCTCCCACTCACTTTCTTGTAAATACAGGCTTCTCCAAAAGTGTGTATAAAACCAAATGCTTTGATCACACTATCAAAGCATTTATTCCAACTCCGAGAGGCTTGCACCAGTCCATAAATCGATCGCTGGAGTTTGCACACTTTGTTAGCTCCCTTTGGGTCGACAAAACCTTCCGGCTGCATCATATACAACTCTTCTTGCAGAAATCCATTTAGGAATGCAGTTTTGACATCCATTTGCCAAATTTCATAATCATAAAATGCGGCAATTGCTAACATGATTCGGACAAACTTAAGCATCGCTACGGGTGAGAAGGTCTCATCGTAGTCAATCCCTTGAACTTGCCGAAAACCTTTTGCGACAAGTCGAGCTTTGTAGACAGTAACATTACCGCCAGCGTCAGTCTTCTTCTTGAAGATCCATTTATTCTCAATTGCTTGCCGATCATTGGGCAAGTCAACCAAAGTCCATACTTTGTTCTCATACATGGATCCCATCTCAGATTTCATGGCTTCAAGCCATTTTGCGGAATCTGGGCTCACCATCGCTTCTTCATAGTTTGTAGGTTCATCATGATCTAGTAGCATGACTTCCAAAATAGGATTACCGTACCACTCTGGCGCAGATCTTATTCTGGTTGATCTACGAGGTTCAGTAGTATCTTGTTCTGAAGTTTCATGATCATTATCATTAGCTTCCTCACTAATTGGTGTAGGTGTCACAGAAACTGGTTTCTGTGATGTACTACTTTCCAATAAGGGAGTAGGTATAGTTACCTCGTCAAGTTCTACTTTCCTCCCACTCACTTCTTTCGAGAGAAACTCTTTCTCTAGAAAGTTTCCGAATTTAGCAACAAAAGTCTTGCCTTCGGATCTGTGATAGAAGGTGTATCCAATAGTTTCCTTTGGATATCCTATGAAGACACATTTCTACGATTTGGGTTCGAGCTTATCAGGTTGAAGCTTTTTCACATAAGCATCGCAGCCCCAAACTTTCAGAAACGACAACTTTGGTTTCTTGCCAAACCAAAGTTCATAAGGCATCGTCTCAACGGATTTTGATGGTGCCCTATTTGACGTGAATGCGGCCGTCTCTAGAGCATATCCCCAAAACGATAGCGGTAAATCAGTAAGAGACATCATAGATCGCACCATATCTAGTACGTTCGGACACACCATTACGTTGTGGTGTTCCGGGCGGCGTGAGTTGCGAAACTATTCCACATTGTTTCAAATGTACACCAAACTCATAACTCAAATATTCTCCTCCACGATCAGATCATAGGAATTTTATTTTCTTATTACGATGATTTTCAACTTCACTCTGAAATTCTTTGAACTTTTCAAACGTTCCAGACTTATGTTTCATTAAGTAGATATACCCATATCTGCTTAAGTCATCTGTGAAGGTGAGAAAATAACGATATCCGCCACGAGCCTCAACATTCATTGGACCACAAACATCTGTATGTATAATTTCCAACAAATCTCTTGCTCTCTCCATAGTACCGGAGAACGGTGTTTTTGCCATCTTACCCATAAGGCACGGTTCGCAAGTACCAAGTGATTCATAATCAAGTGGTTCCAAAAGCCCATCAGTATGGAGTTTCTTCATGCGCTTTACACCGATATGACCCAAACGGCAGTGCCACAAATAAGTTGCACTATCATTATCAACTCTGCATCTTTTGGCTTCAACATTATGAATATGTGTGCCACTACTATCGAGATTTAATAAGAATAGACCACTCTTTAAGGGTGCATGACCATAAAAGATATTACTCATATAAATAGAACAACCATTATTCTCTGATTTAAATGAATAACCGTCTCGCATCAAACAAGATCCAGATATAATGTTCATGCTTAACGCTGGCACCAAATAACAATTATTTAGGTCTAATACTAATCCCGAAGGTAGATGTAGAGGTAGCGTGCCGACCGCGATCACATCGACTTTGGAACCATTTCCCACGCGCATTGTCACCTTGTCCTTAGCCAATCTTCGCTTAATCTGTAGTCCCTGTTTCGAGTTGCAAATATTAGCAACAGAACCAGTATCAAATACCCAGGTGCTACTGCGAGCATTAGTAAGGTACACATCAATAACATGTATATCACATATACCTTTGTTCACCTTGCCATCCTTCTTATCCGCCAAATACTTGGGGCAGTTCCGCTTCCAGTGACCAGTCTGCTTGCAGTAGAAGCACTCAGTTTCAGGCTTAGGTCCAGGTTTGGGTTTCTTCTCTTGAGTAGCAACTTGCTTGTTGTTATTTTTGAAGTTCCCCTTCTTCTTCCCTTTGCCCTTTTTCTTGAAACTAGTGGTTTTATTGACCATCAACACTTGATGCTCCTTCTTGATTTCTACCTCCGCAGCTTTCAGCATTGCGAAGAGCTCGGGAATAGTCTTATTCATCCCTTGCATATTATAGTTCATCACGAAGCTCTTGTAGCTAGGTGGCAGTGATTGGAGAATTCTGTCAATGACACAATCATCTGGAAGATTAACTCCCAATTGAATCAAGTGATTATTATACCCAGACATTTTGAGTATATGCTCACTGATAGAATTGTTCTCCATCTTGCAGCTATAGAACTTATTGGAGACTTCATATCTCTCAATCCGGGCATTTGCTTGAAATATTAACTTCAACTCCTGGAACATCTCATATGCTCCATGACATTCAAAACGTCGTTGAAGTCCCGATTCTAAGCCGTAAAGCATGGCACACTGAACTATCGAGTAGTCATCAGCTTTGCTCTGCCAGACGTTCATAACATCTGGTGTTGCTCCAGCAGCAGGCCTGGCACCCAGCGGTGCTTCCAGGACGTAATTCTTCTGTGCAGCAATGAGGATGATCCTCAAGTTACGGACCCAGTCCGTGTAATTGCTATCATCATCTTTCAACTTTGCTTTCTCAAGGAACGCATTAAAATTTAACGGAACAACAACACGGGCCATCTATCTACAATCAAACATAGACAAGCAAGATACTATCAGGTACTAAGTTCATGATAAATTTATGTTCAATTAATCATATTACTAAAGAACTCCCACTTAGATAGACATCCCTCTAATCCTCTAAGTGATTACGTGATCCAAATCAACTAAACCATGTCCGATCATCACGTGAGATGGAGTAGTTTCATTGGTGAACATCGCTATGTTGATCATATCTACTATATGATTCACGCTCGACCTTTCGGCCTCCGTGTTCCGAGGCCATATATGTATATGCTTGGCTCGTCAAGTATAACTTGAGTATTCTGCGTGTGCAACTGTTTTCCACCCGTTGTATTTGAACGTAGAGCCTATCACACCCGATCATCACGTGGTGTCTCAGCACGAAGAACTTTCGCAACGGTGCATACTCAGGGAGAACACTTCTTGATAATTAGTGAGAGATCATCTTAAAATGCTATCGTCAATGAAAGCAAGATAAGATGCATAAAAGATAAACATCACATGCAATCAATATAAGTGATATGATATGGCCATCATCTTCTTGTGCTTGTGATCTCCATCTTCGAAGCACCGTCGTGATCACCATCGTCACCGGCGCGACACCTTGATCACCATCGTAGCATCGTTGTCGTCTCGCCAATCTTATGCTTCCACGACTATCGCTACCGTTTAGTGATAAAGTAAAGCATTACAGCGCAATTGCATTGCATACAATAAAGCGACAACCATATGGCTCCTGCCAGTTGCCGATAACTTGGTTACAAAACATGATCATCTCATACAATAAAATTTAGCATCATGTCTTGACCATATCACATCACAACATGCCCTGCAAAAACAAGTTAGACGTCCTCTACTTTATTGTTGCAAGTTTTACGTGGCTGCTACGGGCTTAAGCAAGAACCAATCTTACCTACGCATCAAAACCACAACGATAGTTTGTCAAGTTGGTGTTGTTTTAACCTTCGCAAGGACCGGGCGTAGCCACACTCGGTTCAACTAAAGTTGGAGAAACTGTCACCCGCTAGCCACCTTTGTGCAAAGCACGTCGGGAGAACCGGTCTCGCGTAAGCGTACGCGTAATGTCGGTCCAGGCAGCTTCATCCAACAATAACGCCGAACCAAAGTATGACATGCTGGTAAGCAGTATGACTTATATCGCCCACAACTCACTTGTGTTCTACTCGTGCATATAACATCAACACATAAAACCTAGGCTCGGATGCCACTGTTGGGGAATGTAGTAATTTCAAAAAAATTCCTACGCACACGCAAGATCATGGTGATGCATAGCAACGAGAGGGGAGAGTGTTGTCTACGTACTCTCGTAGACCGAAAGCGGAAGCGTTAGCACAACGCGGTTGATGTAGTCGTACGTCTTCACGGCCCGACCGATCAAGCACCGAAACTACGGCACCTCCGAGTTTTAGCACACGTTCAGCTCGATGACGATCCCCGGACTCCGATCCAGCAAAGTGTCGGTGAAGAGTTCCGTCAGCACGACGGTGTGGTGACGATCTTGATGTACTACTGTCGCAGGGCTTCGCCTAAGCACCGCTACAATATTATCGAGGATTATGGTGGAAGGGGACACCACACACGGCTAAGAATATGATCACGTGGATCAACTTGTGTATCTAGGGGTGCCCCCTGCCCCCGTATATAAAGGATCAAGGGGAGGAGGCCGGCCGGCCCCTATGGCACGCCAAGGAGGAGTCCTCCTCCTAGTAGGAGTAGGACTCCTACTAGGAGGGGGAAAGAAATGTGGAGGGAGAAGGAAAGGGGGGCGCCGCCCCCCCTCTCCTAGTCCAATTCGGACCAGGGGGGAGGAGGCGCGCGGCCCACCCTGGCTGCCCCTCTCTCTCTCCACTAAGGCCCATATGGCCCATTACTTCTCCCGGGGGGGTTCCGGTAACCCTCCGGCTCTCCGATTTTCTCCGAAATCACCCGGAACACTTCCGGTGTCCGAATATAGCCGTCCAATATATCAATCTTTATGTCTCAACCATTTCGAGACTCCTCGTTATGTCCGTGATCACATCCGGGACTCTGAACTAACTTCGGTACATCAAAACTCATAAACTCATAATATAACTGTCATCGAAACCTTAAGCATGCGGACCCTACGGGTTCGAGAACAATGTAGACATGACCGAGACACGTCTCCGGTCAATAACCAATAGCGGAACCTGGATGCTCATATTGGCTCCTACCTATTCTACAAAGATCTTTATCGGTCAGACCGCATAACAACATACGTTGTTCCCTTTGTCATCGGTATGTTACTTGCCCGAGATTCGATCATCAGTATCTCAATACCTAGTTCAATCTCGTTACCGGCAAGTCTCTTTACTCGTTTCGTAATACATCATCTTGCAACTAACTCATTAGTTGTAATGCTTGCAAGGCTTATGTGATGTGCATTACCGAGAGGGCCCAGAGATACCTCTCCGATAATCGGAGTGACAAATACTAATCTCGAAATACGCCAACCCAACATTCACCTTTGGAGACACCTGTAGAGCTCCTTTATAATCACCCAGTTACATTGTGACGTTTGGTAGCACACAAAGTGTTCCTCCAGTAAACGGGAGTTGCATAATCTCATAGTCATAGGAACATGTATAAGTCATGAAGAAAGCAATAGCAACATACTAAACGATCGGGTGCTAAGCTAATGGAATGGGTCATGTCAATCACATCATTCTCCTAATGATGTGATCCCATTAATCAAATGACAACACATGTCTATGGTTAGGAAACATAACCATCTTCGATTAAC
>NC_041388.1:263710579-263743114 GCF_002162155.2 Triticum dicoccoides
CTATCTTCTTGTAGGTGAACTGTTCAAAGAACAAGGCCAACCGTGTGAAAGTGAAATTCCAACAGACGACAAGATCTCGTAGCTATATTGCACACTGCAAGGCTCTTGTAATTAGCTGTTGTTTCACTCCTTTCGTTATACCATATTATGAGATCTATATTGACTTGTTCGAAATGCAGAGGAAACCCCGCAAGGATCAAAAAGTACCTGAACCAAATGCTATGGAAATCTTCAAGGACTGTCACACCAGCAAGAAGAAGGGCATGACTACACCAGTCAAAGCCGCTGTTGTAAGTCCTTAATCCTCATGCCTTTTAACTACTACTTACTCTGACTTGTGCCTTGAACTGCATGGTTTGCAGCCAATGTCTATTACTCTTTTCAATTTTATACACAATTGTCTTAGTGTATCATTGCACCTTACAAGGTTTAAAAGAGAGGAGTGATGTTCCTTTGATCTTGACCCGTAATCTAGTTCCGTGCTGGACTTGCCCACACAATGTTACAATTGCCTGTTTGTCTGTTCTCAGTTGTTTTGTGATATGAATGATGTCATACTATGCTTACCGTATTATAAAATTCGTCTCTTTATCCTTAGCCCTCAATACAATGTGAAGAAATAGACAATACATTAGCGATGGTACATGGTCATATGTTTGGAACCTGGTTTTATTATGTACTTTGCAATGAAATACAACTAATATTTTACATGGGTTCACCAGAATAAGTTCTGTATATAGACCAAAGCTATTTTGTTTGGTTTTGCTGTCTCCTTAATATCTTCTGTTCTGGTACTACTAATGTAAAACCTCAACTTTTCAGCGAGCTATGGAAAAAATGGTGGAACCGCCACCTTTAGAAGGTGGCGAGGCAACTATAACCGCAATGTCAGCTCTTGCTGCAGTGGGTCAGTACCTGTCCACTAACAGTGCCAAAAGCACGTTCCTGTGTAATACTGGGTTGGTTGTTAAGGCAATATCGTCCAAACTGCCTCATGATCAAGATATGCAAGCTCAAAGCAATGTTGTATCTGCGCTCCAGACACAAGTCCATTCCCTAACAGAGACCCTTTGTGAAACAAGGAGAAACATTGCTCAATGTCGTCAAGATATGCATGGTTTTGAAACCAGACTATCAGACATTTGCTATGTTGTTCAGGAGCCTAGGGGAAATGAAGGTGAGGGTTATGGTGCTCCATCGGACAATACAGCATGAAAATGTAACAGTCAGGTCAAATGAACTGAGCTTCTGAACTTCTGGTGGTGCATTTATCTGCTAGACTGTTAAGTTTTATGCCAACCTTCCTTTTGTTATATAGTTTTAATCTGTTTTGGTGCTATACAAAATGTATTCTTAACATGCAGCCACCGGCTGAAGAAAACAGCAAGCCATTTTTGTATAGTGTAGGGTGTTCCCTATATTTGCACTGGTGGCGATCTTTGATGCCGACTGGATGTAATCTGTGCAATCGCCTTAATAGCCTAGCGTTAGTTTCGGCCTTATTTATTTCCTAGTCTTCTTTTTCCCTGGTTTGCTAGTGGCCGCAACTACCATGGGCCATATACGGGTCGTAGGATCCATGGGTCTCCTACGGGCCGTCAATAAATGGGCCTGTAATCGGTGGGCCTCGGGCCGTCGGATAAATGGGTCTACATGGGCCGTAATCGGGCGTAATTGGTATCGGCCCAGCACGGTAATAGACCGTTAATAGGCCGTAGGACAGCAAAGGCTTAATTCTGTCACAGGCATAACGGGTCGTTAATGGGCCAGAATATAGGATGGGCTGGAAACGGCGCAACGGGTTAACAGGCCAGAAACGGGTTGACTCTTGCCATGGGCCGAATTTGGCCCATTAGTGTAACAGGCCAGTAACGGGCCGACTCTTGCCATGGGCCGAATTTGGCCCATTAGGGGAACAGGCCAGTAACGGGCCAACTCTTGCCATGGGCCAAATTTGGCCCATTAGGGGAACAGGCCAGTAACGGGCCGGAAGTAATCGAGGGCCGAAAAGGAGCCCAAGAACGCATGGGCCGTCAATAGGCCGAAAGCTAACACGGGCTGGAAACGGCCCATGTAAATCATGGGTCGTTAACGGGTATAAAGAAAATTACTGTTCATTATGGGCTAGAGTCACCGTGGGCCTGTAAAGGGCCGAAAGATACGAAGGCCTCATATGGGCCGAAAGACGTCGTGGGCCATACATGGGCTGAAAGTGAAATGGGCTGGTGTTATATTCGACGGCCCACATGACGTTGTTGGGACGATTTCCTCTAGGGCCTAACGGGTCATGAGTTAACGGGCCGTAAAATGGGCTATTTGCGAAGAGACCGTTAGCAGGCTTTTCATGGGCCAGCCCGTTAACTTTTGACCAAGTCAAACAGGCCGGCTTTGTAAGCTAAATGGGCCAGTGGTGGGCCGTGGCACGTGTCGACATATCATAGGCGCCTATCTGACCCACTGACGAGCTGACACGTGTTTCGTCCGGCCAATAAGAATTTTACACGTGGAAATTTCCCATTGGTCGGGGCTGTTAACGGGTTATCGGATCCAAAACCCGGCCCGATAGCTTAACGGCGTTCCGTTATGGTGGATGCCACGTGTCGGTCACCCTTGATGAAAGCACTTCTGTGACGCGCGATTTATCGTCATGGAAGTGGACACTTCCGTGATGATAATTTCGGTAATGTCATGGAACACTTCTACGACAACATAGGTATGACTATCATGATTCTGTCATAAATTTGTCATGGATGTACATGCATGACAAAAAACGCGACCTACTGTGACAAACACGTATCATCACGGAATTGTATTTTCTTGTAGTGTGGGTTCCTTGTAATGAAGTTATTAGTTGAGTCGAGAATGGTCTTGAACGAACCTGCCATGCTAGCCGAGGTGATGACGTCACACCGATCAATGAGTTCTTCCACCGCGTCATCATTCAGATTGGGGCAAGAATAACGGGGTCGTTTCCGGCTTGTTCCCTCCATGGAGAATACGATCAAACAATGGCAGATGGAAGGGTGAAGGCAAATGGAGGAGGGAGGAAGAGCTAGCGTGCGACGGCTGTTCCAAATTGAGATGGAAAGGCGAAGAGTCGGTGTACGGTTGCCACGGTACACGAAGAGGCGCCCGGGGAGAAAACGGTTGCCACAGAGGTCACACACTAACGACAAGGGTTGAGTGAACCGCATGCAATCCCATCACACAACACACATGTCTTCTTAAGTTGAACTGTTTCTGTTCTCTTGTGTCAACGCAAACAGTTCATCCGAGTGAACCGCATGCCGTATATCGCACACACCTTGATCTGGCTGGCCGTTTCTTTTGTGTTGCCTAATCACAAACAGTTCATCCGAGTGAACCGTATGATGTATATCGCACACACCTTCATCCGGCTGCCCATTTCTTTTGTGTTACCTAATCACAACCAGTTCATCCGAGTGAACCGTATGCTGTGTATCGCACACGCCTTCATCTGGCTGCCCGTTTCTTTTGTTCCTCCTCATCGCAAATAGTTAATTGAACTGAACCGTATGCCCTTCATCGCACACACAACTAATCTGAACCGTGTCTGATGCATCCTCCATCGCAAAAGTTTTGCACCTTTTTGACGGTTTTCATACACCACCGTTTGCAATTATTGCATCGCACACAGTTTCTCGAAGGGTCTCTGATCGTAGTGTCGCGTTAGCAGCATCCTGCAGTAGTGGATGGTTTAGTTTCCTAGCCATAGACATGTGTTGTCATTTGATGAATGGGATCACATCATTAGAGAATGATGTGATGGACAAGACCCATCCGTTATCTTAGCACTATGGTCTTTTAGTTTATTGCTATTGCTTTCTTCATGACTTATACATGTTCCTATGACTATGAGATTATGCAACTCCCGAATACTGAGGAACACCTTGTGTGCTATCAAACGTCACAACGTAACTGGGTGATTATAAAGATGCTCTACAGGTTTCTCTAATGGTGTTTGTTGAGTTGGCATAGATCGATGTTAGGATTTGTCACTCTATGTTTCGGAGAGGTATCTCTAAGCCCTCTCGGTAATGCACACCACTATGAACCTTGCAAGCAATGTGACTAATGAGTTAGTCACGGGGTGATGCATTACGGAATGAGTAAAGAGACTTGCCGGTGACGATATTGAACTAGGTATGATGATACCGACGATCGAATCTCGGGCAAGTAACATACCGATGACAAAGGGAACAACGTTGTTGTTATGCGGTTTGACCGATAAAGATCTTCGTAGAATATGTAGGAACCAATATGAGCATCCAGGTTCCGCTATTGATTATTGACCGGAGATGTGTCTCGGTCATGTCTACATAGTTCTCGAACCCGTAGGGTCCGCATGCTTAACGTTCGATGACGATTTGTATTATGAGTTATGTGATTTGATGTACCGAAGTTTGTTCGGAGTCTCGTATGAGATCACGGACATGACGAGGAGTCTCAAAATGGTCGAGACATAAAGATTCATATATTGGAAGGTTACATTCAGACACCAGAATGGTTCGGGTCGTTTCGAATAAGTTTCGGAGTATGGGGGGTTACCGAAACCCCCTCCGGGAAGTTATTAGGCCTTATGGGCCTAGTGGTGGAAGAGAGGAGGCAGGCCAAGCCCCCCTAGCCCAAACCGAATTGGACTAGGGGGGCCGGCCCGCCTTTCCTTCTCTTCTCCTATTCCTTCCCCTGTTCTCCTTGTGGAAGTAGGAAAGGGGGGGCGAATCCTACATGGAGTAGGATTCCCCCCTTGGGCGCGCCAACCCTAGCCGGCCTCCTCCTCCCTCCCCCCCTTTATATACGTGGGAGGGGGCACCCCATAGACACACAAGTTGATCTTTTAGCCGTGTGTGGTTCCCCCCTCCACAGATATACACCTCGGTCATATCGTTGTAGTGCTTAGGCGAAGCCCTGCATCGGTAACTTCATCATCACCATCAACACGCCGTCGTGCTGACGGAATTCACCCTCGGCCTCAGCTGGATCAAAAGTACGAGGGACGTCACCGAGCTGAATGTGTGCAGATCGCGGAGGTGTCATGCGTTCGGTACTTGATCGGTTAGATCGCGAAGACGTTCGACTGCATCAACCGCGTTACTAAACGCTTCCATTTTCGGTCTACGAGGGTATGTAAACACACTCTCCCCCTCTCGTTGCTATGCATCTCCTATATAGATCTTGCATGATCGTAGGAAAATTTTTAAATACTGTGTTCCCCAACACTCCGGGCCTGTACGACTTTCACCAAGGTCTCAAGTAAAGTCAAGGTTACCGTGTGTCCAAACATCAAGAGGAAAACCCGAGGAATCACCCTTGGTGGATTGCACTCGATGCCATCATCCAGGTGAATGTAAGAGGAACCACCCTCGAGGTTTACACTTGAGAGGTTGCACGGCAGAGTCGTATCAGAAGTGGTTAAGGAGGAATCACCCTCGATGACCACGACCGAATAGCTACACTACAGAGATCTCATTAGGAGTTATGTGCGAGGTATCACCCTCGACACTCGATGGTAACTCTGCAAAGTCGAGCAACAAAAGGGGTGTGATGTGATGTGAGGTGTCGGGCTTTGGTCGTCGATCAAGTTGCTCGAGTCATCGATGATGAAGCAGGGGTAACAAGGACAAGGTGGGGGTCACTGATGGATCACTAACCAACCTATACTTAGCAGTTTAGGGCAAGAAAGTAGGTAACAATAGCAGGTACAAAAGCAGGCTATGCATTAGAATAGGAGCAATCAATTACAGTAGCAAAATCTAATGCAAGCATGAGAGAATGGAGGAAGTCTATGCGGCTCCCTGGACTGGTGAGGCGTCCTGAACGAAGGAAGTCGAGGGCAGTGGACCTCCTGGACGTGCTCCCACACACCAAAGGGGGCGGTGGATGCGTTGACGACGCAAAGGCAACGGTCACTGCGGATCTACCAAGCTTGAATTCGGGTAGTGGAGGAAGGGGCGAAGGGGGAATGGAGGGGGGACCGAAGAGGGCGGTTTAGGGTTTCCAGAGGACGTAGATATAGCCTCGGGGGGACAACGGGGTGGCCATCCACGTCCATGGCACCCTGGATTTGTGCCACGCACCTCTCTGCCCCTATAGCGAGCTAGAAGAAGGCATAGGTTGGGCTGGCCTGCACTATTGTTAGAAGGGCCAAAGTGCACATAAGCACCTCTGCCTTTTCCCTTGTTTATTTCTGTTACACTCTTTTTCTATTGTTTTGCAATTTAAATTGCTGCTAAATGAATTTTGTTCATTTTGAAACTTGGCACATAAATCTAGTGCATTAGCATAGGACCATACACAAAGTTTCATGTGGTTTGGGAAAAGTAAGAATATATGTTGGAATTTAAACGACCAAATTAAATGTTGTTGGCCCACCAAAATATTGCCATGGCCAAAAAAATAATCCAATTTGAGTTGAATTCTCCATGACAATTACTTGGCGAATACTTGCAACCCATCGAACATTTTTATTTGACAGATTAAAGAAATGAGAATTTGACTTGTATTTCGAAAGGAATTTGGATTTGATTTTTCTCAAGTAGCAATGTGGCTTAGTCAACTTTAATGACATGACACCATTAGTGTGAGGTTACTGTAGTTTAATTATCCGATCATCACAGAAAGAAAACACAAAAAAAAATAAGTTTGTCAAAGCGAACTACATCATGTAAACCATCAACATCAACCACCACCGATGACAACACTCAGACTATGGGAAAAGTTCTTCAACAATGACGCCTGCAAGAAGACAACGATATGCGAGCCTCGTCATCGTCAGTTCCACCCACGGAGGCTAGATCTTGGTTTTCAGTTTTCACTCCGAAGAGAACATCCAAACAACTCGAGACAAATGCCTCCACAAGGGGATGATGTGGAACACCACCATTGCCTCGTTCAACCAGTTCAGATCAGACCTAAAGTTTTCACTCTAGAGCTTGGGACCGACATTGCAAATTTCCATTAGTACCCTCGATTGGGTGCCTTGCGTGGCTGGAAGTACTGAGTCGGAGCCCGCAAACGCAAGTTACCCAGGTTCGGGCCTCCGAAGAGTAATCCCCTACGTCCTGCTTATTATTCTTATTCATAGTGGAGAATGATACGTCTCCGTCGTATCTACTTTTCCAAACACTTTTGCCCTTGTTTTGGACTCTAACTTGCATGATTTGAATAGAACTAACCCGGACTGACGCTGTTTTCAGCAGAATTGCCATGGTGTTATTTTTGTGCAGAAATAAAAGTTCTCGGAATGACCTGAAAATCAACGGAGAATTATTTTGGAATATATAAAAAATACTGGAAGGAAGATCCATGTCAGGGGGGCCTCCACTTGTCCACGAGGGTGGGGGCGTGCCCTACCCCCCTGGGTGCGCCCCCCTGCCTCGTGGGCCCCCTGACGCTCCACCGACCTCAACCCTGACTCCATATATTCACTTTCGAGGAGAAAAAAACTAGGGAGAAGGATTCATCGCGTTTTACGATATGGAGCCATCGCCAAGCCCTAAACTCTCTCGGGAGAGCTGATCTCGAGTCCGTTCGGGGCTCCGGAGAGGGGAATCCGTCGCCATCGTCATCATCAACCATCCTCCATCACCAATTTCATGATGCTCACCGCCGTGCGTGAGTAATTCCATCGTAGGCTTGCTGGACAGTGATGGGTTGGATGAGATTTATCATGTAATCGAGTTAGTTTTGTTAGGATTTGATCCCTAGTATCCACTATGTTCTGAGATTGATGTTGCCATGACTTTGCTACTTAATGCTTGTCACTAGGGCCCGAGTGCCATGATTTCAGATCTGAACCTATTATGTTCTCATCAATATATGAGAGTTCTTGATCCTATATTGCAAGTCTATAGTAACCTATTATGTGTTATGATCCGTTAACCCCGAAGTGACAATAATCGGGATACTTACCGGTGATGACCGTAGTTTGAGGAGTGCATGTATTCACTATGTGTTAATGCTTTGTTCCGGTACTCTATTAAAAGAAGGCCTTAATATTCCTTAGTTTCTGCTAGGACCCCGCTGCCACGGGAGGGTAGGACAAAAGATGTCATGCAAGTTCTTTTCCATAAGCATGTATGACTATATTCAGAATACATGCCTACATTACATTGAACTAGAGCTAGTTCTGTGTCACCCTAGGTTATGACTATTACATGATGAACCGCATCCGGCATAATTCTCCATCACCGATCCATTGCCTACGAGCTTTCCATATATTGTTCTTCGCTTATTTACTTTTCAGTTGCTATTGTTATCATCACTATAAAACACCAAAATATTACTTTTGCTACCGTTACTTTTGATGTCATTACCACTACTATCATATTACTTTGCTACTAAATACCTTGCTGCAGATATTAAGTTTCCAGGTGTGGTTGAATTGACAACTCAGCTGCTAATACTTGAGAATATTCTTTGGCTCCCCTTGTGTCGAATCAATAAATTTGGGTTGAATAATCTACCCTCAAAAACTGTTGTGATCCCCTATACTAGTGGGTTATCAGAGAATACCTCGTGCGAGGGAATACAATGGTGTGTAGAGAGATGGGTATCGAGCGTTGTCCTATGAGAGATTGGATCTGGACGAGAGCCCCTAGCTCCCCGTTATATACATGGTGGGAACTAGGGTTTACAAGAGGGAGATGCGATCTGTCCTTCCGCCCTCCTTGGCTTGGACTCCACAAAGGTCCCAGGGACGCTTATGGGTCGGCCTAGACCCTCTCCTGTCTTTGTCTTCTCGGTGGGCCTCAAGGGACCCCTGTCCAGGTTAGTCATTGGGCTCCCCTTGGAGAAGCCACCCCCGTTGCGTGGCACCGATAGTAGCCCCTCAAGCCTGTCTGGAGTTGGAGGTCTTTGAGAGCCCGGCAGGCTCATAGTTCTGTCTTTTGGTTAGCGGGGAGCTTGGAACCAACATCTTTATCGCTTTCTAGGGCCTCATGTCATTGACTTGTATCGCGGAGCTCCTTTCTCCGCAGACTCCCCGTAACTTGAAGGTGCTGTGCTATTTTGACTGGGCCTCTGCATGGGCCGATGGAGTGGGCCACTAAGGGTGACTCAAGCGCTGCCGCTGTTGGCATCCCGTTTTAGTCTTCCACGGGTTGTCATTGGTTTTGGAGTATTTCTTGGAAACTATACCGCTGACCTGAGTCTTCCTCTTTATATATTGAGGAAACGGAACGCCTTGACCATCATGCCTTTTCCCCTCTCAATCTACCAGACTTTTGCCAGTTGTCGCCCCATTCAAAGAGTGCGTCATGGAGCCTGAACCAAGCGAGACCGGCACAATCTCCAGACTGGGGCATGCCAAGGGGCAGGCCGTGGTTCCATCTTTGCCCCCTCTGCCAGATTTGATCAACCCTCCTAGATGGTCCAGTGATTAGAGACCATATTGTATTACCAACAAGGACTTGGAATGCCTGGTTGCTCAGGGGTGGCTGCTGGAGCGCAAGTTGTTGCATTCGCTTACTCCTCACTGATATGATATTGCTCCTAATCCCCACTCCTGGATTCTGGTGGTGCGCCTTCATCTATCGTACGATGTGTCTCCCCTTGAACAGCTTCACTACAGGAATTGTGACCTACTATGGATTGCAGTTGCACCACCTGACCCCAAACAAGGTGTTGCTGAAAGCGCGGGTTATCTTGTAGGGGGTGAATGGGAGATTTTTAGAAATTCTTCAAAGTCAGGAGATTTTGACGAAAATCAGAGTGATGAAATAGAAACAGAGGCGAAACAAAATCATCACAGATAAGCAATACGGGCACACATGATAGATGCATATGAAGAACATGCGATCATACATACACACAACAGTAAACATGATGACCTGAGGAAATGAAAGGCATCATGATGAAAGTCTTCAGATCAAATTCTTCAGAGTGCAAAACACAAATTCTTTAAACGTAGATGCACTGAAAGTAAAGGGTTGAGGAATTTGAAAGCGGGATAGCTTGGTGATGACACTGTGATTTGATAGACCAGTTCCAGTTGTTGTATCAATTGTACGTCTGGTTGGGGCGGCTTGAGATTCAATGCAGAAGACAATTAGTCATCATTGTATTCCCCTTGAGCTAAGGTCACTGACACCCTGCCAATTACTCGTGGTAAGTGTTCAAGGTAGACTTCAAGAACCTTCGCAGACACGTTCAGTGGCACTCCACAATTTTCTCTTAGGTGTTCAGAACATGACGCCTAACCATCTGGAAGAACGGCAGTCTTCAAAGGTAATAGGCGTTGGATCACACAGGACAATCTCTTCAGCAATGCTCAATCACTTGGGCTCTGGTTCGGTTTTTCCTCACTTGGGTTTACAAGTTCGTCAAAGGATGGGTTGCTCTCAAAAGACACTTGCAATCTCTCTTTTGGAGCAGCCAATCAAAAAATGGTTGTGGGGGTGGGTATTTATAGTAAGGGGCAACCCGACATGAAATGCCATAAATGCCCTTCGGACATGACCGCGGAATAATAATTGCTTTTTAGGGGGTGAGTGTAACGCCCACGATGCGGCTATATCTCCCACGTGTCGAGGCACGACTTAGAGGCATAACCGCATGGCGGTTTAGTCGCAAGAGGGGTAATCTTCACACAATCCCATGTACTGAATAAGAAAGGGATAAAGAGTTGGCTTACAATCGCCACTTCACATAAATAACAAGTTAAACATACATCATCCATAGTACAATCAAGGTCCGATTACGAAACCAAAATAAAAAAAGAGAACCCCAAATGCTAGATCCCTGATCGTCCCAACTAGGCTCCACTACTGATCAACCGGAAAAGACGCATAACAATGATCACGATCTTCATCGAGCTCCCACCTGAGCTTGGTTGTGCCACCTGCACTGGTATCATCGGCACCTGCAACTGTTTGGAAGTATCCGTGAGTCACGAGGACTCAGCAATCCCACACCTGCGAAATCAAGACTATTTAAGCTTATGGGTAGGAGAAGGTAGTGAGGTGGAGTTGCAACAAGCACTAAGCATATATGGTGGCTAACATACGCAAATAAGAGTGACAAGAGAAGCAATGCAATGGTCGAGAAGCTAGAAATGAACAAGAAGTGATCCTGAAACTACTTACGTTCAAGCATAACACAAGACCGTGTTCACTTCCCAGACTCCGCCAAAAAGAGACCGTCACGGCAACACACGCGGTTGATTCATTTTAATTAAGTCAAGTGTCAAGTTCTCTACAACCGGACATTAACAAATTCACATCTACCATATAACCATAGGCATGGCTTTCGAAAGTTTATACCCTGCAGGGGTGTCCCAACTTAGCCCATCACAAGCTCTCACGGTCAACAAAGGATATTCCTTCTCCCGGAAATACCCGACCAATCTCGGAATCCCGATTACAAGACATTTCGACAATGGTAAAACAACACCAGCAAAGCCGCGCGATGTGCCGACAAATCCCGATAGGAGTCGCACGTCTCTCATTCTCAGGGCACACCGGATGGGCCAGACATCGGGTTGGCATAGACCCTGGTTGCCCAGGGGGCGCCGGACATCGCCCATGTTGGACCAACACTCAGAGGAGCACTGGCCCAGGGTTTTAAAATAAAGATGACCCTTGAGTCTGCAGAACCCAAGGGAAAAACACTTAGGTGAAAAATGTTAAAACCAAGGTTGGGCCTTGCTGGAGGAGTTTTATTCAAAGTGAACTGTCAAGGGGTTCCCATAACACCCAACCGCGTAAGGAACGCAAAATCAATCAACATAACACCGGTATGACTAAAACTAATGCAGCAAGAGTGGAACAAAACACCAGGCATAAGGCCGAGCCTTCCACCCTTTACCAAGTATATAGATGCATTAATTAAAATAAGAGATATTATGGTATCCAACATATCCATGTTCCAACATGGAACAAACTTCAACTTCACCTGCAACTAGCAACGCTATAAGAGGGGCTGAGCAAAAGTGGTAACATAGCCAAACAACGGTTTGCTAGGAAGGTGGGTTAGAGGCTTGACATGGCAATATGGGAGGCATGATATAACAAGTGGTAGGTAGCGCGACATAGCGATAGAGCGAACAACTAGCAAGCAAAGATAGAAGTGATATCGAGGGTATGGTCATCTTGCCTGAAATCCCGCAAAGAAGACGAACAGGTCCATGAAGAAGACAAACGGACGTAGTCAAACGGATCCTCACAAACGCAACGTTACCGAAACTATCAAGAAGAAGCAACACCGAAAAGAAGCAAACAACATGGTAAACACACAAGCATAAACATGACATGATGCACAACCAAGAATGATGCATGTCCGGTTTAAAGAGGCATGACATGGCAAAGTGCACAAACAACACTACAAGTTAAGTGGAGCTCAATATGTAACAAGTTGCATATGGACGAAACACCACATCAATTATTTAGTTCGCTCTTGTTTATGTACCCAACAATATTAAATGTTATTAAACATGGCAAAAGGTGAAACGTGAGTAAAATACACAGTTAGGCATTTTAAATGAGGCCGGAAACATCAAACAAGAATTTCGGTAAATCCTCATGTGCATTAGCAATTTAATGCAACAACAAATTTTAAACATTTTAAATGTTATTAACATGATGCGGATGACGTGTGCAAGTTTTATGCAATTTGGAAATGTTGACAAGAGCATGATATGAAGCATTTTTGTCATCGTGGTGGAAACGAAAGGGGTGCCACGGCAACGAATCCGAAAATGATACCACAACAACATATCGGTTCCGGTAGCTCATGGAGATACCGGTGCAAAGGAAGTGTGGCGGGAGCGTGCAAAAGATGGTGGGGTGATCCCGGTTACCGGGTTCCCACGGGTGGACGGCATGGCAATGAGGAGGAACAACTAACGTTCATGGGCGAATACAACATCTAAACATGCATCTCATACATTGCAAGCATTCGTCCACGGGGTCTTCAGCTCGGTAGTTATACCTTCGTAGCGTGTGGTTCGGGACGGTACGAGTTCGTCGTGGCAAGTAGAGGAAGTAGTCGTTCTCGCGACGGTAGTAGAAGTAGTGGTACTATCGATCCTCGACGACGAAAGTGGAAGTAGTGGTACACGTTCGTTTTCGGAGAGGTACTTGACAAATCTAACGTTTTCGGGGCGACGGTGGTTGTACACGTGGTGACTTGTTTTTGTTGGATCCACGACGACGGTAGTCGTACACATATCATACAGGAACTTGGTCTTGCGAAGAGGTACTTGACGGTAGTGGTGCTTGGCGCGTCCGAGGGTCGTCGTGTCGTGGTACTTGGCAAAATCCACATCGGATGTAGTTGAACATTTTGAAACAGAACTTGGCGCGTCCAAAATCTGCAGGCGTCGGTGTCCAACAGGACAAATTGACCCGGCTGCAACCGAAGGCAGCAGGGCTTGCAGTTGTTGTGCTCATGGAAGAAGATGCCGGGGAAGTCAACGCGGGGCTGGGCATGGCCTGAAGCAGAAGAGGCCGGGACGTTCGATGACAAGTGCAGCGACACGTGGATCCATGGGCGGCAGCACGATAGAGCACTCCAACAGAGGGACTTGGCGGGGTGACGCGAAGCAAGGACTCCGGTGAACGAAGCGGAGGCAGAGGTGCACGATTGTGCAGCAGAGCAGCAGCGGGTTCAGGTGGTCGGCGCGGACGAAGCAGTGGACGCCGCGACGACAAGGTCTGCGCTGGAGGTCGCTGACACAGAGGAGGGTCGGTGAGGGGGCGCGAGGCAGCTGGTGGGGTCGGATGCGAAGGAAGAGGAGCGCCTTGGCGCTAGCGAGCAGGCAGGAGGCGCGTGACAGAGAAGGACTGCAGGGACAGGCGAGCTCGTGCCTACCGGCGAGGCCAAGGCAGCGAGGCAGGGCGCAGGAGGTCTCCGGCGAGGTCAGGCGAAGGAGGTAGCAGCAGCGAGGAGGCCGGGACGGGCGGCGAGCGGACGTGGCTCTGGCGGAGCTTCATGGTGAGACGGCCATGGCTGGCCTCGGGCGCGTGGAAAGGAAGGGAAGAAGGAAAGCTGGGGACGAGCGGGATAGGGCGCGGGGTGGAGAAGAATGGGGATCGAGCCGAGGCTCTCCCTGGCGGCGCTGACGGGAGGAGGAGGGGGATCGAACGGGCTAGGGTTAGAAGGATTAGGTGGGCTTTGGGCAGGGACGGTTGGGCCTAGCAGGCCGGCCTCGGTGCAAAAGGGCTACGGGAGGCCACGGTAGTTGGGAGGCACAGCTGGCTCATGGGCTTCCTTCTCTCTCTCTCTTACTCTTTTCAAAATAGAAAATAAAGAGAAAGAAAAGGGAAGAAAAGAAAAGGTTAGAGAAAGAGTTTGGGCACGGGGATAATTTTCCCGGACTCACAAAAATGTGCACAGCCCAAGAAAATTGGAGTGCCCAAGATTGAAAGATTTAAATTCAAACTCATTTGAATTTAATTCAAATGGTTTGAACTAGGACTTGGGTTTTGAAGTGTCCAAAAATGTTAAGATTTTCTGTGGAGCTCAGGAAAAAGATGATAGAATTTATGGCAAGGTTGGAGACCAAGAATTAAGATAATAAAGGCATTGGGATAATTTGCAAGTGTGTTATGGTGAATTCCAAATTAAAGGAATATTTAATATAGCTCCCTAATATTGGGAGGACATGTTATAAAGAGAATCACCATGTGAATTCCCTCAGTTTAAATGGACCGAAGATCCATGCAATTTATTTAGTTGAGTTTACAAAATTAAATGACATGATGGCATGATGACATGATGCAATGCAAAAAAAAAATAGAGCAAGCACAAATGAAACACACGAAGGTCACGAAAAATATGGAAGTCTTCTAGAGCGTCGGTCTTGGGGCGTCACAACACTCCACCACTATAAGAGGATCTCGTCCCGAGATCTAGGATGGACCGGAGAGAAAATGGAAGATGAAGAGGTAAAATAAAGTTGCTTCTTGACAAAAGAGTGAAACCAACAAACCTTGTGAGGTTGAACAAATTGAAAGAAAGAATACAACGAAGATGAACAAAGTTGAAAACACTCTGTTAGAAAAGAGGAACAAGGAACATTACGAGAACCTTTTAGGTTGAAAGACATAAGAAAAGTGTTACAATGGACAAGAGGTAGATGCAAGCACTCCGACTGAAACAAGATACAAGACTTGATAAGACGAAAAGAACTTGAGCAGTGGACACAACACTCTGGTTAAATGGATAAGCATGAAAAGAACACGATCCTCACAATTCGAGATGATGAGGGAAGAGAGCAACATCACAATGCCTCCGGAAGAAAGAATAGAAGATAGATCATTGGAATATAAGAATGGAGAAGAAAAAGGCAACTTCTGCCACAACTGAGCTTGGAGAGCACCCTTCCAAGAAAGTTATAACGGAATTGTTGGAAAACCAACAACAAAATGAATAAGCTTGTAGTGGGCTTATAGAAAACATCTCAAAATTATGAGGTGAAATTCTGCCACTAACGAAAACAATTGATTGGATTGATATCAACAAGGAGACTAGAAACTTATTTCACCGGGAGGATAAATGAAGAACTTGGGTCATTTATGAGCACCATAGATAGCAACAATCCTTAGGGAAGGCTTTAGGTGAAATATAACCCAAAATAATTTCAATGAAGAGATTGATGGGTTGCAAAGGATCTCATGAACGAATTGAAAATGATGGGTTTAAAATATGTCATTCCGGACAACTTGTGAATCATGAAACACAAAGAAATTGTCAAAAATGACATAACACCACCTCAAAATATAAGGTAGGACGAATTGCACTTTGGAATGCAAGATGAAGAATGCTTGAACTCCTCAAAGCAAAACATGTGTTAAACACCATGTTTATTTTAGAGTATAGCTTGGCGGATCTTAACTTCAAGAGAAATTTTGAAGAATGAAAGGAATCCTTGACGAACCACCATGTTGAGCCTTCGTGAGAACTCTGGTAAACAAAAGGATGATAAAAAAGAAAGAGAAGTTGAAAACACAAAGTGAAGCCCTGCGATGATTTAGATGGAGCTTCGCGACGAGATAATGCGGAAAACTTGGAACTTCGGGAAAAGAAAAGATGAAGCATCTCGAACCGAGAAATGTGACATGATGAACAACTCTGGACCGAAGAAACTAGATCACTTGGATGAAACAATAATAAGAATTATGTTATGCGTATCCTTCATCAATTAAATTGATGACCCACAATGGATTTGGCATACTACTTATTCTCGTAGAAAAGGATTAAGATAGATATGGCGCAAACTTGAGAAGGTCTTCAATGAACCACCGGTAGGATTTGGGAAGAATGAATGAATTGATACGGTAACAGAGGAAGAGGAATCTTGAATGAACCACCGTAAGAATTAAAAACGATCAAAGAAAAGATAGTGAGACACCCGGAAGAATTAGCAAATGAACGAAGATGCTTGAGAGAATTTAAATACAAAAGAACGAAGAGATCATGAGCTGATTAGAGAATACTTGGATGATGCACCGGTAAGATTTGGAGAACGAGAGCTAAAAGCTGAGAATGAGTAATGTTTGAAAAGATGTCCTTTGGAGGAAAGAAATGGAAACAACTCATGAAATGCTCCGGATGGGTGAAAAGAATTCTCACAATCGAAAACAATTATGAGAGGATGGCATCAAGCTAGAATCACGAATCTTTGAGAGAACGGATAAGATTTAAGAGGAACTCCTCTTTCAGTCTTCAAATGCAGAGAATAACGATGAGAAACACCACCATGAATTGTTGAGGCACTCCGAAAGGATTAAAAGAGGAAAGGTTGAGACAAAGATGAAAAGAATTTGAAAGATCTTGGAGAAATACATATGACTGATGATAATTCATTCTTACGTCAAACTTGGAGAAGAATTTGAGAATAACACCGGGAAAATAGAAGAGTCGGGTAAGATCCTGGGAAAAGACCTGTGGGTTAGGGCCCACTCAAGAGAAACACCGTTGAACGATTTAAAAGGAAGATTGCGCCGGTTGAATTAAATGGCTTGAATGAGATAACAACCTCGAAATAGGTTGAACGGATCTTGAATGAAAAGACGAGCCTTCTGAGATATCTTCAGCACTCCAGAACAAATGAATAGCGAGAAGTGAATGATTAAGAGGTGCACCGACATGAGAAAGCATTTGAACCGAGGAAAGGATATGCTCGACAAAGCTTGAATGGAATCCACCGGAGAGGAAAGAGAACAAAGAATGATGAACTTGAAAGTCCTGATCCTCTTCATGATAATCACCGGGTAAGAACATTGACGGAAAAGAATGGAGAGACTTCACATCAATAAAAATGATACTTGATTAAGAAATCTGAGTCCTTGAAGAAAAGGGTTGGAGGGCGGGAAAAAACAAAGACAACTTGGAACGGATGAAACAAACACCGTTGCAAAGAACTGAGAATTTGATCTCGCGGATGTTGAAATGATCGGATCCACTTGAAGAGAAACACACCGGTTGGAAAAGGATTGACATGACAATCTCGATTATCATGAAGGATTAGTATTCACATAGAAATATGAGAACACCACTTGGAAAAGGTATGGAATCAACACTTGACATTGAAGCAACTCGAATATCACAACTCAAAACAAAACAAAGGATTGGCTTGCAGAATAAGCCGGAAACAAACATATGATAGATCCCATATCATATCATGTGTCTGTTGAAAAGATATTCTAGGAACTACTTGAATTCCCACCTATAAACTCCCGAAACTTTCTGGTTATGCAATCAGGTGTTGGGGATACAGGGGAAGCATAATATCTCACCCAAACTAACAATCCCTACATCCAGCTATATCCATCCTTCAACACATAACCAAGAACTCTTCGGAAATTGTGTACCTCAACCTTCGAAAAGCATCCGTTATACGAGTTATGGCAGTACTCCCAAACTCCCGCCCCAGTATTGGGTGGCGTCAAGGTTATCTCACCAACAACTGCATAAAAGAGATTTTCGATGTCGGCGAACTCAGGTATTCCAGAACTGCAACGATAAAATTGTGACGACAACACCTCGGAGCTCAACTCCCCGGGACACTACCACAACCCCTAAATGTCAAGAGGCACCAAAAACAATGTTCTCGTCACAAGAATATCGGAACGATTCCGAGATATCCGCGTGATCCTAATTTTTTTAGTGAAATTTGAGGAGAGGAAAGTCAAAACTTCAACGTCAGGAGGTCTCACCAGAGCGACGAAGGGACTCAGGAGTAAAAAGAATCCTACTCTCCGATATATATAATCCTAAGACTCAAAACATTTTTGTTCTAGACTCAACAACGTCAGCGATTCGATCAAGCAGGGGGCTCCTAAGTCAGGGATATCTCTGATTACCAACTTGTAACGCCCACGATGCGGCTATATCTCCCACGTGTCGAGGCACGACTTAGAGGCATAACCGCATGGTGGTTTAGTCGCAAGAGGGGTAATCTTCACACAATCCCATGTACTGAATAAGAAAGGGATAAAGAGTTGGCTTACAATCGCCACTTCACACAAATAACAAGTTAAACATACATCATCCAGAGTACAATCAAGGTCCAACTACGGAACCAAAATAAAAGAAGACAACCCCAAATGCTAGATCCCCGATCGTCCCAACTGCGCTCCACTACTGATCAACCGGAAAAGACGCATAACAACGATCAACATCTTCATCGAGCTCCCACCTGAGCTTGGTTGCGTCACCTACACTGGTATCATCGGGACCTGCAACTGTTTGGAAGTATCCGTGAGTCACGAGGACTCAACAATCTCACACCCGCGAGATCAAGACTATTTAAGCTTATGGGTAGGAGAAGGTAGTGAGGTGGAGCTGCAGCAAGCACTAAGCATATATGGTGGCTAACATACGCAAATAAGAGTGAGAAGAGAAGCAACGCAATGGTCGAGAAGCTAGAAGTGATCCTGAAACTACTTATGTTCAAGCATAACACAAGACCGTGTTCACTTCCCGGACTCCGCCAAAAAGAGACCGTCACGGCAACACACGCGGTTGATTCATTTTAATTAAGTCAAGTGTCAGGTTCTCTACAACCGGACAATAACAAATTCCCATCTACCACATAACCACGGGCACGGCTTTCGAAAGTTTATACCCTGCAGGGGTGTCCCAACTTAGCCCATCACAAGCTCTCACGGTCAACGAAGGATATTCCTTCTCCTGGAAAGACCCGATCAATCTCGGAATCCCGGTTACAAGACATTTCGACAATGGTAAAACAAGACCAGCAAAGCTGCCAGATGTGCCGACAAATCCCGATAGGATTCGCACGTATCTCGTTCTCAGGGCACACCGGATGGGCCAGACATCGGGTTGGCGTAGACCCTGGTTGCCCAGGGGGCGTTGGACATCGCCCAGGTTGGACCAACACTCAGAGGAGCACTGGCCCGGGGGTTTAAAATAAAGATGACCCTTGAGTCTGCAGAACCCAAAGGAAAAAGGCTTAGGTGGCAAATGTTAAAACCAAGATTGGGCCTTGCTGGAGGAGTTTTGTTCAAAGCGAACTGTCAAGGGGTTCCCATAACACCCAACCGCGTAAGGAATGCAAAATCAAGGAACATAACACCGGTATGACGGAAACTAAGGCGGCAAGAGTGGAACAAAACACCAGGCATAAGGCCGAGCCTTCCACCCTTTACTAAGTATATAGATGCATTAATTAAAATAAGAGATATTCTGATATCCCAACATATCCATGTTCCAACATGGAACAAACTTCAACTTCACCTGCAACTAGCAACGCTATAAGAGGGGCTGAGCAAAAGCGGGAACATAGCCAAACAACGGTTTGCTAGGAAGGTGGGTTAGAGGCTTGACATGACAATATGGGAGGCATGATATAACAAGTGGTAGGTAGCGCGACATAGAGATAGAGCGAACAACTAGCAAGCAAAGATAGAAGTGATATCGAGGGTGTTGGAAATATGCCCTAGAGGCAATAATAAATTAGTTATTATTATATTTCCTTGTTCATGATAATCGTTTATTATCCATGCTAGAATTGTATTGATAGGAAACTCAGATACATGTGTGGATACATAGACAACACCTGTCCCTAGTAAGCCTCTAGTTGACTAGCTCGTTGATCAATAGATGGTTACGGTTTCCTGACCATGGACATTGGATGTCATTGATAACGGGATCACATCATTAGGAGAATGATGTGATGGACAAAGACCCAATCCTAAGCCTAGCACAAGATCATGTAGTTCGTATGCTAAAGCTTTTCTAATGTCAAGTATCATTTCCTTAGACCATGAGATTGTGCAACTCCCGGATACCGTAGGAGTGCTTTGGGTGTGCCAAACGTCACAACGTAACTGGGTGGCTATAAAGGTACACTACAGGTATCTCCAAAAGTGTCCGTTGGGTTGGCACGAATCGAGACTGGGATTTGTCACTCCGTGTAAACGGAGAGGTATCTCTGGGCCCACTCGGTAGGACATCATCAAAATGTGCACAATGTGATCAAGGGGTTGATCACGGGATGATGTGTTACGAAACGAGTAAAGAGACTTGCCGGTAACGAGATTGAACAAGGTATCGGGATACCGACGATCGAATCTCGGGCAAGTATCATACCGCTAGACAAAGGGAATTGTATACGGGATTGATTAAGTCCTTGACATCGTGGTTCATCCGATGAGATCATCATGGAACATGTGGGAGCCAACATGGGTATCCAGATCCCGTTGTTGGTTATTGACCGGAGAGTCATCTCGGTCATGTCTGCATGTCTCCCGAACCCGTAGGGTCTACACACTTAAGGTTCGGTGACGCTAGGGTTATAGAGATATTAGTATGCGGTAACCCGAAAGTTGTTCGGAGTCCCGGATGAGATCCCGGACGTCACGAGGAGTTCCGGAATGGTCCGGAGGTAAAGAATTATATATATAGGAAGTGCTATTTCGGCCATCGGGACAAGTTTCGGGGTCACCCGTATTGTACCGGGACCACCGGAAGGGTCCCGGGGGTCCACCGGGTGGGGCCACCTACCCCGGGGGGCCACATGGGCTGTAGGGGTGTGCGCCTTGGCCTGTATGGGCCAAGGGCACCAGCCCCAAGAGGCTCATGTGCCAAGAGATAAGGAAAGGAAGAGTCCTAAAGGGGGAAGGCACCTCCGAGGTGCCTTAGGGAGGATGGACTCCTCCCTGGCCGCACCCTTCCTTGGAGGAAGGGCCAAGGCTGCGCCCCCCCCCCTCCCTTGGCCCTATATATAGTGGGGGGAAGGGAGGGCAACCATATCTAAGCCCTGGCGCCTCCCTCTCCCTCCCATGACACATCTCCCTCCTCCCGCAGCGCTTGGCGAAGCCCTATTGGAATCCCGCTACTTCCACCACCACGCCGTCGTGCTGCTGGATCTCCATCAACCTCTCCTTCCCCCTTGCTGGATCAAGAAGGAGGAGACGTCTCTTCTCCGTACGTGTGTTGAACGCGGAGGCGCCATCCGTTCGGCGCTAGGATCATCGGTGATTTGGATCACGACGAGTACGACTCCATCAACCCCGTTCTCTTGAACGCTTCCGCGCGCGATCTACAAGGGTATGTAGATCCACTCCTCCCTCACCATAGATAGATCTTGGTGACACGTAGGAAAATTTTGAATTTATGCTACGTTCCTCAACAGTGGCATCATGAGCTAGGTCTATGCGTAGTTTCTATGCACGAGTAGAACACAAAGTAGTTGTGGGCGTTGATTTTGTTCAATATGCTTACCGTTACTAGTCCAATCTTGATTCGGTGGCATTGTGGGATGAAGCGGCCCGGACCGACCTTACACGTACTCTTACGTGAGACTGGTTCCACCGACTGACATGCACTAGTTGCATAAGGTGGCTAGCGGGTGTCTGTCTCTCCCACTTTAGTCGGATCGGATTCGATGAAAAGGGTCCTTATGAAGGGTAAATAGCAATTGGAATATCACGTTGTGGTTTTTGCGTAGGTAAGAAACGTTCTTGCTAGAAACCCATAGCAGCCACGTAAAACATGCAAACAACAATTAGAGGACGTCTAACTTGTTTTTGCAGGGTATGCTATGTGATGTGATATGGCCAAAAGGATGTGATGAATGATATATGTGATGTATGAGATTGATCATGTTCTTGTAATAGGAATCACGACTTGCATGTCGATGAGTATGACAACCGGCAGGAGCCATAGGAGTTGTCTTAATTTATTTATGACCTACGTGTCAACATAAACGTCATGTAATTACTTTACTTTATTGCTAAAGCGTTAGCCATAGTAGTAGAAGTAATAGATGACGAGACAACTTCAAGAAGACACGATGATGGAGATCATGGTGTCATGCCGGTGACAATGATGATCATGGAGCCCCGAAGATGGAGATCAAAAGGAGCAATATGATATTGGCCATATCATGTCACTATTTGATTGCATGTGATGTTTATCATGTTTTTACATCTTATTTGCTTAGAACGACGGTAGCTTAAATAAGATGATCCCTCACTAAAATTTCAAGAAAGTGTTCCCCCTAACTGTGCACCGTTGCGACAGTTCATTGTTTCAAAGCACCACGTGATGATCGGGTGTTAGATTCTAACATTCATATACAACGGGTGTAAGACAGATTTACACACGCGAAACACTTAGGTTGACTTGACGAGCCTAGCATGTACAGACATGGCCTCGAAACACAAGAGACCGAAAGGTCGAGCATGAGTCGTATGGTAGATACGATCAACATGAAGATGTTCACCGATGATGACTAGTCCGTCTCACGTGATGATCGGACACGGCCTAGTTGACTCGGATCATGTAATCACTTAGATGACTAGAGGGATGTCTATTTGAGTGGGAGTTCACAAGATGAACTTAATTATCCTGAACATAGTCAAAAGGTCTTCGCAAATTATGTCGTAGCTCGTGCTTCAGTTCTACTGTTTAGATATGTTCCTAGAGAAAATTTAGTTGAAAGTTGATAGTAGTAATTATGCGGACTAGGTCCGTAAACTGAGGTTTGTCCTTATTGCTTCATAGAAGGCTTATGTCCTTAATGCACCGCTCAGTGTGCTGAACCTCGAACGTTGTCTATGGATGTTGCGAACATCTGACATACACATTTTGATAACTACGTGATAGTTCAGTTAAATGGCTTAGAGTTGAGGCACCGAAGACGTTTTGAAACGTCGCGAAACATATGAGATGTTTCGAGGGCTGAAATTGGGATTTCAGGCCCATGCCCACATCAAGAGGTATAAGACCACCGACGATTTTCTTAGCCTGCAAACTAAGGGAGAAAAGCTCAATTGTTGAACTTGTGCTCAGATTGTCTGAGTACAACAATCGCTTGAATCGAGTGGGAGTTGATCTTCCAGATGAAATAGTGATGGTTCTCCGAAGTCATTACCACCAAGCTGCTTGAGCTTCATGATGAACTATAATATATCAGGGACATATATGATGATCCTTGAGATATTCGCAATGTTTGACACCACAAAAGTAGAGATCAAGAAGGAGCATCAATTGTTGATGGTTGGTGAAACCACTAGTTGCAAGAAGGGCAAGGGCAAAAAGGGATGCTTCATGAAACAGCAAATCAGCTGCTGCTCTAGTGAAGAAACCCAAGGTTGAACCCAAACCCGAGACTAAGTGCTTCTGTAATAAAGGGAACAGCCACTGGAGCAGAATTACCCTAGATACTTGGTAGATAAGAAGGCTGTCAAGGTCGATAGAAGTATATTGGATGTATTATGTTAATGTGTACTTTACTAGTACTCCTAGTAGCACCAGGGTATTAGATACCGGTTCAGTTGCTAAGTGTTAGTAACTCGAAATAAAAGCTACGGAATAAACGGAGACTAGCTAAAGGTGAGATGACGATATGTGTTGGAAGTATTTCCAAGGTTGATCAAATATCATACGCTCCCTCTACCATCGAGATTGGTGTTTGCGTTGAGCATAGACATGATTGGATTATGTCTATCGCAATACGGTTATTCATTTAAGGAGAATAATGGTTACTCTGTTTATTTGAATAATATCTTCAATGGTCTTGCACCTAAAATGAATGGTTCATTGAATCTCGATCGTAGTGATACACATGTTCATGCCAAAAGATATAAGATAGTAATGATAGTACCACCTACTTGTGGCACTGCCACTTGAGTCATATTGGTATAAAATGCATGAAGAAGCTCCATGTTGATGGATCTTTGGACTCACTCATTTTTGAAAGGATTGAGACATGCGAACCATGTTTGTTGGTAGATATGCATGAAGAAACTCTATACAAGATGGATCGTTTGGACTCACTTAATTTTGAATCACTTGAGATGTGCAAATCATACCACATGGGCAAGATGACTGAAAGCCTCGTTTTCAGTAAAATGGAACTAGAAAGCAACTTGTTGGAAGTAATACATTTTGATGTGTGCAGTCCAATGAGTGCTAAGGCATGTAGTGGATATCGTTATGTTCTTACTTCACAGATGATTTGAGTAGATGTTGAGTATATTTACTTGATGAATCACGAGTCTGAATTATTGAAAGGTTCAAGTAATTTCAGGGTGAAGTTGAAAGATCGTCGTGACAAGAATATCTATGATATGATCATAGAGATGAATATCTGAATTACGAGTTTGGCACAGAATTAAGACATTGTGGAAATTGTTTCACAACTAATACAGCCTGGAACACCATAGTGTGATGGTGTGTCCGAACATCATAACTGCACCCTATTGGATATGATGCATACCATGATGTCTCTTATCGAATTACCACGATAGTTTATGGGTTAGGCATTAAAGACAACCACATTCACTTTAAATAGGGCACCACGTAATTCCGATGAGATGACACCGTATGAACTATGGTTTAGAGAAACCTAAGCTGTCATTTCTTAAAGTTTGGGGCTGCGACGCTTATGTGAAAAAGGTTCAGGCTGATAAGCTCGAACCCAAAGCGGATAAATGCATCTTCATAGGACACCCAAAACAGTTGGGTATACCTCCTGTCTCAGATTCGAAAGCAATTGTTTCTAGAATCGGGTCCTTTCTCGAGGAAAAGTCTCTCTCGGAAGAATTGAGTGGGAGGATGGTGGAGACTTGATGAGGTTATTGAACCGTCTCTTCAACTAGTGTGTGGCAGGGCACAGGGAGTTGTTCCTGTGGCACCTACACCAATTGAAGTGGAAGCTTATGATGGTGATCATGAAACTTCAAGTCACTACCAAACCTCGTGGGATGACAAGGATGCGTACTACTTTAGAGTGGTACGTAATCCTGTCTTGGAAGTCATGTTGCTAGACAACAATGAACCTACGAGCTATGGAGAAGCGATGGTGGGCCTGGATTCCAAAAATGGCTCGAGGCCATATAATCCGAGAGAGGATCCATATATGAAAACAAAGTGTAGACTTTGGGAGAACTACTTGATGGTCATGAGGCTGTTAGGTACATATGGATTTTAAAAGGAAGACGGACAATGATGGTAAGTATCACCATCAAGAAAGCTCGACTTGTCGTTAAGATGTTTTCCGACAAGTTCAAGGAGTTGACTACGATGAGACTTTCTCACTCATACGATGCTAAGAGTCTGTTGGAATTATATTAGCGATTACTGCATTGTTTATGAAATCTTGCAGATAGGATGTCAAAAACATTGTTTTCTCAACGATTTTCTTGAGGAAAGGTTGTATGTGATACAACCGGAAGTTTTTGTCAATCCTGAAAGATGCTAATAAGTATGCAAAGCTCTAGCAATCCTTCTAAGGACTGGAGTAAGCATCTCAGAGTTGGAATGTATGCTTTGATGAGATGATCAAAGATTTTGGGTGTATACAAAGTTTATGAGAAATTTGTATTTCCAAAGAAGTGAGTGGGAGCACTATAGAATTTCTGATAAATATATGTTGACATATTGTTGATCAGAAATTACGTAGAATTTCTGGAAAGCATATAGGGTTATTTGGAAAGTGTTTTTCAATGGAAAACCTGGATTAAGCTACTTGAACATTGAGCATCAAGATCTATAAGGATAGATCAAAACGCTTAATGGTACTTTCAAATGAGCACATACCTTGACATGATCTTCAAGGTGTTCAAGATCGATCAGTCAAAGAAGGAGTTCTTGCCTGAGTTGTAAGGTATGAAGTTAAGACTTAAAGCTCGACCACGGCAGAAGAAAGAGGAAGGACGAAGGTCGTCCCCTATGCTTTTGTCATAGGCTCTCTACAGTATGCTATGCTGTGTGCCGCACCTGAAGTGTGCCTTGCCATGAGTCAGTCAAGGGGTACAAGAGTGATCCAAGAATGGATCACAAGACAGCGGTCAAAGTTATCCTTAGTAACTAGTGGACTAAGGAATTTTCTCGATTATGGAGGTGGTAAAAGAGTTCGTCGTAAAGGGTTACGCCGATGCAAACTTTGACACTAATCCAGATTATTCTGAGTAGTAAACTGGATTCGTATAGTAGAACAGTTGTTTGGAATAGCTCCAAATAGAACGTGGTAGCTGCATCTAGGAGATGACGTAGAGATTTGTAAAGCACACACGGATCTGAAAGATTCAGACCCGTTGACTATAACATCTTTCACAAGCATAACATGATCAAACCCAGAACTCATCGAGTGTTAATCACATGGTAATGTGAACTAGATTATTGACTCTAGTAAACTCTTTGGGTGTTAGTCACATGGGGATGTGACCTTGAGTGTTAATCACATATCGATGTGAACTGGATTATTGACTCTAGTGCAAGTGGGAGACTGTTGGAAATATGCCCTAGAGGCAATAGTAAATTAGTTATTATTATATTTCCTTGTTCATGATAATCGTTTATTATCCATGCTAGAATTGTATTGATAGGAAACTCAGATACATGTGTGGATACATAGACAACACCTGTCCCTAGTAAGCCCCTAGTTGACTAGCTCGTTGATCAATAGATGGTTACGGTTTCCTGACCATGGACATTGGATGTCATTGATAACGGGATCACATCATTAGGAGAATGATGTGATGGACAAAGACCCAATCCTAAGCCTAGCACAAGATCTTGTAGTTCGTATGCTAAAGCTTTTCTAATGTCAAGTATCATTTCCTTAGACCATGAGATTTTGCAACTCCCGGATATCGTAGGAGTGCTTTGGGTGTGCCAAACGTCACAACGTAACTGGGTGGCTATAAAGGTACACTACAGATATCTCCGAAAGTGTCTGTTGGGTTGGCACGAATCGAGACTGGGATTTGTCACTCCGTGTAAACGGAGAGGTATCTCTGGGCCCACTCGGTAGGACATCATCATAATGTGCACAATGTGATCAAGGAGTTGATCACGGGATGATGTGTTACGAAACGAGTAAAGAGACTTGCCGGTAACGAGATTGAACAAGGTATCGGGATACCGACGATCGAATCTCGGGCAAGTATCGTACCGCTAGACAAAGGGAATTGTATACGGGATTGATTAAGTCCTTGACATCGTGGTTCATCCGATGAGATCATCGTGGAACATGTGGGAGCCAACATGGGTATCCAGATCCCGCTGTTGGTTATTGACCGGAGAGTCATCTCGGTCATGTCTGCATGTCTCCCGAACCCGTAGGGTCTACACACTTAAGGTTCGGTGACGCTAGGGTTATAGAGATATTAGTATGCGGTAACCCGAAAGTTGTTCGGAGTCCCGGATGAGATCCCGGACGTCACGAGGAGTTCTGGAATGGTCTGGAGGTAAAGAATTATATATATAGGAAGTGCTATTTCGGCCATCGGGACAAGTTTCGGGGTCACCCGTATTGTACCGGGACCACCGGAAGGGTCCCGGGGGTCCACCGGGTGGGGCCACCTACCCCGGGGGGCCACATGGGCTGTAGGGGTGTGCGCCTTGGCCTGTATGGGCCAAGGGCACCAGCCCCAAGAGGCTCATGTGCCAAGAGATAAGGAAAGGAAGAGTCCTAAAGGGGGAAGGCACCTCCGAGGTGCCTTGGGGAGGATGGACTCCTCCCTGGCCGCACCCTTCCTTGGAGGAAGGGCCAAGGCTGCGCCCCCCCCCCTCTTCCTTGGCCCTATATATAGTGGGGGGAAGGGAGGGCAACCATATCTAAGCCCTGGCGCCTCCCTCTCCCTCCCATGACACATCTCCCTCCTCCCGCAGCGCTTGGCGAAGCCCTGTTGGAATCCCGCTACTTTCACCACCACGCCGTCGTGCTGCTGGATCTCCATCAACCTCTCCTTCCCCCTTGCTGGATCAAGAAGGAGGAGACGTCGCTGCTCCGTACGTGTGTTGAACGCGGAGGCGCCGTCCGTTCGGCGCTAGGATCATCGGTGATTTGTATCACGATGAGTACGACTCCATCAACCCCGTTCTCTTGAACGCTTCCGCGCGCGATCTACAAGGGTATGTAGATCCACTCCTCCCTCGTTGCTAGATGACTCCATAGATAGATCTTGGTGACACGTAGGAAAATTTTGAATTTATGCTACGTTTCCCAACAGAGGGTATGGTCCTCTTGCCTGAAATCCCGCAAGGAAGAAGAACGAGTCCATGAAGAAGACAAACGGACGTAGTCGAACGGACCCTCACAAACGCAACGTTACCGGAACTATCAAAAAGAAGCAACACCGGAAAGAAGCAAACAACATGGTAAACACACAAGCATAAGCATGACATGATACACAACCAAGAATAATGCATGTCCGGTTTAAAGAGGCATGGCATGGCAAAGTGCACAAACAACACTACAAGTTAAGTGGAGCTCAATATGTAACAAGTTGCATATTGACGAAACACCACATCAATTATTTAGCTCGCTCTTGTTTATGTACCCAACAATATGAAATGTTATTAAACATGACAAGAGGTGAAACATGAGTAAAATACACAGTTAGGCATTTTAAATGAGGCTGGAAACATCAAACAACAATTTCGGTAAATCCTCATGTGCATTAGCAATTTAATGCAACAACAAATTTTAAACATTTTAAATGTTATTAACATGATGCGGATGACGTGTGCAAGTTTTATGCAATTTGTAAATGTTGACAAGAGCATGATATGAAGCATTTTGTTATCGTGGTGGAAATGAAAGGGGTGCCACGGCAACGAATCCGAAAATGATACCACAGCAACATATAGGTTCCGGTAGCTCATGGAGATACCGGTGCAAAGGAAGTGTGGCAGGAGCGTGCAAAAGATGGTGGGGTGATCCTGGTTACCGGATTTCCACGGGTGGACGGCATGGCAACGAGGAGGAACAACTAACGTTCACGGGCGAATACAACATCTAAACATGCATCTCATACATCGCAAGCATTCGTCCACGGGGTCATCGGCTCGGCGGTTATACCTTCGAAGCGTGCGGTTCGGGATGGTACGAGTTCGTCGAGGAAAGTAGAGGAAGTAGTCGTTCTCGCGACGGTAGTAGAAGTAGTGGTACTATCGATCCTCGGTGACGGAAGTGGAAGTAGTGGTACACGTTCGTTTTCGGAGAGGTACTTGATGAATCTAACGTTTTCGGGGCGACGGTAGTTGTACACGTGGTTACTTGGTTTTGTTGGATCCACGGCGACGGTAGTCGTACACATATTGTAGAGGAATTTGGTCTTGCGAAGAGGTACTTGACGGTAGTGGTACTTGGCATGTCCGAAGGTCGTCGTGTCGTGGTACTTGGCAAAATGCACGTCGGATGTAGTTGAACATTTTGAAACGAAACTTGGCGCGTCCAAAATCTGCAGGCGTTGGTGTCCAACTGGATAAATCGACTCGGCTGCAACCGAAGGCAACAGGGCTTGCAGTTGTTGTGCTCGCGGAAGAAGATGTCGGGGAAGTCAACGCGGGGCTGGGCATGGCCTGAAGCAGAAGAGGCCGCGACGTTCGATGACAAGTGCAGCTACGCGTGGATCCATGGGCGGCAGCATGGTAGAGACGCTCCAACAGAGGGACTCGGCGGGGTGACGCGAAGCAAGGACTCCGGCGAGCAGAGCGGAGGCAGAGGTGCACGATGGTGCAGCAGAGCAGCAGTGGGTTCAGGTGGTCGGCGCGGACGAAGCAGTGGATGCCGCGACGACAAGGGCGGCGCTGGAGGTCGCCGGCACGGAGGAGGGTCGGCGAGGGGGCGCGAGGCAGCTGGTGGGGTCGGACGCGAAGGAAGAGGAGCGCCTTGGCGCTAGCGAGCAGGCAGGAGGCGCGCGACGGAGAAGGACGGCAGGGACAGGCGAGCTCGCGCCTGCCGGCGAGGCCAAGGCGGCGAGGCGGGGCGCAAGAGGTCTCCGGCGAGGTCAGTCAAAGAAGGTAACAGCAGCGAGGAGGCCGGGACGGGCGGCGAGCGGACGTGGCTCTGGCGGAGATTCATGGTGAGACAGCCATGACTGGCCTCGGGCGCGTGGAAAGGAAGGGAAGAAGAGAAGCTGGGGACGAGCGGGATCGGGCGGCGCTGACGGGAGGAGGAGGGGGATCGAACGGGCTAGGATTAGAAGGGTTAGGTGGGCTTTGGGCAGGGACGGCTGGGCCTAGCAGGCCGGCCTCGGTGCAAAAGGGTTGCGGGAGACCGTGGTAGTTGGGAGGCCCAGCTGGCTCATGGGCTTCCTTCTCTCTCTCTCTCTCTCTTACTCTTTTCAAAACAGAAAATAAAGAGAAAGAAAATGGAAGAAAAGAAACGTTTAGAGAAAGAGTTTGGGCATGGGGATAATTTTCCCGGACTCACAAAAATGTGCACGGCCCAAGAAAATCGGAGTGGCCAGGATTGAAAGATTTAAATTCAAACTCATTTGAATTTAATTCAAATGGTTTGAACTAGGACTTGGGTTTTGAAGTGTCCAAAAATACTAAGATTTTCGGTGGAGCTCAGGAAAAAGATGATAGAATTTATGGCAAGGTTGGAGACCAAGAATTAAGATAACAAAGGCATTGGAATAATTTGCAAGTGTGTTATGATGAATTCCAAATTAAAGGAATATTTAATATACCTCCCTAATATTGGGAGGATATGTTATAAAAAGAATCATCATGTGAATTCCCTCTGTTTAAATAGACCGAAAATCCATGCAATTTATTTAGTTGAGTTTACAAAATTGAATGACATGATGACATGGTGCAATGCAAAAGAAAAAATAGAGCAAGCACAAATGAAACACACGAAGGTCACAAAAAATATGAAAGTCTTCTGAAGCGTCGGTCTTGGGACGTCACAGTGAAGAATAATAATTGCTTTTTTAACTAGGAATAAATAATTGCTGGGACCAATAAAAGATGGGGCCTGCGCGACCCAATGGCCTTTTTAATCACGAGCCGCGAAGCAAATAGATCGTACTTTTTTTCTTTTGCAAAAAAGATCATAGTTTTCTTTCAACTGAGAGTAAGTTTTTTAAGTCTGTATGCCTACATAAGCATGTTGCGCGGCAATGGAATCTTACATGGGACATCAAGAATCACAGAGCACGTTCCAACCACTACGACATCGCACAACACGTGACTTTAACTTTGTTTTTCTCCTTTTATTATTTCTCCAGTTCGCGATGACTTTCTCTTTTTTGGAACATTTGTTCGGCTCTTTTTTCTTTCCTTTTTTTGCAAATGCTTGAATTTAAAAAAAATTCATAATTTTAGTTCTACAAATTGAATATTTTTTTCAAACTCGTGAACTTTTTTAACAATTGATGAACATGTTTCAAATTCGTGATTTTTTTTAAAATCCATGAACTTCTTTCATGACTGATGATTTTTTTAAAAAGAATCGATGAACTTTTTCAAAATCACTGCACCTTTTCAAAATCAATGAAGTTTTTCTCAAAATCGCTGAACTTTTTATTAATTTTTTGAAATTTTCTTTAAAATAAATGATATTAATTTTCAATAGCGATGAACTTTTGTCAAAATTGTTGAACTATTGTCGAATTCATGAACCTATTTTCAAATTCGTGAACTTTTTTTCCAAATAGATAAACTTTTTTCGGGTTCAACAAACTTTTTCAATATTTAAAACTTTTTACCATTCTGGTGAACCTTTTATTATCGCAAATCTATAAAAATCTTAAAACAAAATACAATTTAATTTTTCAAATGGTTTATATGGGTATTTTAATGTTGTACTGAATGAAGTATGTTAATGTTGGAGTGTTTTAGGATTATGGACAACTAAGTAGTCTTGTTACACGTAGTTGTTCTGCTAGGACTTCGGCTAATGAATGTTGGCCATGCGGGATCGAATCCCACCTCTTCCATTTTTTTCTGAATGATTTTTTCTTTTTGCGTCTAGTTTTTTAGGACATTGCTAGGCCGGCCTACTAGCGTCGCATGCGAGCGCCAGGAGGCCTAAGCGGCGGTGAATCCAGCTAGTTCGCTCTCATCGCTCAGTTGTTGTTGTTGTTGTTGTTGTTGTTGTTGTTGTTGTTGTTGTTGTTGTTGTTGTTGTTGTTGCTGTTGTTGTTGTTGTTGTTGTCATCGTCGTCGTTGTTGTTGTTGTTGTTTTCGTTTGATTTTTCTATTTGTTTTCTTCGCTGGTTTGTTGTTGTTGTTGTTGTTGTTGTTGTTGTTGTTGTTTCTTCATGTTTTCGTTTGGTTTTTCTATTTGTTTTCTTCGCT